>NC_071259.1:23427219-23757219 GCF_023375685.1 Ictalurus furcatus | reverse complement strand
CAGAGGTGGTGCAAAAAGGTGATGTTTTTATTTATATGCTGGTGCAGGTGAGAAGTGAAGAGGTGCTGGGTGTGTGGATGAAGGTTGCTGTCTTCCCAGTGTGGGATGCGGCGGACAGGCTGGAGCAGCTGGGAGGCAGGACCCAGGAGGCTTGGTGGAGGCCGAGGGTGCTGGCAAAAGGTGCAGCACAGCCGGGGAGTTTCTCCTCTGCAGTCTTCTTCCTCTTCTCCATCGTCGTCTGCATCTAAAAGTCACTAGGTGCATGCTGGTAGAACGAACTCACCCTACCGTGTCTGCTGCTCCCTTTTATAGCCGCCACTCTTTTCTCAGAAGGTGAAGAGAAGCCACTCCAATCATGCGCTGCCAGCCGTGTGTGTTTATGCTGCCCTGCCTTGCTGTCCGAACCAACTGGGGTGCTGAAATGGCGTTGTCCATTCAGCACCCCGCCGGCAGTTGGTTTTCAAGCCAGGGCATAGAGATGGCCATGGCAGGACCTTGATTTTGTGGTCAGTAAACCATTTTTGTGTTTATGTTGATGTATGTTTTGGATCATTGTCCTGCTGTAAGATCCAACCATAGTCCATTTTAAGCTTTCAGACAGAAGCAGTCAGGTTTTCATTTAATATCTTTTGATATTTGATAGAGACCAGGATGCCATGTAGCCTAACAAAATATCCAGGTCCTCTGGCAGAAAAACAGCCCCAAAACATTAAAGAGCCACCACCATATTTACACCTGGTCATGAGATACTTTTCCATATGGCTACCTTTCTGTGTGCGTCAAAACCAACTCTGGTGTTTACTGCCATAAACATCTGGGTTACACATGTAACCCTATTCTCCAAGAAGGGATCGAGACATTGTGTGGGCTTCATGCTGTAGGAAGTGCCCTCGCACGTGACCAGTATCTGAAATCTGTGTGAAATCACTCCTATTTATAGGCCTGCCATGGTCAGGTGACGTGACATTTTGCATGTAGCGTGCTTATAAAAAAATGGCGCCTGTAAACCACATCATCAACCTCTATTATCTGAAGCAAAGACGCAATTCACAGGCATGCCCCAGTATGACAAAGCTATGAAATGTCTCGTTCCCTTCTCAGGGAACAGGGTTACATGCGTAACCCAGACATTTCCTTTTAAAAGGAACTTGACTTTGCGTGAGCTTCACGCTGTGGGAACGAGAATACCCACTCCATCATACTGCGTGTATGGCCTGTTCAAATAGGTCTGAGCCTGAGGGTCACTGCAAGACACACGAGGCCGGGATGGAATCCATGTCCAAAGTGTAATATCGAATGGATGCGTGTGGCGTACTGCACCCCACGACAGCACACACATCCTATAAGGGTACCCCTTTGGATAAAGTCATTGAGGAGGCGACCCCCAAAGTGGAATGAGCCTTTATGCCCAGAGGTGTAGTAAGACTGAGACCTCATAAATGATAGAGATTGCTTCCACTATCCAATTAGAGATGTGTTGCTTCAACACAGCATCACCTCTACTGTCACCGCCAAAGCAGACCAGCAACTGCTCTGACTTAAGCCACTGGCTGGAGTGATGGACATAAGTACAGAGAGCCCTTACTGGACACAGCAGGTGCAATTTCTCTTTTTCTGGTGTGAGGAACGGAGGAGGGCAGAAAGCCTGCACCACTACTGACTGGACAGCAGATGTAGGCACTTTGGGAATATAATCCAACCTAGGATATAGGAAGTATTTAGACACAGTGGTTAGCATAACATTAGCTCACTTACTAGCTTACTAATAATATTAATTCACACAGTGTTTAGTGTAAGGCTAGCTTGCTTGGTAGCAAACAGGAAATCTTTCAAGATTAAGGTAAAAAAAATTAAGTTAAATTAACTGTCACTAACATTTGTGTATTCTGTAAAAGCAGTGAGATGTGTCATTTTAGGGAAAACAATATTAACTGCCGCACATACTTATAGTACTACCGTTTTGACGATACTACCATTTAAAAATACAGTGGCATCGGCTGTATCTTGAAGCTTTAGTATCACGAAACTACTGTAGTACCAGTATACCGTGCAACCCTAATATATATATATAGATAGATACATAGATAGATAGATAGATAGATAGATAGATACATGGATATTGAAAGATAGATATACTCTATATCATATTAATGTATACACATTACACACACATATGTGGTGAAGGGGGGCACAGACTTTGATAAGATGGTGTGAAAGTCCTAGGGTAAGAGATTTATGGGCCTGTCTTCTCAATTTTCTTTTACACGCTGTACATTCAGATAGACTTAAGGCATAAAACGTAAGGCATATCTCTTTCTCTCTCTCTCTGTGTGTGTGTGTGTGTGTGTGTGTGTGTTTGCATGTGTGAAGAACAGAGCACTTGATAAATGAATGAGTCTTTTGGTGTCCATAATGCAGTGTTATTGAGAGTTTCAGTAATGTAGCTAGAAAGTGTTTTGAGTGTGTTATGACAGTGAGTTTAATATAAAACATATTTAGTTGAGCCCCTTTATTTCATATTCAGCCAATTCTCACACTGAACATTATGAAGCAATGAGAATTGAGGGGGGAAAATGTTGTGGTACAGAGATATTTCTCCAGTGTAAAGTGATTACATGGAAGTAATCTGGTTAAAATGCATATGTACACTATACTGCATATTTATGGGACACTTTAAGACTGGGGAAGCTAATATTCCAATTAACTTCTACAATGCTTACATCCAATTGAACTTGGTGTTTTGCTTAACTGTAAAAGCATTCATATATTTTGAGTAACTGCTTTATACTGGTCAGGGTTGCAGTGCTTATCCCGGGAGCACTTTGCATGAGGTGGCATGGAAGGGATGGCTATCTATTGAAGTGGATATTGCACTTAGGAACTGGATTAGGTGGAAGAAAACCAGAGAATCAGTAGGGAACCAACACAATGGAAACTCCACAGACAGTAACTGGATTGAACCAGTGACCATGGATCTGTGACATGGCAAAGAAACTTGCTGCTCAATTGTACCACCCTCAGTAATAACAAATGACACAAAATCTCTACCAAACAACCGAGTAACACATCCTCCCCACAAAGCATCCAATAGACACAGACACAAACCAAGTTCACATTTAAAGAGTAAATGTGTAGCTGTTTCTACTGGAGCATTATTTAAAGATATTCACATCAATGAATATCAGTTAATGTGTGTGTGTGTGTGTGTGTGTGTGTGTGTGTGTGTGTGTGTGTGTGTGTTTGTGTGTGTGTGTGTGTCCGTGTGCCCGACATCAGCCCCTGGCATTGGTGGTGCATACTGGTGACTGATGTAATGTTTCCCTATTGATTGTCATTATCCACTGCTAGAGGCAAGGTCAATACCAAACAATTGTACTCACACGTTCAGATTTCATTTTCCTCACTCACAGATTTTAACCCTTTAATCTCCAGACAGAAACAGGCTCACATTCCTCGCTACAAAACCTTCTATTAGTTTCTCTGTAGTTACTAAATAATTTAAGATAAGACAAGATAAACTTTATTGATCCCACACTGAGGAAATTCTCTCGTACCTTGCATACATATTCACCACATTTTCCCACATTTTGTTTGCAAAATTGACATAATTGGGAATTACAGTACACCCAATAGCCTATAATACTGAAGTGGTGGATCAATACAGTTTACAAAATTATTAATCAGTTGCCATCAGAAGACACCGGAAGGCCCCAGCTAAGAAGGAGGAAGCTGAGCTACTGTATGGTTGTCCTATGAACATAGTCACTCAATAAAGCTGGTCTTTATGGAAGGGCAGTGATAAGAAAAAAAAGGCATGCAAATTTGCCACAAGGAATGATGGACATTCAGCAAACGTGGAAAAACATTTTGTAGTATGATGAGACCAAAATGTAACTTTTTAGCTTTGGCAGAACAAAGCATGGTGGTGGTAGCAGCATGTTGTGGGGATGTTGTTCATCCGCAGGGAGAAAAAGTCAGGTTTGAGAGCAAGATGGAAGGAGGCAAATCCATCCAGTCTGACAGAGCTTGAGCAATTTTGCCAAGAAGAATGGGCATAAATATTAAGGTTCAGACATGCAAAAGTGATAGAAACAATTCCTAGAAGACCTGCAGCTGTAATTGCACTGGTTCTACCAATTATTGATGCATAGGGGTAAATACTTATGCAAGCAACAAATGTCTGCTTTTTTGTTTAATTAATTGCAATTTCAAATATTAGACATATTGAGTAAATGGTAAATAAATGGTAAATAAACCCTGTTAAAATCCATTTCAGTCCCAGGTTAGAACATTACACAATGTGGAAAAGTTCAAGGGGAGTATATACTTATGCAAGACACTTTAGCATAACAATGAATAATATGCTTTAAGATAAACAACTAAAATAAGTGGACACTTTAAGGGATTAAGTGCCATTCAGAATGTGTTACGAATTGTTACCATGTTCTCTACTTTCTCATTGGTTGGGGAAACAGAAGAGAATTAGTGAAGCCAAAGAGTGACATGGAAGACCTTCTATCATCTCAAAAGGAAAGTTAGCAATATTACAGGATCAGTACACATTTGTTTTTAATATTTAAATATTTACATAGTTGCATTATGTACAAAGTGTATGAGTTCAATAAAATATTTATTTGATAGTTTTTAATAAAAGGTAGTTTTATTGTACTAATGAATCTACAGCACACTCTCCATGAGCCAGCTGGGCTTGTTTACATCTTGCACCATGAGAGATGTAATGTGTAATTCTAACAGTCAAACCAATGACCTATATTACACAATTTAAATGAATAATTTATTATCCCAGTTTCACTACATGGAAATCTAAAAAAAAAAAAAAAAAAAAAAAAAAAAAAAACAACAAAAAAAACACAACCCTATCTTTAAACTACATGATAGCTAATTTCTGAAGTCATATTAGCACTTCTGGGTTGGTTAATATCTTATGAGTGTGATGCATAACTTCACACAATCGTCATAGTAATGTCCCAATGATGACCTGCTACAGTGACTAGCAAACATGCATGTAAGCACATTTTAGGGAGTTACCAAAATGTGTCTGTAGTGTATTTTCGACATTACTAAGTGTCAGCTTAACATAGCCTGGTATCAAATCAACCATTAGATAGAGGTTTTCAGAGTACCAAAGAAGCCTTCTAATCTTGTTAGAAGAATTTTGCCAGTGCAACTATTATATTTTAAAATACTCAGCAGCAATGAAGTCATAGGAAAGGAGTTCACACATTGCATTATCTCTAGTATAACCAAGGCGAGTATAGCTATCACATCCAGTGGCATCATACCACCAAAGTGGGAGTCTGCCTTTAATGTTTTAAGGTCATACCTAATAAGATTAAAGACTCTATTTTTGTAATTTGGTATAATGGTAATGTACTACTAATTTGGTACTACTTTTCTCCAGTTGCTATTTTCATTGCCAGACATTGTGCTAACATTGGTGGAGTAGTCCATCAGGTGGTATGACACTCTAAATCTGTTGATTAAAGGGTATTTTCAAGAACAATTTTTCCCAGATTGTGTAAACATTACTGGTCTTTGGTACCGCCTCTTATTGCAGATGAAAGAGCAATTAAATATTTTCCTGACTCCAAGCCTTAAAAACCTAATCCTAACACAGTTTCATGGATGTACACTATTTATACATCCTACTGAAACATAAATGGACTACTAACTAAATACAACTGTCTGGAAGATTTTATCTCTTACAAATAAGAACAAACAACTTAGTTTTGGCTACCAAATGTAAAATAGGTATTTGACCTGTCCTATAACTACCATACAACAAACAAACCATACCATTGACATCACAGAGACAATGAACTGACCTTACACCTACAAGTGAAAACCCTTAAACACACACAGGAAGACAAAAAACTCATTTGTTATAATTTATGTCACTCAGACATAAAATTCTACCACTAAAATATAAATGCAAAATCTCTAAACAAAAACGTAGCCATATGCCATTATGGAAATGTCTGTAAACTAAGCCGCTGGCACTGAGTTAAAAAGAGCTAACCTGATTGAACATCACGGCAGCATGGCCAACCACCATTACCTGTGGAAAATCTATTAATTCTGTGCCAAGTCTGCCTGTGCTTATGGTCACAAAAATACCAAAGGCTTTTATTTCATTCCCACACACACTAATGCTGTGACTGTGTACCATATTTTTGTGCTTCTATTATACATAAGCCAAAATGGGGTCCTGTAATGTTGTAGCAAATGTTTAAATTAACCATTCAGTGTTCTCAATATATTTTTGTCATTTACGTGCCTACAATAATTTAAGGACTGGCCTGTTTAATCTAGGGTTTACTTTACCAATGGGAATGTGCTGTAGGAGTGTAGGAACAATTTTACTGGTTAAAACACAATGCATTCTGATTGGCTAGAGTATAAGAGATTAAGATGCTCTCGTCCCCATCAGTAGTAAAATTACACAATAACACGCCAATCTTTCTCAAATGTATACAGTCACAGTACATGCACTTTTCTAGTGTAAGCAAGTCTTTATGCTTGATCTTCCCACATTATGCATACACACATATACACTAATTTTCTGGATTGCTTCCATTAGTAGATATAAAAGACAAGGTCTAGACTAGTGACTATACTTTTCAATGGTAAAGTATTTCTATGGTAATGCCTTATTAGCTTAGGGAATATGAAAATTTTCTCTAAGCTAATAAGGCATTACCATTGAAATGTTTACCATTGCTTCTCTGAGCATCAGTGTTTTAGATTGCTCATCATGGAGTGCATAAACAAAACTGTATTGCAAAGAAATAAACTATCAGGGCATCCCAGAAATCACACCTTAAGCTAGACTTAAAAGTTTTCACTAATAAATGACTATTTTAATGGAAATTAAATTTAAAAAAAGTCATTAAGAGTGTACTAAAGGCTAAAACCATTTTGTGAAACTGGTATACAAAGGTTAAACTTTCATGATAAATTCTCATAACCGTATTCACTGTTATGACTTTCTCAATAGGTGAGGCATGTACTACACTGTGTCCTTGAAGGATACACTACTGAAGGACACACATTGCTGTACACTACACATCCTTCTGATTTAATTTGAAGCTGATATTTTAAACCTCTTGAAGGTGAGAGGTATAAAGCAGAGTAATATTAGTATAAGGAATGTGTCCTATCCATATCATTGTAGCAATATTAGTAACAGCAGTAGCTAAGTGCAGTCGTGTCCTCTTTCCCCGAGCAGCAAGGCGGAATTAAACTCACATTCACACCTGCTCATATGTCCTTCATTTCAACAAGAAAAAGAGTTGACAAACCACAAACACTGGTAAACACATACAGCATTTATTACCTACATGTACAGCTGGGAAATACACAGTACAATCAGAGAGAGAGAGAGAGAGAGAGAGAGAGGGAGAGAGAGATAGAGAGAAAGATGCAGGAAGTTTAGATAAAGTAAAAACACCAGATGTGAAATTAATCCAATTTTGATCCAATTAATCCAACTGTATTAGCATAATCAATGTCTTTGTTGTATTCCCAAGAGGTGATACATCATAGCAGTAAAAATGTAATACTTTTGTAGTTATAAAATATATTAAATATTAAATGTAGTAAACATATTTAATTTTTCTTCTGTATCTGTCATAGCAAGTCTTTTTTATGTATACAATGGAATGCAAAAGTTATGCAAACCTTTAGAACAAAAAGAAGAAGACAAAGAAATGAAAATTATACAAATTCAGGGTGCGTCTCAATCAGCTCCCTAGGCCAGTAGTCAGAGCACTGATCAGTGAGTCAGCCATTTTAAGGGCTGTCTCAATCGCAAAATCATCGTTTGCTCCCTAAAAATTCCACAAAATCCAGCATCGATGCTCACTATGTTCCCTTACTGGAAATGACATCATATTTTCTGAAGCCTCTCAGCTTGAAAAACATGGCAGACAAAATCTCAGCCAACTCTGTCTACAAAGGTAAGTAGCCTGTTATCATGGTTTTAACTCTCAAATGATTACTTACATTAGCAATTTCTAACTTCATTTGACGTTCTATATATGGTTTGTTTGAGTCTTACTTAACTTTGTGTTTAATGATTTAAAAAAAAAAATAAATCCATTAGCCATCCCTGCTTGAAGTACCGTGACAGAAAAGCATGTGATTAAGCTAACAAATTTATATGACATAAAATGTCAGAAAGATATCTGTCCTGCCTGTTGTTGATAAATGCCAGTGGTGATGTTTTACAATGCGAATACATAGTCATGTCACCAGAAATTGAGTCATCAGTGTCCCAATGTGCAGTGAGCCAGGGTCTTTACCAGTGCCCAAACTTGTGTAGATGATATACTGGTTCACGACCATGGAGCTGATTGAGACGCACCCTAATGTGTGATGGGCATCACAAATTTACCTTTATTGACACACGCTCAAAGAGTGAATGTTATTAATGATGTTAATAATGAAAAAATCATCCATTCATTCACCTTCATAAGTGCTTTATCCTGGTCAGGGTTGCTGTGGATCTGGAGCCTATCTCAGGAACACTAGATGTGATGCGGGAATACACCTTGGATACACTATGTACAGTACACACCTATGGGCAATATATCACAATCAAAAAACCACACAGGATGTAAACTGAACTCAGGATCAAACTAGGAGCCATGGAACTGTGAAGCAACAATGCTATAATAAAGAACAATTTAAATGAAATCTCCATCTGAACATGAATTTAATAATATTCTGTTATAGCTTTGCTTAGTTTTAACCTCACCCCACTCCCCTTCTCTCAGATGTCATACATAGCCTTTGTCATATCACAGCAAGCCAGCGACTCCATTTCCCAGAATGCACCAGCAACTACAAACTTGGTCGAAGAGGACTGCACTTCCCATACACATACACATTCACCTTCTCCAGAGTTCTAGTCAGAGACACCTGTTCCCATTTACACTCACAATCCCACCACATATAAAAGAGACTGTTCGGACACTAAGTCTTTGTGAAGTATATGCTCAGTTGTCTTGTTTCTGTCGTTAACCAAGCTTTATATTGTGTCTATTTATTCTTTTTTTTGACATTGCTTACGTTTGCGACTTTGTCTCTTTGCCCTGCCCTGTTTGTGCTGTTTGCCTGATCGCCTGACCTATGCCTTATCCTTTGGACTTCTTGTTGTTGTTGTTGTATTAAACTGCCATACCTGCACTTGCTTCTGTCTGCGCCTCCATTGCATGACAGCCTTTATATTTCATTGTGAGGTTTTGGAATAACTTTTTTTTAGAACCTCAAATAAATCAGAACATTTCACTTAATTTTCTAACATAACAGTACACTCTTGGGAAATGTTGTTTACAAGGCTTCTTGTGTTGTAAAGGGTTCTTAGATTAAGAAATAGGTTCTATTTGTAACCCCTATGATAAGATTAACTTTTCAGAAAAACAGCAAGTGATGTCATTTTTATCTCCTGACCAATCAAATTGGGGGCTAAATGAGAAAAATCTAAAACATAAATATGAATATAAGAATATTTATGGCATGTCGAATCAAAAATATTGTATTGCCAATATTCAGACATATATTCCCCTCTTAAAAGTGGCTGCTACAGACAAACTCATTCTTTGTTAATAATAATACATGTACCAACCTAGGCTCGTTAGTAAGCTGGTACTAGCTAGGACTGGTAAGGGTGTTGTTATGATTACAGTGTCTATATCATATGAGCCCTTACTGATGATCATAAATGTACTCTAGTTACATTTTTGAAACAGGAGAGGAGCTATACCACCCCCTTAAGATCAGCAGTGCCCCACTGGAGAGAGTAGACAGTTACCGGAACCTTAGTGTCTAAATCATGCAGGACCTGTCGTAGTACTGTCACATTAACAGCTTGGTGAAGAAGGCCTGTCAGCGTCTTAGATGCTTAAGGGACTTTAGACTGCCCTCTACGGTGCTAAGGAACTTGTACACCTGCACCATTGAGGGCATCCTGATGAGAAACATCATAGCTTAGTTTGGGAACAGCACAAAGCAGGATATGCGTCCTCACATATCATCCGCACTGAGCTCCCTGACCTGCAGTCTATCTACAGCAAGCAGTGCTGGAGCAAGGCCAGGAAGAAGGCCAACACAGAGAGAATGAGGAGGAATTTCTTCCCACAGGCCATCCAGGTCCCTCAACCAGGACAACACTTAGGACTAAACCTTGTATTTGTTTGCACAACACCCAAACCCCCTACATCCCTGTTAATATACCTGTATTACCCCGTATTCATAAATATTTATTATGTGTGTTAGCCATTTCACTGCAGCAACCTCAACCCAGTGGTGTACAGCACTGTATTGCACATACAACTGAGCATATCGCCACTTTATTCCACATATAGTCCATTTTTTTTGTCCTTTGTCTTTTATATCTTTTATATTATATTTCCATATGTTTCTTTTTTTTTTATACTTGTATGCAAGTAAATTCTGGTTTATGTAAATTCTGTTTTTATATCAACATAAAAAAGCTTTTCACTGTCATAAAAAAGCTTTTCACTGCACATCATACTGTGTATGGTTGTGTTTGTGACCAATAAAATTTGAATTTGAAATTTGAATTTGATTGCAAGGATAATTAGTTAGCAGGTACTAGCTAGGTAAGGGTCTTGTTATAGTCACAGTGTCCACATTGTAAAATTGGTGAAATGGACCTCCACAGGAAGGAATAGATTGGATAAAGGGTCAAAGCCAGTGGACAATGGTTGAGTACAATGAGTCCAGGAACAGAGAGAAAAGAATATGATTTTCAAAGACTTTGGCTCAATGCACAATTAACATGTGAAGTCCTGAAGGCTGCTGAAAGGATGAACTAGGGGATAATGAATCTGAGAATAATTAACTCACAAGGAGATTGAGGAACATGGCTGTCAGTCATGGTGTGTTAGCAGCAATCTTTCTTCGAGAAACAGAATGCTGTTAACATGGTCACATTACTGCACAGCTATTTCAACACAAAGCCACCACTTGCACATTCATCAGTGATTTAGTAGCCAACAATCCCAACAAAAAAGCTACATGAATCATATGTCAGTGCAGAGTGATTTTTTTTTGCCCCCACTAAATTGCTGTAACACAGTGAGGTGCTTTGAGCTAAGACCTGGAGCAAGTTAGCTGATTGAATCACATGATAGAATCAAATTGGAACCTGTGTTGCAGAGGTAGAAGTTCAGTTGGAATAGTCAGAAAAACTTCATGATCTCTTAGCCATACAATCCAATATCTCATTTTTTATATATCACTATGTGCGATCATATATGGCAGTCAACACTAAATGGGAACTAATTGCAGGTAGGAATTAAAGTTGTGAGCAGGGAAATGAAGAAATGTCAGACCACACGCACACCACCATTGGGTTTTTCACAAGTATGATGGTCAAGTGACCAGACAAGACCACAAGTTACTGAGGTTATGTCCTGAATTGTGGGTCACTGAAAACTAGTTAAAACCTGTAATTGCTGGCTATACTATATACAAATATATTACTTAACACCTAATTGGGTACACACACTGTGCTTGTGGCTCATGCTAATATCTAAATCAGCACATGCTTAAATTTATTTACCTATGTAGCTTACGAACTGTGCCTGTCATTCATTTTTATGGGTAAATAGCATGCCTTTTGAATCTCTAATCGCTTGGCTGTGCATGTTACTGACACTGAGAAGAGAAACGAACCCAACAAAAAAGAAAAAGCTGATTGCAATAGCAAAAATTTCATTTTTTATTTTATGAAATGGTATTAAGCCAAATTTAAATGTTATTGAAAATACAATATAACTAACGTGGTCAGAACTTGTATAAAGCACATTCCCATGTGACCATAAATATTTATTTCCTTTCGATTATTCTCATATTGGAGGAAATTAATATTTATCTACCGGGCCAAAACATCTGCAGTGTACATACTGGGGAATACAGGAAAATATAGTGTATATATTATAGAAAACTCATTTTCCATCTTTCATTTTTATGAATAGCAACTTGCTTACACAGTTAGAGTTGCTTTCAGATTTGATTAGGGCTTTATTTCCTCTGATGAAGTGAACTGACAAGTAATGTTTGAACACATTAAGATAAATTCTGCAGCAAATAGAATGCCTGCCATGGAAACGGGAGTATAAAACTTACCAGAGAAAAACCAAAATAGCATTTAAGCCATAAAGAGAATGCATGTTGACAGGCGGAGATTACCTGTTTCATTTAATAATGTGTATGGTATGTGATTTGTGTTTGACTACTTGGTAACTGCACTTATGATTGCCTCATTGGGTGAAATTGGAAATTGCCACTGTAATGGATAAACATAGAGTAGTCTAGTCAGGGTTGTGTTTGTACAACATAAATGCTGCACTCTGTGTATGGGTGTTAATCTGAACAGAATAACATCGAATACACCTCTCTCATAACACTGTTTCTGTCTGCCTCATATCAATATATTTTTTTATTAAAATCAATGTGCTTCTTCACTGTAATGTGATTGATTGTGTTTACATTATAGTAGATGTGTGTGATAGAGCGAGTCTCGTTTTGGGGTCAGTGGGGGAAGAAATTATATATATATATATATATATATATATATATATATATATATATATATATATATATATATATATATATATATATATTAAAACATCACCATGACACAGGTAATGCAGGCCTAAACAACCACCTGATTTTTTGTGCCAAGCATTATTTATATAAAATGCTTGGCACAAAAAATCAGGTGGTTGTTTAGGCCAGCATTACCTGTGTCATGGGGATGTACAGTATAGCTACTAATAATTTAACAGCTATTAACTCTAATCATTTATATGTTATATGAGTATAATGTCAGCTTTATTTATATTTCTGTGTTAATTTTGCAGGAGTTGATTCAATCAATTATCCAATCAGCTAATCATGTGGCAGCAACAGAATACATAAAATCATGCAGATACAGGTCAAGAGCTTCAACTAATGTTCACATTGAACATCAGAATCTCAGTGATTTTGACTGTAGCATTGTTGTTGGTGACAGATTGAGTATCAGAGAAACTGATGATCTCCTGGGATTTTCACACACAACAATCTTTGGAGTTTACACAGAATGGTGTGAAAAACAAAAACATCCAGTGATGTGACGTTGTGCATGCAGAACTGACCAATATGAGAGGAGAATGGCTAAACTGAGTCGACCTGAGAGAAAGGTTACTCAGATAACCACTCTTTGCAACCATGGTGAGCAAAAAAGCATTTCAGAATGCACAACACGTCAAACCTTGAGGTGGATGGGCTACAACAGCAGAAAACCACAACGTGTACCACTCTTATCAGTCAAGAACAGGAATCTGAGGCTTCATTGGGCACAGGCTCACAAAAACTGGACAGTTAAAGATAGGGGGGAAAAACAGGCATTGCCATATGATTGGCTGATATGGATAGTCACATAAATGAGCAGGTATACAGGTGCTCCTAATAATAATAGTAATAGCTGCCAGTTAGGGTATCTCTATGTTTTTGAATGAGGTGCTAAATCAACACAGTTTTAGTGCAGTCTGGCTTTCACTGACAGAACACCTTATTATCAGCTGTGATGATCAAATAATGAAATAATTGCCATAAAGAAAAGCTTTATGAATGCAGTGACCTTCTGGCCATGATGGCAGGTTTATCTAAGGATGTTAACGTTGATTTACACATCACAGGCCTGGCCAATGAGAATGTGATGTACAGCTGTTTAAAGGCTCCACCCCTTCAACCCGATGGGCTGTTCATGACGTGCCTGAGATACGAGCTTTAATAAGCTTGCTCACTAAAAGTCAGCACCGGTCTCTGAATTATAGATAAGTGAGCAGAAACGGTGGTGATAAAGTCGTTCCTTTATTACTGACTCACTCAGAATTTATCCCCTTTATAAGTGGGCAGAGACCCAAAGCTTTCCCTCCTGACATTCGCAATCAGCGTGTTGCTCCCATCAGGCCCCTGACAGATAGCTCACTGCTGATTGCGCAGATCAGATATTTCCAGTGGAGAGAAAGTGGAGTAATGAGAGCTGAAATGGTAACCAATTCTCCTATAGGAATTCTAATGTGTGTTGGATTTTTAATAAAAATGAAATCATAAGAAAAGCTCTGCTTGGTAACAATATTCCTTCACCCAAACCTTAACCAGTTGCATTTCATGAATTTGCCACTGTGAGACCATTTTCAGAGTTTGTGTCTTTAACACCTTCATGCTGTTGTACTGGTGTTGGCCTATTGTGGTGAATCCACTGTAACGATATCTAAATATTCTGTGATGTTTCTCTGAGCTTTCCGGTCATCCATGTCATTTAAATGTCTTGTAATCTAGGAGAGTGGACTCCTGTTTGAATTTTGTAGCCACCCATTCCAGGAGCTTCATCGGTTCTACAGGAACTACAGGAAATTACTCAGCACTTAAACTTTGTGTTACTGACAGCAATGAAACTACTTCAGAATGTGGCCTCAGAGCACATTCAGCAGCTCAGCTGGTGTTTTGTTACATCACGTCTAAACTTTTTGAATAGTTTTCCAGGAAATATTTGTAATTTTTAAAATCCAGAACAAAATATACCTGTTTAACATGGCCTACATTTGTTAAATATATTTTAACTACAAAATAAATACAACTCCCTGAATTATTTATTTCTAACAAAAAAGAACAAGCCGCTCAGATTCAGCCCTGATTCAGATATAAAAATTCTAAATTTAATAATAAAAATATATAATTATACAATTAGTGACATGTCTAAAAAGAATAATTAAATATTTGTATTTTAAGTTATGTGAACCAGCTGCTTCATTTTCCCTAGTCTTTTTTATTTTCATCTCTTTCTTCTTCTTTTTTTTTTTTTTTTTACATTTACACTTACAATATCTCTTTTGGTTGGTGCTTTTATAGAAATCAGCTTACAGCTGACATAATTTTTCACTGTCCGCCTCATATTGTACATATTGTCCACATTTACATTACTGTGTAGTACAGCAATTGCTATGTTATTAATAGAGAATTAATGGACCTCATTTAACTTGGTATCACAGTAGCACGCCTAACCATACATTTTGACTCCTCATCTTTTGTTTTACAAATGTGCTGCTCTTTCCATGTTTCTGTGCAACTGTAGTGAAAAAGCTAAGAATTTAAAACACCATGATGCTATGCATTCATTTGTGCTTGTACAATTGATCACAAAATATAGAGGCCCATGTCTTGATGTCAGTAAGTAGTTCAATCAGTCTGACTACCTCTCTACAGCTCTATTTATCTGCAGGCCGCATGGTAATACCTGGTGATTAAACTTTGTGATTACACCATAAACATGTCCCAGTGGTGCATTTCATCACAGCCTCAGAATCTGCTAGCTACAAAAACCGTATGTCAAAGGTAGAGGCAGAACAGATATGGATGAAAGGTTCTTCGGCTATACAAGAAAAACGGTGAAAGTTGGGATGTAACCAAATACGAATACACTGATCTGATGAACCGATAATGTGTCATAAGCAGCTACAAATACAGAAATGAATAAGAGATACACTATTTTTATTTTATTTTATTTTTTTTAGAAACCTTGCCAGAAATGTGACAAGTGGTGTGCATCAGAGTGGAATCTCATGGGATGCAACAAAAAAGGGGGAGGTTTTAACTGACCTGTGGGTGAGCGGTCAGATATAAAACTTCTGAGCACATGTGCTCAGTTGATTATGAAGCTCACGGGTCAAATAAAGGCAACACTGTGCAATGCATTTTCAAGGTTCATTCTTTTATCCTTAGTAACTGCTTGGACATGGTCCTAGTGGTTCAAATTAGGTTACTAGTTTGTTTATATTTTGATAAATTTGATAGAAAATACTGCATGCAGTTACAGACAAAAAGAACAACTATTCAAGTGGTATAAAAATAAATAAATAAATAAATAATCCATCCATTTTTTTTTTTTTTTTTGTATTTGCAATTGCATTTCCTATTTGTGGATGCATAAATTGTGACATAATTCAAATGAAAATGCAAATCGTGTATTAGCGTTTGCATTTTCATTTACACAAACGTACAGTGTCTGCCAAATTTCAAATGGAAATGCAACGTCCATTTGCAATTGCATTTCCCATGTGTTGCATGTTATGATCCTGTCATATTGAAATAGCAATAGCAATTACCCAGTTTCCTTAGTGTGACGTATGGATCCTGACAATATACAAACGGAATGGTAAACACATTTGCATTTCCCATGCCTTGCACAGAGACCTGCCAATCAGTGCTGGAGGTGGGAGTATACTATGGGGTGTGTTTGTATTTCAAAGTGACGTCACTCACAGCCGACCGCATTTTAGACAGCCTTGGTTGGTCACTGAATATATATATATATATATATATATATATATATATATATATATATATATATGTATATATGTGTGTGTGTGTGTGTGTGTATATATATATATATATATATATATATATATATATATATATATATATATATATATATATATGTGTGTGTGTGTGTGTGTGTGTCCTCTTCATATGTATGTACCTGATTATTCTAACCTTCTCTGGTTGCCTGGTTGTACATACAAATGTTTTGTTGAATGCTTCTTAATGCTTTCCTGAAGGTGTTTGTATAGTTTTGTGTATAATTAGTTTGTTTATTGTATGTTTTTGAATTAATACAAGATAAATAAATAAATAAATAAAACTGCCTTGCAGTCACTGGAGATTCACTGCACATTCGAGATTCTCTCTTCTATCTCTCAAACAATAAACACACAGAAAGGACAAAATGTGTACTGTCTTACTCTGGAGTGGAACTAGAACCAAATACAACTGAATATATATTTTCATTTTTCTCCCGTTAAATCCCCCTGAAGCTAATCTCTCAGAAATGCAGCTCACCAGAGCTTTATAGTAATAAAGTCAGTAAGGGACCATCTAAAAATTACATGACCTTGGCAACTGTGTAAGATTCTACCAAGATTATAGTCATCTACTACACAGGATATCTAACGTATTGCAGTATTATGATACAGTATGTATACAGTATTTAATTTTATTAATAATTATTAATGATATACATTTTAAATGTGATTACACATATAAACAATTATTATTATATAAACATTAAAATGCCACATAAAACACAGGGTTAGTCTTAGCAACTACAGCAAAATGCTGAAAAAAAATTAAGAAAAAAATATTATATTCCATTGTTCCTGTCAGAGACACAACTTGATTTTGAAAATAAGACAAGTAGTTAAAATTCAATAACTGTAGAAATGATTGTACATGTAATGATTGTAGGAGTTATGTAAAACATATTTCTTTAAAAATAATAATAATAATAATAAATAAAACAGAATTTTTACAATCTATTTGCTTTAGTTGATAGCAATCATGAACTATATCCTATTATACTTGGTTTTACATGAATAACTCCTACAATCAAAAAGTTGTTGAATTTTAATTATTTTTCTTTTTAACAAAAAAAAACAACTTATTTTGAAACCACTTGTCTACTGTAATGACGATTACACACACACACACACACACACACACACACACACACACACACACACACACAAAGCACTTTAAAAAACTTATTTGGACTGCCTCCAAATTTGCACAGATTCGGCAAATCTGTTGTGTTAATATGGGAGAATAGGAGATGTATCATTCATGAGTTGTCTCTGGAATACTTTTTAAAAAGGTCTTTCTAAGCCCATCCCATGTACAGAGAGAGAGAGAGAGAGAGAGAGAGAGAGAGAGAGAGAGAGAGAGATGCACTCAAAATTGCTTTCTAATAAAGAAAAAGGAAAAATCCGAAAAAGGAGCAAATCCAAGCCCAACACTCACCAGCCAGACAAGCAGAGCATCCACTTGGGTGGGCCTGAAAAGCCAGTAGATTGAGTTTTATCCTCTGTGACAGTTTATTCAGCCTATTTGTCAGGATAAGAAGAGCTCAATTGAAAATGTGAAATGATAGAATTCAGCATAGCAGACAGCATTGCATTCATTGACTAGTGTTCAGGACTTGCTCCATGGGCAGCACAGCATGTCTGAATCAGCTCAAAATAACAGGTTGCAGGTGGTAATGTCACTCAGGACCAGTGGTGCAACAAAATAAAAAATAAAAATTACAAAACCATGTAACTTTATGTCATAATACAGCATATGTTTTTTTTTTTAGTTAAGAAAACGAAACAAAATTTGAGAATACGCAAAATTATTACGTAAGGAATAAAACACAATGCTGTTATAGGAAACTAACTAATAATGGGGTGGTGTAAAGGACCATTAGCACCCTGAAGTTTATCATTTTCCTATAATAAAACATCTGGGTTATGCATGTAACCCTGTTCCACGAAAAGGAAACGAGAAATTGCGTGAGCTTCACACTGTGGGAAGTGCCCTCGCACGTGACCAGTATCTGAAGTTTGTGTAAAATCATGCCTTTTTATAGGCCTGCTGTGGTCAGGTGACATGGCATTTTGCAGGCCGTGTGACAATAAAACAGTGACTGTAAACCACGTCATCAAATTCTCTTTGTCTGAAGCGAAGACACAATTTAAAGGTGCAGTGGGTTGTATGTCGTGGTTAAAACGGCACCCTTATTAACTACGTGACCAATGAGCTATCTTCCTACCACAGTATATAAGTGGTTGTTTAGGCCTCCCAGAATGCGTCATGGTCGAAAACCTGCCCCTTCCTTTCGTTGCTATGGACTTCAGAGGTATGTGTTTTTAGCTTTGTCGCTTAGCTGTTTGAGGCTAGCGTTGTCTACTTACCATGCGATTTACTTGTTTAGTGTGATGTTGGACTACCGATTCTGTGTGCATGGGTGGTGTACTGCTCACTCTCAGTGCGGTGTGCCGTCAAGGCCCCCATCTGTGTAGCATGGTAGTTTAACGTAACTCCAGTCAGAGTGCCAGCTGTAGCCATAACAACTATTAAAGAAGCTATCATGATTTTCATATGTGCCATTGTGAGTACTATGTCATCGGATCACGGTAGGTAAATCGTTCAGTTCTATTACTTGAGCTAAATGATTTTGCATGCTTTCCAAATTGAGGTTGTAACACCTGTTTGTTGTTCTTAGGGTCCTCGATTTGCATGCGTTAAGGCGGGCTGAGTGAGATGTGGTCGTTACTGTATAGCTCCTCCCCCTCACTTGCTGAGCCACGTCACTGTTTGATTCTGTTTGATTTTGCTTCGGATTGCTTGCGTTTGTTTGGTTTTGCTGCTTTGGGCTGCTTTATTTTGATTTGCTTAATTTGTTTGTTACTGTCACTAAGATCAGTTTTATTGCATTCAACTGTTGTAAGAGTCTTTATCAATTATGCTGATACTGCTATGTGGTAGTAGTGGTTTTGGTCAGTCTTGGTAAACTTACTACCTGAAATCAGTTTGAGCTCGAGGTTATCTCTGTGTTTTTGTGACAGTAAGTTTGTCTTTGTTTTGTTTTTATTCTTTTGTTTGCCTGCTTTGAGCATATTGTAATTGATTTTGTTTTTTCTTGTGTTTTTGTTTTCTCCTTGTAGGAGCTGAGTGCTTCCTGAGGCTGGGGGGAGTTCTTTGCTGCACCTTAGGCTTTACTTAAGTAAGGGTCGTTATTATTGCTGTTTATTTTCAGTGAATTTTGTGGTATGATTCTGATTAGTGGGGTTCTTTTCCCTTTTGTATAGCTGGTGCTGTCATACTAACCTGTCCTTCATACAGGAAGCCTCAGTCCTCCTATGATTGTTAATTTCTTCTTGTGACTGTTTTTTTTTTAATTATTATTTTTTTTTTTTTTACCAATACCTGACTGTGTTGGTTGCTGTTTTCTTTTAAATAATTCTTGGCCAGTCTTTGTAACTTCAAAATAAAATGTATTTTTGTATGGAAACCCATGCCTCTTGCTTGTTATAAGTGGAACGTATTTGAGTGTCTTTGTTTGGGTTATTTTCCCCGTTTTCTCGGGGTGGCATACCTCTGAAGTCCATAGCTACAAACCAAGCCACATTGCTACCCGGGCATACCCAAGTATGACAAAGCTATGCAACATCTTGTTCCCTTCTCTGGGAACAGGGTAACCCAGATGTTCCCTTTCAAAGAGAACTCAATGTTGCATGAGCTTCATGCTGTAGAAATGACTATACCCACTCTGTCATACCGAGGGTATGGCCTGTCACAGAGGCTCCATCACTTGGGGTGTGGCTGGCAGAAATGGCGGCCACGTAGACCCTAATTGTAGAAGGAGCCAACCTTGATGAGAAACATTCCTGTAAGAACTCCAGAACTGTAGACATTACTGGGTCTCACTGACTTTCCTAACGTTTAATATGATCTCTGCAACCTCAGTTGAAAGACCGTATCTATGAGCTGGTGCCCCTCAGGGGCCAGACAATAGATCCCTGTGATTGGGAATCTCCCAGGGAGTGGCATCCAGCAGGGATATTATCATCAAGAACCATATACAATCTAGCCAATAAGGTTAAAATGGAATATTGAATCAATGTGTGCAGCGTAGACCACCCTGCCACAGCACACACATCCTGGAAGAGTACCCCTTAAATAAAGCCTTTGAGGAGGCGACCCCCTAGTGGAATAAGCCCCTATGCTCAGAGGCATATCGAGACAATGCACTCATAAGCAATAGAGATTGCTTCCACTATCCTAACAGAGATGCGCTGCTTTGACGCAGCATCACCGCTACTACCAAGCAGACCAGCAACTGCTCCGACTTACGCCACTGGTTGAAGCGGTGGTCATAAGTAAAAGCCCTCACTAGACACAGTAGGTGCAATCTCCCTTGTTCTGGTGTAAGAAATGGAGGGGGGGGGGGGGGCGGCGGAGTCTGCAACATGACAGGCTGGGCAACAGGCGTAGGCACTTAGGAATAATCTGGCCTGTCAGAATAAGCTGACTCCAAGGGCTCAAATGGAGCGCCTGAGACACCTTCCCGGACCACAGAAGGTCCCAGGAAGCTATATGTGGTCTGCAGATGGGCCTCAGCCATCTGACACCATGCATAAACCTTGAATTTAGAGGATGTTACCACACAGAGGGCAACATCCTTTATTCCACATTTATAATGTATTGATAAATACATTTTTATTATTCAAAATAATTATATGTTGTACATTTTGTGTTGTGGAACACCTGTGAAGGGGCACGGTGGCTTAGTTGTTTGTACTGTTGCCTTGCACCTCACAGGTTCGATTCCTGCCTCCACCCTGTGCAGAAGGATTTTGCATGTTCTCCCTGTGCTTTGGGGGATTCCTCTGGGTACTCCAGTTTCCTCCCCAAGTCCAAAGACATGTGTTGTAGACTAAGTGGCATTTTCAAATTGTGTGATTGCACCCTGACATGGGAAGGGTGCAGGTGTCCCCTGCCTTGTTCCCTGAGATATATATATTGCTATACAGTATTTTTTTTTTTCCATGTGCCTTTTGAATAGTGCTATATACACTGAGATGCTGTAAGTGCACACATGGACACACACTTATTGCTCTACCTGCATGTACTTGGCATGACTAGTGTTTGCAGTTTTCTGTTCCTTAAGAACTACAGGAATCAGGACTTACACATTATAACACAGAAATGGCCCTTTTTTCAAGAATTTTTGAATTGCAGGTGGAAGAGTTTTAAGTGATATGGCCACAATCTTGCTAAGGCATAGTGAAGGACCCAATGTTGCTGCTTTCTCTTACTGAAGTGAAGCTAATGCATGTTGATCATGGGTCCTGCTTTCTTGAGGAAGGACCTTGTAATCCCCATGGCACTAGTGCTCCTCAGTCAGCTCTTTATTGAGTCTGGGAGATAGAGATATAGCCAAGTGCTGTGTCACTCTTCAACCAGTAAACATTTGTACAGATTTATGTCATGCACTTGCTCATTCATTTCAATTCCATCAATGTACCCTTTTGTGGAAGTCTAAAATGCCACATCACAAATTTAATTGCCATCAATGGTCAGTGGTGGAGGAAGGATCCTGTCATCGATTATAACAAGAAGGATATACAGTAGTCAGTGACAGAAAGAAAGTGTGAAACAAGAAATGTTACACTTGTAAGTGTGCAAGTAAACTACAGGAAGAGCTTCTACTGGTTGATAATAAGTAGAAATAAATTAATTAGACAAACAGCAGGCTATCAAACCAACACAAAGTAAGCATGAAATAAGCAGTGTATCAAGGGACACTGTAATTCTGACATCTCTAAAGCAGTCACCAGGGAAAGCAACATGTCAAATCAACTTTGTGCCTTTTTGTAAGTGGAAATAAAGTTAAGACATTTGGTAAGAGGAGATTTTTTTTTCCAGATGATATGACTAGCCATATGGTAAAATATATAAAAATTTTTAGAGCATCTCACACTTTTTGGCTTTGACTTAACCAGCACCAATTTCAGGATTTCCTGATTGTAGGAAAAAGTCCAATGTGGATATTCAACTCCAAAGGCTATATTGCCTTTTGTGGAGCTTTCACAGGAGACCAGGAGTCAGAAAATGTGGCATATCATTCAATTCCATCAGCAGTGATTCCAGGGAAACTACTCTTCAACACGTAAAGTGCCCTTTGATCTTGTTTGGAGCTGACTAGCAGTTTCCCACTTTAAGGAGACATAGTATTCAAAAGCATAACTGCCAACCTTTCAGAGTCAAGTGTGTCTTCTTTTTTGAATCAATAAAAATGGAGCCAAATGAGCCAATCAGTATATAAATCTGGAATAATTGACAGCTGTGTAGGTTTTTGTTTTGCTCTGATTTCAACTGATTTTTCCACATGGAAGATGTGGCACCTTCAGTTTCTGTAAGGGTAAATGTTTTGAGTTGATCAGTGAGAATTAAAATTGATCTATGCATGTTTGACTTAGCTAATATTAGACTAATATTTCCACTGAAAATTGGCAGAAACGGTGCACTTTCTTATTAATTTTGGTATATAACATCTTTCTCCTAGAATATAAAGAAGAAAGAAAGTGTGAACATATAAAATTGTCTTGTGTCTAAATCTTACCTAAAACAGAAAAGTTGCACATTGTGGTTACTGTAAAACTTCATATATATATATATATATATATATATATATATATATATATATATATATATATATATATATATATATATATACACTGTACATGCTCTAGTTTCTACCTTAGATAAATGATTTGTAAAAGGGCTATAGTATATTATGTACTGCATTTTTAAACCCCAACCATGCACCCCCTCTTGTTTTGACTACATGCTATTCTTCTTCAGTATTTCTGCAAAAGCATAGTTTCCCTCCTGCAAACACTATCCAGAGGATAGTTAAACGAAGTGTAATTGTTGGCTAGTTATAAGACAGTCGGGAATGTCTCTGGCAGGCCCCTGCAGTGTCCAGTTATGATGGGTTTTAATGGTTGCAGTAGCTGTGGGAGGGCCTGACCTAACCAATTAGATTTAGGAGCAAATTGCCTCCTTAATTTGGCCAAACACCAAGCCCCATCAGTAAAGGGAGTCCAATTTGCTAATTGGCCACACAGAACAGTAATAACAAAAATTGGTAATAGTGGTTACCACATTTGCCTCACAACTCCAGGGTTGGGGGTTCGATTCCCACTGCAGCCCTGTGTGTGCGGTGTTCTCCCTGTGCTGTGGGGGTTTCCTCCAGGTACTCCGGTTTCCTCCCCCAGTCCAAAGACATGCATGGTAGGTTGACTGGCATGTCCAGAGTGTCCGTAGTGTATGAATGGGTGTGTGAATGTGCATGTGATTGTGCGCTGTAATGGATTGGAACCCCATCCAGGGTGTACCCTGCCTTGTGCCTGATGCTCCCTGGGATGGGCTCCAGGTTCCCTGCGACCCAGTAGGATAAGTGATATAGAAAATGGATGTATCGATGATATAACTGACAACTGACAACAATTGGTAATAGCCAACAAACATCTTTTTAGCATCTGTTTTTTTTTTTTTTTCCTGAAGGCATAATTACAACCCCAATTCCAAAAAAGTTATTAGAAAAAGGGTATAAAAAGAGTAGATGATGAGATATTCATAGTCTTTGCAATTGTATGTTGAGGAACATTATTCTGAAATTGTTCCACAAATGGTAGATGCAGTTTTTCTCAGATTGGTGATCCTCTTCTCATCTTTAATTCTGAAAAACTCTGCCTCTCTAAGATACTCTTTTTATGCCCAATCATGTGACTGACCTGTTGCCAATTAACTTCCAGCTGTTTCTTTTTAGCAACGCTTTATTTTCCAGTCTTTTCTTGCCCCGTCCCAACTTTTTTGAGACCTGTTGCGACCATCAAAATCACCTTATTATTTTTTTTCTTAAAATGGAACATTTACTCAGTTTAAACATTTGATATGCTTTCTATTGTGTTCTTCTGTAAATAACATGGGTTTTGTCACGTTTCAAGGTTGAGGCAGAAGCAATCGCAGATTTACAATGTTTTATTTAAACAAACAACAAAACAAAGACAGTAAGACAACTTGGCAAATTACTGTGGCAAGAAACAAAACACAGTAACATAGAACATGGTAGTCTAAGACAAACGAAAGACACAGAAGCAGTGCAAACCATGGCTATATATAAAAAAAAGTGTGCGCATTTAACAGAAATGTGATTCAGGTGCAAGTGGTCATGTGACATGTAGTACAGTGCAGTGGCTGATGGGAACTGAAGTCCAGAGTTACCTCCTTGATATATGACAGAACCCCCCTCAAGGGCGCTTCTCCCGGAGTGCCCAAAAATGCACTCCCTCCATCTGGTGGTCCTGGCCCCTTGGGCAAAATGTCCCCAGCAGAACTAGGAGGCTGAGCGGTGTCCTCAGCGGAGCAAGAAAGCAACACAATGTCCTCAGTGTAACAGGTAAGCAGAGCGACATCCTCAGCCAAGCAGGATGGCAGAGCGATGACCTCAGCCAAGCAGGAAGGCAGAGCGACGTCCTCAGCCGAGCAGGAAAGCGGAGCGGCGTCCTCAGCTGAACCGATAAGCACAGCGGCGTTGTGCGCGGGGTTGGTGAACAGAGGGGCGTACTTGGGTATGTCAGGACACGGAGCAACATCTTCAGCCAACCCGGGTGTCTGAGCAGCGTCCTCAGCTGACCCCACTTCAGACGAGCAGGGAGGCTGACTTTTGTTCTCCGGCGACTCCGTTTGCTGAACTAGATCTGTTATAGGGGAGGGAGGGTGGGAGATGGTACTAGCCCCAACCACAGACTCCCACTTGTACCCGGACTCCTCCTCCTGTTGGCGTGGCGTGGCGTAGTCCTCCGTGAACATAGGAGGTAAGTTGAAGCCCAGGTAATTCCTGGAGACCTGCTGCTTACGTAGTGCAGCTTGGTAATCCTCCGCCTGTTGGCGTAGCGAAGTACTCCACGAACATCGGTGGCCCCAGTCCTTCATCCTGGCGATCTGCTGCTTCCCTTGAAGGTCTTTTGTTCTGTCACGTTTCAAGGTTGAGGGGGAAGCAATCTCAGATTTACAATGTTTTATTTAAACAAACAAACAACAAAACAAAGACACTAAGACAACTTGGCAAATTACTGTGGCAAGAAACAAAACACAGTAACATGGAACACAGTAGTTTAAGACAAATGAAAGACACAGAAGCAGTGCAAACCATGGCTATATATAAGTGTGCTCATTTAACAGAAACTTGATTCAGGTGCAAGTGGTCATGTGACATGTAGTACAGTGCAGTGGCTGATAGGAACTGAAGTCCAGAGTTACCTCCTTGATATATGACAGGTTTATGAGGTTTGCAAATCATTACATTCTGTTTTTCTTTACATTTTACACAGCATCCCAACTTTTTAGGAATTGGGGTTGTAGAAAAAAGCCCCATTTACAAGACACTATGATACCTGACAGGTGGAGACTCAGTACAACTGGCGTGTTTTGGGAAAGAAATCTCATTCACTTTCTCGTAAAGACCAATAACTAAATTGTCAAGATGGTGTCGTGGATGGCTGCCTCAGTGTGTTGGTGAAGATGAAGGGTGGAGGAATTTGTTTTTTACACAAATTGTGGCTGGTACAGTGATGTAACAGTGATTCAGCAGTACTGTTCTCCTGATCTTGAGTCGTTTTTCATTCACTGAAAGCCCTTCTACTCCCCACATGAGTTTGCTTCATTCATACTGGTCGGTGTTTACATTCCACCATAAGCCAATGTGTAGGAGGCACAGCGTATGCTCACCAACCAGATACTGTGTATCGAGTGCACATACCAGGACTCATTTGTTATTGTCCTTGGTGACTTTAATAAAGGTAACCTCACACATGAACTTCCCAAATACGGAGAATCTATTAAATGCCTGACCAGAGAGGAGAACATTTTGGATAACTGTTACTGTTACTACAGTAAGCAATGCTTATCATGCCATCCCACAAGCTGCACTGGGACATTCTTGCCATGTCATAGTCCATCTGATTCCTGCATAAAGGCAGAAATTAAAGCTTTCCAAACTTGTTATGAGGACAGCAAAATAGTGGATAAGGGAGGCTGTGGAGGATCTTCATGCATGCTTGGACTGTACTGACTGGGATGTATTCAGGACTGCTACTAACAGCCTGGATGAGTACACAGAGACTATGACATCATACATAAGCTTCTGTTAGGATAGCGGTGTACCATCATGCACCAGGGCTACAGCAATGACAAACAATCACAGCCAGACTCACACAACTAAGGCTGGATAAGGAAGTTGCTTTTAAGAGTGGGGACAAAATAAGGTTTAAAGAGTCAAAGTACAGCAGTTTAGCAAGGCAGTGAGAGAAGCTAAACTGCTGTACTCTGAGAAAGTACAACAGAGGTTCTCAGCCAATGACTCTGCTTCTGTCTGGAAAGGGCTCAGACAGATCACAAACTGCAAACTAAAGCCCCCACTCTGATAAAGACTTGTGTCTGGCCAACAGCCTGAACGAGTTTTACTGTTGCTTTGAAAGACATTGGGACAATCCTGACACAATCCCCTGCAACACCAGCCATCGGCTTCAGCTGCAGTCCACTAGCTTCACCAGCTTCACCACCTCCACCACAGTAGGGGCTGGGGCCTCTCCAAAGCTGCACACCTCAAGGGCTCCCTCCTCTCCTCCCCCACCACAAGTATGACTCTCTCCATCCTGGAGACGTTAACAGAGTCTCCAAGAGACGTAACCCCCACACAGCAGCTGGACCAGACCCTGTCTCTCCATCCACCCTGTAGTACTGTGCTGATCAGCTGTCTTTAGTGTTTACAGACATCTTTAACACCTTACTGGAGATATGCCATGTGTCAGCCTGCTTCAAGACCTCCACTATCATCCCCATCCCCAAAAAAAACCCAGGATCACAGGACTTAATGACTACAGACATGTCGCTCTGACATCTGTGGTAATAAAGTCCTTGGAGCCCCTTGTGCTCCATCACAGACCCTAAGCTGGACCGTCTGCAGTTTGCCTACAGAGCCAACATGTCTGTAGATGATGCAGTTACCATGGCCCTCCACTTCATTCTCCAGCACCTGGACTCATCAGGAACCTACACCAGGATCCAGTTTGTGGACAATCATCCCGGCTCTGCTACAAGACAAGCTCTCCCAGCTGAGTGTGCCTGATTCCACCTGTAGGTAGATCATAGACTTCCTGTCTGACAGGAGGCAGCACGTGAGACTAGGAAAACATGTCTCTGACTCACGGATCATCAGTGCTGGTTCCCTCAAGGCTGTGTTCTTTCTCCTCTACTCTACTCCCTTTACACCAACAGCTGCACCTACAGTCCCCAGTTCGTCAAACTACTGAAGTTTGTGGATGACACCACCCTCATTGGGCTCATCTCTGAGGGGGATGAGTCTGCCTACAGGTTTTAGATTGACCATCTGGTGACCTGGTGCAGTCAGAACAACCTGGAGCTCAATGCTGTGAAAACAGTGGAATTCAGGAAGAACCCAGCTCCACCTGCCCCCATCATCCTTTGTGACTCCCCAGTTGATACTGTGGACTCCTTCCACTTCCTGGGGACCATCATCACCCAGGACCTAAAGTGGGAGATGAATATCAGCTCTCTGATTAAAAAAGCGCAACAGATGATGTACTTCCTGCGGCAGCTGAAGAAGTTCAACCTACCAAAGACAGTGATGGTCCACTTCTACACCTCCATCATTGAGTCCATACTCACCTCCTCCATCACCATCTGCTATGCTGCTACAACTGCCAAGGACAAGGGCAGACTGCAGTGTGTCATTCGCTCTGCTGAGAAGGTGATTGGCTGCAATCTGCCACCCCTTCATGACCTGTACACTTCCAGGACCCTGAAGCAGGCAGCTAAAATTGTGGCTGAGCCCTCTCAGCCTGGACACAAACTTTTCAAGGCACTCCCCTCTGGCAGGAGGCTGCGGTCCATCAAGACCAAAATCTCATGCCACAAAACAGTTTCTTTCAAACCACAACTGGCCTCATTAACAATACCCAGGACCCACCATGTCTCTTATCGGCTTCCTTGGACATTGCACATTACATTAATGAAAAACCGTCATTGTTGTTTCATATGCGTTACATTAATGCACACAACTCAGACTGCTATACTGCACCTACGTACTTCAAACTGTGAGCATTTGCACTGGCCCACTTTTTCACATCCTGCACTAATGTACAGTTTATGTTTTTATTTTCCTAAATCTTTATACTTTTATATTTACGCCCATTGTTTTTTTATGCTTCTCATTTTCATAACTTTCTCTCTTTTACTTTCTTATTTCACCCTGAAAATGTTTAACTTATTAATATTATTTTATTTCTTGTATTTTATTGTTATTGTTAAGCACCAGTACACCAAGACAAATTCCTTGTACATAGAAACCCACGGTACTTGGCCATAAAGGTGATTCTGATTCTGATACCTCAACATATAGATAACCAAAGAGGGTTTTAATGTATTGTTCAAACTGCCCACACAATATACTGTTCAGTTTCAGTATGTTGAGTTTTATGATCTAGCCAATTTGTTTGGCAGTGGAGCCCATCCCATCTTTTGGCTGCTTTGTAAAACTATGAGCACAATGAGCAGGGATTATGTTAAGAGGTAACGAAAGAACAAGATGTTCTGGCAGTGATCACAAAGTATGGGAAAAAGATTGGCTGTCCCTTATGTGCAGGTGCCTTAAATGGCACACAGCACAACAACTATCCCATCTAGTTTTTGGGTTATACTACAAAGGCTTGTTAATGTCAATTACATATTCATGGATTTTTATATTGATCATCCAGGAAAGTGCCATGATGCATTTTTGTGTGCTCTCATTTATGCTGCAAGTTGGTCAGTGACACCTTATTCCCTTCCACTTACCACAAAGAGGTGACAGTCCTGATCTCATTGTGGCAGATTGTACATATAGCCAAGAACATGATGACTTACTCCAAGAGTTCAAGAAATGTTTGAGGAGACCTCATATTTATATTGAATGTGGACCTTGCAGAAGACTATAAACGCTGCTTGATGAAGGAGGAAAAAAAAAAGAAAAAAATACACCAAAATAGATGCATGTTGTATTTGCCTGAACATTCCTCCACAACTTCTATAAAATGAATAAACTTGAGTGAACAAGCATATGCAGAGGGTCTTGAGCAGTGTGGACCATCTGCGCTCGCTGCAGCGGATATCATTTGAAGTGCTTTGGAAGAACTTATAAAACTCAGCATAGACAGTAAACCAAGCTCAGGATCAAACTTGAAACTCTGGAGCTATGAGGCAAAAATGCTACCTGGTACACCACTCTGATACCCTTCAACTGGTGCAGTACACCTGAAATGTGTTTGAAGGATTAACTGTCCAAGATATA
The DNA here is from genome assembly GCF_023375685.1 of Ictalurus furcatus. Lineage (NCBI taxonomy): Eukaryota > Metazoa > Chordata > Actinopteri > Siluriformes > Ictaluridae > Ictalurus > Ictalurus furcatus. Next base: position 23,727,389 of record NC_071259.1, on the reverse strand, counting down.
ATCATACATTTTTATTGGATGTGTTATTGGATGACTACTGTAATTTTAATTGGATGCAACTTGCTATCAGAAATAATGGCAGTTCACTTGTCATTGAAGCCTCACCTGTGAGTTATACACCCAAATTAACTTTATGGAATGTTAACTATCTAGAGAAATAGCTGAAGCATTATAGCTTCTTTGTTTGAAATAAAACACATGTACTTAACATTGCACCATCTCATTAAAACAAGGACATTGTAGAAGACTGCTTGACATATTTTCTACATTTTAATTTGGGGTACTTGACTGTGCTAGCCATCAACGCACAAAAGATGCAGTGAGATTTGTTTAATGTACACAAGCAAAATTGCTTAAAAGTATTTAATAGAATTTCATTTTTAAAATAAAAGCATTTTTAAAGGCTATGAGCCAAGGTAACTGAATGAATTTTCCTCATGTCTTAGGAGATTTTTTATTCATTTTAAAAAGCCTTTTTTGTTATTGTTAAAAGTGAAAGACCTTTAAAGTAAAGAAAATCTTGGCTTAAAAAGTCCAAAATAGGAAAAAGATGTGCTTGTTAAAATGGGTAATAATTTAATTCAGTGATTGTCAGGGTTGACATTACTAAAGCTTGAATAAAGAGAATGTAAAGTAATTAAATGTGTTATTCTCACCTATCACTTGTTATTAACTTCAATTATTACAATTTGTCTATAGAAATCTTTGCAATACATTTATAATACAAAAATATCTGTAAAGATTACAGTTAATTTTCTACAAGCTCCATTATAAACTTTGAGTTATTTTATACAAATACAATTGCAAAATTATTATTATTTTAAATGTATTTAAAATGTTTCAATTGATATAATTTAAAATGCATCACATTTTACATAGAACTCACAAGCTGCCATTTTAATTATATATTATATAGCCTATATTATGTATTTCATAATACATAAATGTGTTTCAAATACAATTTACATATTTAGATAGTTAAAATAGATCTTTTTAAAAGAACCAATAAAACAACAGTAACAACACATAAACAAAAAGCAAAGCAATGCATCTGCATCATAGCAGTGAGTTTTCTTTAAGCCTCTTCAAATTTATTTATTTATTTTTTTTTTTAGAGAAAGTTTAATTGACTTTTCAAAGTTCAGTACTGCTGCATAATCAGTTGGATGCTTCTTCTCAGTAGGTATAAGTCTAGTTTGTTCATCTCTTTGTTAATCACAGATTTGAAGATTATTTTATTCAACAGTTTATAGTACAGAGACTGCCAAGATGAAAAAAAAATCTATTTTCAGGGGAAAAAAATATTTTCTGCTATTGCTAGCCATGATATTGCAAGAAAGGTGGGAATCCAACATGTTCTAAGATGTGGCTGTTTAAGGAGAAACACATATAGTGATGAAAATCTTTAGACTTATGAACATTCTACAATATAATTACCAAACCTGGCTTTGCCTATGCTGAGTGCATACTGAGTAGGAATCTTTTTTGTAGATCAGACATACTAGAGCCACTGAATATAGGCTGTTGAGAATGATTTCTGCATGTGATTCTGGAATAGCAGGATAATTAAAGTGTGTGTCTTTTTTTTTTTTAGCAGAAAGTTTGTACAAACGATGTTAATGGAGACTGATGCTACAGAAATGCTGTAAAAGATTGACACTTGTGCTGTGCAGGATCTCATGTCTAAAAAACAGTTTCATTCATTTTCTTTCTGCTTCCCTGGTGGGGGTCACAAAAATGAAGTATTCCTTTTTATGAATCTTAACTTCATTTCTATGAATAAAATAAGCAAAAAAACATCTGCATCCATCCATCTTACTTTGGCCATCATGCTATCTACAATGTAGAAATTCAGAAGTAAATTGTATGTGGTGCGTTGTCTGTCCCTGGAGGAACTCCTATCATATTAGGAAAGGTATGGCTTTTAATTGTAAGTTTATTTGTGCGTAGTTGCACATATATATATAATACACTAATAATACACTAATATATTAAAAGTGCTATATCATATTAGTTTCAGGCATTTTGATATCCCTGAGTGACTATGACACACTTCAAGAAATATTTACATGCCTATGTATTTTTAATACATTTTTGTGCCTTTTTTTGAGACTCTCCAACCCACTGAGAAAACTCAGGAGATATTACTCTTAAGACACCTTGGTAGATGGGAGGAGTATGCGGACACCAGAGTCAGGCTTTGTCCAAACAAGTGAGGCTGCTGTTTGTTAATTTTTTTCTTATTATTTTCCAACCAGTGTTTTTCAGCACCATGTGTATCCACATGAAAAAATGACTCAGAACTCAACATAAAAACAACACAGACACTCTCATAGTTCCACTTGTGACTTGTGACCAGAACTGCTGTTCTCTCTCAAGTATCATTCTCTGTGACAATACAGCACACAGAGCATACAAATAGGCTTTCATTAACCACACAGAGGTGTAGACAATCACTCATTACCTGCTTGTTCTCCATGACTCCTCCTCTGCTTCCCATATCGTGCCCCTGCTGCCACAACATAAATTAGATAATTAGACGCAGGAGTAAGATGTATTTCCGTATTGAAATAGCAGAAATATTATATCTCCCGTAGCATTGTGTACATTCAGCAGAACAACAGCATTTGTTTTTTCAGTCTAGCTTGGGGGTTCGTTCCTATTAATATAGTATATTGAAATTGCGTAATAAGGCATGGCTGAAATCGGCAATAACAGAAAGAGCTTTTAAAATAGAAGTCACAAAAAGTCATTACGGAAAACTGAAGGCTTAGCTATCTTAGATAAGCCAATACATCTCTCAGGAATTGGCTAAACAAAACAAATAGATAACATACAGTAGTTTAATCAATTTTATGTAAGTTAAATAAGGTTTTTAATCTGTTATTGGCTGAAATGTGTGTACATAAAAATATGTCTTTAGACATGTACAAATGTTGCATCTTTACTAATAAATAGCAGAACAGTCTTCCATAAAAGAAAGTGCACCAGCATTTGATGATAGCTTAAAGAATTGGCTTTTTCCTTGCAGAACAGGTTGGTCTTTACACTGGTCTTTAAACTGCTAGATAGATAGTGTCTTTACACTGCTAGATAGATTTTGAACTGATAGCCATCCATCTTGTGTTTTTTTTTTTTTATGTAGAATTTATAGCCACTGTTACCCACTTGTGAAGATTTTTTTTTTTAGCTAGTTAGCTAATGTTATCTGTCTGATTTGCTAATAGTGTTTCTCTGGATCGCCTACATTCATGAGCCTTGATTTGCCGTCTAGCTTACTTCTGTCAGCTCTGTGTGCAGTGCTGCGAAATCATGCTGTAGTGCAGTGGAATTACGTGAAGAGCACAGAGAAGAAAAGAACATTTTTCATGCATGTTTATATCATTTCTGGCTCCTCATTTGCACCCATGTTTAGCAATAGCTAAACAACCAAGTTAAATTCTGAAATTACATTAATTTACATTATAAAGACAAATCGCAAACCACAAATTTTAGCCTCCTTCCTGATCTCCAGTGAGTAAAAATTAAAACAGGTGTCAATGTGTGTAGTGCAGTATTATAATAATTTGTGCAGAAGCTGGAATATATGTGATTACCTTATAATGTCAGCCATGTGTAAATGGCAGAAATTCCAGAAGGCAGGTCATGGGGATGGAGTAGAAAAAATATTTTGAACATGTAGTCTATGAAATTTCAGTTACTCAAGCTGGCATAGATGACAAATATATTCTGTACAGTACATTAAGTTTGCCTTGTCCTTGCAGAGTACTACTTTATTAATTGAATCAAATGACAACAATATGACCAGACATGATCATTGAATTCAACATTGAATGCAGGCCGCTTGGTGTGAGATCATGTTTTTTTTTTTTTTCTATTTAAGTGTAGTAGTGGCTGTGATGTAAGATGCCAGGTGCACTAACTCCAGCAGCGAGGCTTCTAACAGATTTGCTTCTAACATTGAGCTTTTCAGCAGACTATATGTGATGCTATGGTATATGAGGTTTTTCACATTACTTCTTAAAAAGACTCCCCTTGTTCCACGCATATGCCTGCAGATCTAAGGAATCTTTCTAGTGCCTTGCATAAGCTTTACAGTGCCTTACATACAACCTGGACTTAAAATGGACTTAACTGGGAACTTCAATGTCTTGCCACACATTTGCAATTTGATTGAGGTTTGGGCTTTGACTGGGCCATTCTAACACATTCAGATTCTCAGGCAACAGTCTCAGTTTTTTTGCAGGTTGGCACATTATTTCTTCTAGGATTGTCCTGTATTTGGCTCCATCCCTTTTGCCCTCAACCTTGACCAGTTTCCCAGCGACTCCTGATACAATGCATTGTGATGCTACCACCACCATGCTCACTGTGAGCATGGTGTTCTCAGGGTGATAAGGAGCCCTGGCTTGAGCCCTGCTGCCAAATGTAGCACTTTGTGCCAAGGCCAAAAGGTTCAATTTTGATTTTTAAATAATGCTTTTCTTCTTGTATCTCATCTATAAAGCCCAACTTTGTGTAGTGTCTGGGCTATGGTTGTCCACTGAAATGTAGATCTCTCCATTTATATATATTGAGATCTTGTCACATTTTAATTGCACATTGGCTTTATTCAACAAATTATGTGACATGGTGATGGTAACTGGTTGCACCAGAACAAATGTATGGGTTCCATAGCAATAGAGTTCAATTTACAGGTTTCACAGCATTCAAAACTTCAACATGTTTTTTATTATGGTTTTTGTGTTTAGTCATCAGTTTTACTTTTCTTTGGCTTTTTTTCTGTTGGAAAACCTACAGGTGGCATGGTGGCACAACAGGTGCAGTAGTATTGCCACCTCACAGCTCCAGGCTCCCTGCAGCTCTGGTTCCTGTCTGTGTGTAGTTTCTGTGTCATGTGGGTTTCCTCTGAGTTCTCCTGTTTCCTCCCACCTCACAAAGACATACCAATTGGTGATATATTAGCCCTATGCAGTGAATGAAGGTGGGTGCCCTACAATGTACAGATGCCATTCCAGGGTGCATTTCTTCTTCACTCACAGTGCCTTTGTGACCCAGACCAAGAAAAAGCAGCTACTGAAAATGAGTGAGTGAGAGCCTACTTTTGCATTGTTGGTATAATCAATTAACAAGTTAAATATGGGTATGGGCCTGCAGCTGGTAATTTTATTTAGTAATACACATTGCCTATCAACTTTGAATGTTACATATGTTTTCCACATGGACACACTGTATAAAATAACTGAGACATATTCAGCCGTTTGACAGCTTTAGTTTAGACCTGTCGGAGTTGGATCCAATTATGCTGCTATGATGAGATATTAGCAATCATCAGCCACATTTTACTGACATTGTGGCCACATGACCTGTCATGATGGTTTTATCTGGGCCAGCTGCAATCTGACAGATGACTGAATACGATTGTTAGTGGGTGAGAGTGCATTTCCTATCAATGCCTATTTGCTAACAATAGTTGTTTAACCACAGACCACTGCTGAGAATTATTTCCACAGTGCACACCAGAGGAGTAAATAGCACTAAGCATATGGAAAATGAGATTTGGAAGCACCCACAAGTCACCAGCAGGGCTCAGAATAACCCTAATGAGGATTCTTGCAATAAGAGTTGTGTGTGCAATGCAGTAGAACATTACTCTAGAATCTAGCCTAATCTTCCCTAAAATAAATGGAAATGAAAAAAGCAAAATGTTACACTTTCTTACCTAGCTAGACATGGGCTATAATGGAGCCATGCCTGAGATATAAAGGCACCTTCCCCAAATGAATTGTTCATGTTCTTTGTGTTTTTGTTTATTTGTTCACATTAACAACATACTGTGTTGTAATCATGAATTTGTGAAATCTTTATGAATAATTGGTTACTGCTCAGAAGGTCATGAGATTGAATAGCAGCACTGCCAAGCTGCCACTGTTTAGCCCTTGAGCAAGGTCCTTAAAGCTCTCTGCTTCCACACTGTGACCCAAGCTTTCTAATAAGCTGAGATATGTGAAGAAAAGGATTTCATTATTCTGTACTTCAGTATATATGCCAATAAGATTCTTTCTACTATATAAGCAATAGGTTCAATTAAAATTAGTCAACTAGTCAAATGTATACAAAAGCAATTACATCTCAGTGCATGATGTCTATGTATATGAAAAAGGTTTATTACTATGAATCTTTTTTTTCACATATACATAGATTACAGTACAGTGGCATTCTTTCTTTGTATATCCCAGCTTCTTATAAAGCTGGGGTCAGAGTGCAGGCAGAGGTGTTAGATGGGCTGTTAATCATCTGGGGCTCAGCCCAGATTCTTCTCCATCAAACAACTTTCAAAAACGTACTTCTAAATAGACTGTTTGCATGCATTTTCCCCCTGCATGTGATGGCTAATTGCTTAAATATATGAAAATTGGACAAAAAGTTGGATTTATCATAAAACTTCCCTTGGGAATTATCACTGTTTATAGGACTACTAGAAGCTATAATATAAAATATATACCTTTTTGGATATCTAACATGAGACTAGGCTTGTTTGGTGTTGCTTTTTTATTGCAGATGAAGTGGATTAGATGTAATATTTCTGAGATAAACAGATGTCTGAATTTTACATGTAGAAACCAGAAACACTTTTCACTGAATAGGTTAAGTTAATACAGTGCCTGTATGTACAAGAAGAACGTTCAACATAAGCCTGTATTATTTAAAAACCAATAAAGTGGGATCTATATTTTTGATCAGTTTTGTTTTGATAAACATGACACAATATAACATTAAGATTACATGAAAAGGGTTTTTACTGTTATAAAAAATATATATTTGTGATTTGTGAGCCTTAGCGGAAAAGCATGTCATCGTTGTCGCCGGAGAATCTGGCCAATCGTGAAATAGCTGTGTCGTCATCAAAGCTCATGCAGCTGCTCTGGAGAAGCTGTCCTGGTTGAGGGAGCCAGCTGCTCTCATATCGCTTTTGTGGGGTTTTGATGCCATACGTCACAGTGACGTGGCATCAGCGCCGTCTCACGTCGGACAAAAATTCTAACTGACACACACTGCTTCAAGTAGGCTGCTGATTTGTCTCCTCAGCACTGCATGAAGTTGAACACATCTAAAATCTTCATGGTTACAGCCCTGAATGCCTAGGCTTACACCCCTGAGTGGGTGTAAGCCAGGATATGGCACTCCTGGAGCAGATAGGGTTAAGGGCCTTGCTGAATGGCCCAGTGGTGCAAGCTTGCTGGGACTTGAACCCCTGACCTTGCACAAATAGGTAACTCCGTGTTTCATCAGTGAATGCAAGGTAACATTTTATACATTTGTTGCATTCGAGTCAAAGATGTTAGATGTCCAAGATGTTAAATAAGATTACGTGAAAAAAAAATATAATAATTAAAATAAGTAATTAAATAATTAAATAAAGCTTTAATGGATTTTTATGGTAAATTTGATGATGGAAAATATTATTGTCAACTGTCATATTTTTTTTGTTAGTTTTTTTATTTGTTTGTTTTATTTTATTTATTTATTTTAGAAATCAGGGTTTCCATAGCACCCATGACAAGGGCTCCTCAACTTCATAAACTCCAATTTAACCCTGCATATATGGACATGTATGTTTCAACCATACATCATTAAATTAATTAATATTTGGAAAATCCACAAATGAAGTCAAAATGAAGAAAACACTTAAGAATCCATGCTGCTGCTTACTATGTCTAACTTTATCAACTCACACACTGTAATAACACACTGACCATTAGTGCACACACACATACATACACACACGCACACACACACAGGTAAAGCAGCATGGCCATCAAAGGATAGTTAAGACAGGAGTCAAACATTAATATCTTTACCATTACCAAGCTCTGATGTAAATTTACTTCTCAGGCCTAAGAGAGCTTATTTGCACACGGTCATAGGTGTGGTCAGGTTCGGGTGGTTGGGCTGTGATAATGAGAGTGAGACAGAAAGAGAGAGAGCTCAGAGGTTAATGAGGAGGGACAGAGAGTCAGACGGATTTAGCATGTGGTGGTGAGGAAGAGGAGGTGCTCATCATCTTGTCTCCTGTTACCATGGAGACATGTCCCTGTTGCCCTCGGTCTTTTGTCATCTTCCCTGCGCAGCTCATCATGTGTGCATATCAGCTTATGTGCATCTGGCTGCCTGCCACAACTCCAAGCAGCGGCATCAGAGTCTCTCTCTCTCACACACACACACACACACACACACACACACGCCAACTACCTGCAACATAACTCGCACACAGCAACACGCATGTGTATATGTGACAACTAAAGTAAAAACACACTTTCAACACCAACAGCATAGTTAAACATAGTATAAACAGCTTCTACACATGCAAGTGGATAAAGTAATCAAGATCAATTTTATATTTGCTAGTCTTAGTAGATAAAATGGCAGTCAAATTCAGACGAAACACTAGAGGATGTACCCTTTTTATGTGTCATGTGGCAAAACCAGTATGAATTTTAAGCATATCATTCCAAGCATGATTTCCTGTGTGTACCAGCCATGTATGACTCCTCAGTGCTTCAATGTGCTGGCTGTTGTTAAGCCCTGTGTTGTAAGGCTCCTGCTGTCTTCTCTTGAGCGCTTCTGGAAGTAATCAGACATGTGCCACTAATCCCAGCCAGCTTTCTGATACCATCACACTCAGTATCCCACCACAAGTCCCGCAGATTGTATGTGCTGGTCCACTCATTGAAGACACAATTCCCTGATCAGAATGGAAGATAGCAGTGTATGGCATGTCATTTCTGCATCATGTGTTTGATCTGGCAGTCACGAAAGAAGAAACACTCCACAGACAGTAAGACAGGCTACATTAATGCAGTGAGACAGGATTGTCTAATGCGGTGAGACAGACAGGATTTAATGCAGTGTTTTAATGTGTATATTCCCATGTCTAGGCACTGTCTCCACGTTAGGTTGGAAATTAGACTTTTCTCCCATCAGTCAGATAGTTGACAGAGAGGGACACTGGGATCTACTGTACAACCAGTTCAAATATGTGCACACACAAACACACATTAATTGCAAACAATTTAGCATCAATTTAATCTCAATTCAGTCATTTGAGGCCATGGACTAAAAACTTAACATTGCCATGTTAAACTGTGCTAATTCATATCAAACTGAAATGTAGTAATTGCACAAAATGTACTCAAAACCATGCCAAAATATGTGTTAGAAACATAAACAATTAACCACCCACTAGATTTTTTAACTAGATGTTTGGGAGATTTTGGAGCATCATGTTAGACAGAGCTCTCCACCACCATCATTATAACACCAACTAATGGAATATCGTTTGCAAGAATGATGTTCAAATTAACCATAATATTTGAAGGATTGTTTTGACTTGCTGTTTTTATGATGTTAGAGTAAGTAGTCAATGATATCCGGCAAATGTAAATGAATGATTGGTTACAAATGTGGGAAGGAACACAAAATTGTGCATTGTTTTGTACACCACAGCACTAATGAGGATGAGTGTGTAGCAGAAGCTGGAGATTAAATTCCAGAGCGAAGGCAAATGTCTTCTGTACAAAAAAAAAGCTTAAAAATTGGCACTATGAAAAGGAACTGGAGGTGTTGAGAGAAGCAAGATTGAAAATTAAAATGGCATGATGTACAGTGTGTGGATGACAAGCCCTCGTACCAGTAAAGAAAGATCGCCTTGTGTCATCGATACATATTGTACACATGTATACGTGTACAAGGTCAGAAAGGAGTAACTCCAGGCCCCTCCCAGCAAAAATAATCTGGAGCTGCCGCCCATTTGCGCTGTGTGCGTTAGCAGCTGTCTGATCCAACCATGTCTTAATCACACTCAGCTCATCCACCACATCTTGGAATGCTATAGATCTGCTCTGTATAGATCCACCCTAGCTGATTGGACTATTGATTGAGGCAATGTGTCTTAATGCCAGTTTAGAGACAATAACAGGTTGGGCTGTACTTAAACAGATTTTATGTCCAAATCTAAAGCTTTCAATTACTTCTGACGTGTAATACAAAGCAGTCCCAGGTGGGGTTTCTGCTTAACATAGTTAGTCTGGTTATATACTCAATCTCACCTTCTCTAGTTTAATTTCACACTCAAATGTCACACAGGACCACAGCTTGTGAGACTACTGGGAGTTCTTTTTATTGTTACTGATATAGCAGATAGAGATACATAAGCTATGTGTGTGTGTGTGTGTGTGTGTGTGTGTGTGTGTGTGTTTGTGTGCGCATGCGTGTGTGCGTGCCCCTTTGAGATTTCCTGCAGCCCTTCCTGATCTTCAAAACAAATTTGCCAGCTCTGGTAACAAGCATCTCTGACCTCCTCACATGAAGGCCCTGTTCATTTATCCAAACACAACTATGCAAACAGCAAGGTCAACTGCCAGTTGACACAGACAACATATTAGTCTTCATTAGATGAGAATCGAGGGTATGCTGTTTCACAAAGCTGTTCGCAGCACTGAGCAGGAACATGGTGTATGTCAGAAAGACTGCAATGGCTCAAGCTTTTGAGAGTGTCTCCAAAGCAGACATTACAGTCATGAGCACACAGTGTCAATGATTCAGTTAAATCCTCAAAAGTCGTGCATTTTGACATTGTGGGGGTTTATATTATTGGATACAGTATAACGTATGTCTCTGATCGGGTGTGAGATTGGGATGTAATCAGGAAGATGCTGACTTTTCAGCAGCCTACAGAGGAAGATTATCCCCTAACATACAGAATGCACGGTATACAGAGAAGCCTAATGATCAGTAAAAGTAACATAGTCAAGCAAAAGTAGGATCATGTATTCAGTTCAGCTGAACATCAGCACGTAATTCTATTTTTCTATTTTCCTTTTCACTATCTTTTTTACTCTTTTGAGTTTAATTTAATATTGTGTATATTTCAGTATTTGTATCTGTTTAGCGCTCCAAATATCACTATCTGTATTCAGATTTAAAGCTAAAGTGTGTGTGGCCTAAATGGTTTTGTTTTTTGTTTTATTTTTAAACCCTACCAGTACACAGTGGTAGAAATGAAAGCACCGTTAGCATGGTCTGAATTCTGGCTCCAACAGTTCCTCATACTCAGCTACATCACTTGAATCCTTAATAGATCTCGAATGCAGTAATAAATTGTAAAATGTAAACAAAATAGTAGTCTAATTTAAACCACCATGATCCCGACCAGGTTGTTACTAAGGATGCTGTAAAGGCTGTAAATACATTCGCATCAAAGAAATTTAAAACTTCTGTTCACACAACTTTTTTTGTTGCATCCTGTGGAATCCCAGTCCCAACGCACTTCTCTAGTTTCAACCAGATACACTATGAACATTTTTAGCAAGCTTCCTATTAAAAATACAGTGCACCACCTATTCGGATGTGTAGTTGTATCTGTTTAGAACACAACCTGTTCATTCTGGGAAAAAAAAAAAAAAGATATACAAAATGTCCAGTTACAGCAGAAGAATAACATTACATACAACAGACATAACAATAAACATTATCAAACATATTGCTTATGTGCAGCAGTAATACAGTCAGAACATCGGTACATTCATGTGCTTTTTTTATTCATTAAGTGTTATATTCATAGTTGAGTTACGCATACATAGTGTGGCTTTAATCATGAAATTGTACACATTGTTATTCAGACAGATATAACTACAGACTTTACACATATAAATGATACACAGTTTCTGATAGCAGTTACAACCGTTCATCCAATATAGCACACACAAACACACATATTCAATATCTCCTGTGTATAAACATGCATAAATTTCTGATGGCTTGAGCCACCTGTTCTTGATCTCATCTACTACTCTATAGCATCTCATACAAGAGAGGCAAAAAATAAGAAAAGGCTTCATATTCTCATCAGAATTCCTCTATTTAATTTAATTTATTCATGCCAGCACATTGGCAGGATATTAACATCTTTTAAGTCCCCTTTATTAAATTTCACACTTTCAACCTTGAAGTTAATTAAGGTTGCGCAGAACAAGTGCTCGGTGTTTCTCTATCTCGCTTGCTCCCTTGCTCTCTTTATCTGTTCGTTTTTTCTCTTTCCCTGGAGATAAAATCTTTTTTTTCTTCCTAAAGGTGTTTTAAAGAGTCATCCACCTCAACATAACACTTTTCCCCTTTATAAACTGGACCGGTTTGCCATACAAATCAGAGTACAATAGCATAGTACTACCAGGTACGCAGGTGAATTTAGCTGCACATATGAAGGACATGATGTGAGGAAGTTTATGGTTCGCAGAGGGAGAATAGATTAGCACACGAGGAGAGAAAAGTTACAGAACTCTGTCGAGCTGGATCGGGTTATTGTCCATTTCTGAAAAGACTTTCTGAGTTTATTTATTTATTTATTTATTTATTTAATGATTGTACAAACTGTATGATTACTGTCACTGTGCTGGAATGGACAAAATTCCAACACACTAAAAATCTCAATATTTTTATAGCCATAACAACATTCTTTCTTGATGAGAGTCAAGAAAGGGTAGCATAAATTTGCTAATTTGGAGAATTTCTTTTTTCTCAATGGGGATCTCTTTGTTGTATACTTTTGATGAACTTAACCATCTATGGTATGCATTATGATACCATTGGGTAAAAAAAAATTGTTATTTTTATACAGATTTTTCTACTTAAAATAGAGTAATTAAACATAACCAATATTTATTTTCGAAATATTTTTAATTTTGAGGATGTTTGCAGTTTGTTGCCACAAGGCAATAGCCATTCATTCATCTATTTTCTGTACCTCGTATTCTACACAGGGTAGTGGGGAGCCTGTAGGCTATCCCAGGGGGCAAAAAGTGGGGGACACCCTGGACAGGGTGCCAACCCATCACAGGGCACAATCGGACACACATTCACACACTACAGACAATTTAGAGATGCTAATCAGCCCACAACGCATATCTCTGGAGTGGGGAAGGAAACCAGAGTACCTGGAGGAAACCCCCAAAGTATACCTATATACCTGTTACAAATATATTGTTTAATTATCATATTTTTCCTGTGTCTCGGCTGTCAGCATATTGCAACTATTCTGCCACAGGACTTTGCGATTTCTGCTTTTCTCAGTCTCACAACAATGTGCCATTTTTGTTGCTTTATTTACTTAAAGAGAGAGAGAGAGAGAGAGAGAGAGAGAGAGAGAGAGAGAATTTAAGAAACTGGTGAGGGTCATAATATAAGTGATAACAGAAACTAACTTATCTTGCAGATGTTCCACAACATTAAATGTAAATATAAATGGTTAAAAGTACTGTAAGACATGTTATTCATTAATAAATTTCAAATTGTACACATACGTATAGAACTAATATATAATAATAATAATAATAATAATAATAATAATAATAATAGTAATTCCTTAGATTTATATAGCGTTTTTCTAGGCACTCAAAGAGCTTTACATTGTGTGGGGGTACAGCTACTCAACAACCACCAGTGTGTAGCATCCACCTGGATGATGTGATGACAGCCACACTGCACCAGAACGCCCACCACACACCAGCTATTGGTGGAGAGGAGAGTGATGCAGCCAATTCAGGGATGGAGACTATTAGGGGGCCATGATAGATAAGGGCTAATGGGGCAATTTCGCTAGGACACCGGGGTTATACACTTACTCTTTACAAGAAGTCTACTGGGACTTTCAGTGACCACAGAGAGTCAGGAACACGGTTTAATGTTTCATCTGAAAGACCGTGCTGTTTTTACAGTATAGTGTCCCTGTCACTATACTGGGGCATTAAGACACACAGACCACATGGTGAGCACCCCCTGCTGGCCTCCTTAATATCACTTCCAGCAGCAAACTTAGTATTCCCCAGAAAGTCTCCCATCCAGGTTCTGGCCAGGCTCAACACTGCTTTAGCTTCAGTGGGAAATCAGGCGAGAGCTGTAGGGTGATATGGCTCTGACGGTATACTATATGGATAGTATACAGTATAAAGTAGTAACATTTACATATACTGTGTTTATACTATGATGTATATAAATATATATAAAATGCAGTTTTAGTAGGCTTAAAATGTGCTAAATCCATCCATTCATCCACTTTCCATACCGCTTAACCTACACAGGGTCACAGGGAACTCAGGGCACAAGGCGGGGAGACCCTGGACAAGGTGATAACCCATTACAGGGTACAGTCACACACTACGGACAATTTGGAAATGCCAATCAGCCTACAACACATGTCTTAGAACTGGAGGAGGAAACCAGAGTACAGGGAGCTTCAGATTCAGTTCCTCTAGGGAAACCCCGAACTCTGAAGCTCCATGCACAGACCGGGGCTCAAACCCGGAGCACAGACTCCGGGGTTCAAACCCCCAACCCCAGAGGTACGGGGCAAACATGCTAACCACTAAACCACTAAGCCACCATCCCCCCTTCATAAGGAAACTTTTACATGTATTTTGATCTGAAACTGTTGCCACAGAGTATGGTTTATCTGTTCACTGTATGCAATGTCTGTCATGCAAATTCCTAACAAAGTATTTAAACAGACATTCCCTGTTTCTGCTCACATCACTATGACATAATTATATGGCCCATTTATTTTGTTGTGTTGAAATTAATATATTTCCAACCTCTGGTTTCCCTATGCCCATTTCCAAGAGACTGTATATGTGAACCAGCAGTGCATTTCTAGTTAATCCAAAGTTACTGGAGTGTAGAGCAACAGAAGGCAGTCATGATTTTTAATTAAAGATCAATGGACTCATAGCACATCTGCTGAAGGCAGTGAGGTGCAGAGCAGAGTTCACACTGAGCTGATAGACTGCATTACCCATGCTGCTCCTATGGTGTTGCTCATTAACTCCAATACTGGGTAATGGAGTACAATTTCAGCTTAATGGCAGTCATTAACGTGGCATGGGCAATTTGCAAACAAAACCAATTAAGACCATCGGGATAGAGGTTTTATCAAAATAACACATTTAATAACAAAGAAAGGGCAAAAGAAACAGAGAAAGTTTGAAAGAAAATAAATCACAAATAAATGACTGAAAAAAAACCCCTCAAGGCTCAAAATAAGACAGATTGCTTATGAGAGAATTCTTGAAAAAAAGGTCATCAATGATTCTTTGAATGGTTACTATTTCTAGTCTAGTCCCAAGAGAACTCTTTTTGTTGAGGCGAGCTGCTAAACTGTGCTAATCATTTCAACAAGAGCAAACAATTTTGCTCTCATTAAGACTCAGCAAATGGCAAATGGACTAAAAGCTGTAAAATAAATGTCCTAAAAGAATATTTAAGGGTGTTAGATGGACCAGTTTTTTTTTCTATGACTGTAGAAGATGAACATATTAAGACATAGAACATTTCATGCATTGTCTGTGGTATTTATTTCCTCATTTAGATATTTGAAGCACTAAAAACATACACATTAACATCTTTGGTCTGGTAACAATCCTCAGAAATTGATATTATTTTGTGAGAACATAAGCCAAGTTGTGTCTAGCTAATTACATGAAATAATAAAATATTTATTGTGGTCAGGATGTATTGGAATCTCTTGAACTCCTAATAGCATGCTATAAGTGCTGCAACTGTTAGGGTTTGGGGATCCCATTTTGAGCCTTGGCTTTTCTCAAGGATTCACACTTATGTGCTAGATGTCTTTACTCACTAAGGCTTTCAATCCTGTCTAAACCCATTTGGCAGATTTTTTTTTGTGTGTGTGAAAAGTCATAGTCATAAAAAAATATCTTGTGTTTGTATCTTCATATGTTTGCCAGGAGAAATCATCAGAGGTTAGCTTTATTACCAGCTTTATTTATTATTTGTTATGGAGACTCCATTCCATAATATACAGTTACACTATAATTATTGAGAGTAATTAATAGCAATTGTAATAGGATACATTCAGGATGGACAAAAAAAATAGTGAAGAAAGAACACAGAATGTTTACAGCTTTCTGCTATATTCAAGTCTTTGAGTTTCTCCCAGGATTATTAGGCTGATGGTGCAGAGTGAGGTTGGGAAAGAGGGAGATGGGGATGATGAGGCAGGAACTCTTTGATATCAGAGCTGGATAATCCACTCTTTCATTCTCCTGTCATGTCTTCATCCTTGTGCCAAAGTGCCCTTTCATTAACCTTTGACTCCAGTCACTGCTATGTTTGAAGTGCCTGGACTTAAATTGGCTTACCCTTCTCTGACGGGTTTTTTTCTGAAAGTATAACTTTCTCACAGGTCTCTTGAAGTGCAGAGGTTGGAAGGATCTGCCTTGTTAAACAGTCTGTCACTGGTATGTTTTTATAAATTTTGTGCAGTGTCATGCAGGGTAATTCAAAAATCAACATGCTTTAGGGTACATCAAAATAGATTAATTTTCTCATGTTTAGAATGTAGTGGGTATTCTACATATTATGATGTGCAGGTAGTATCAAAATATCCTAAGTTATAGAAGTAAAACTATGTACCATATTGAAATAGTGATTTCTAACTGCTCTTACAAAGCTTTGGTTTTTTTTCGAAATTACTGAAGAGATCACATTGAATCATTTTAGAAATGGTGGGTTGGGCTACAAGACATTGTGCTCACGGCCCTCTGAATTCTTAATCCAGGCCTGTATAAAGTCAATGTTTGGATACAAATGCTTCCATGAAGAACACGTTTCACATAGCACATTTAATGTGATATTTTACACTAACACAACAGACAGTAATTAGCACTCCCAACAAAAATATACATAATAACTTTCTCGACTGGATTCACACTGATGTAATAAAATCATTGTCACTGTATCTGAACTGTGAAAGACAACAAAAGAACTGACTAAGTCATAGGCAAAAGAAATAATGAAGACAACTTAGCACAGTGAAATGAGTAGATATGAACTCTGAATTTTCTGGTGATTTAGACCTTATAGTACCAATCAAATACTAGGAACAACTTCAGATATGGCCATTCAATTCGAAAAATGATAAAGTAATGATTTACTGAAGAGTGGTGTTCATAGGGCTACATGGCACCTATATGAGCCATTTGTGACAACTGATCTAAATCTGCATAAACATTAATAGAGGATTATTCCACCAAGTTTGAGGTCAAGTTCAAGACCCAAAAGTTAAGAGTTGACTGAAGAAGATTGCTTCACTCAAATCTAAAGCCAAGCTTTTGGAACAATACTGTACAGACTTGCTTTGGAAACTGCTTATGCTACGCCAATAGATATCAACACTATGTTGTCAGAAGTGCTTACCACTTACACAAGTTTATGTCACTTGTCTCCGGTATTATGTCAACTTGCCATCAAAAAAAGAAAGAAAAAAAGCAATCCCAAATGTTTTTAAAAAATGACTAATACCAATTACTAATAATATTCCAAGGCACGGAGGAAATGCTGCCTTCTGAGGTTCTTTCATATGGATACTTATTAAAGCCAGTATACATTCACAGTATATGACCTTCACTGTCCTACATATTTCATGTTTTTTAGCTTGATAAGGGGGAATATTCACTTTCAGTAATTTCATCCAGCACTTGGGGTTAATTAGATTTAGTGTATGTTAGTATCTCAACAATGGATTGACATATGCCGCCTTCAAAAAGTACCTCAACAATATCCTTACAGGTATTATTATGAATGACAAAAGCACTGCCCTCTAAGTCACAGTATATGAGATAGCAAAGGCAGCAAATAAGGCATCAAGCCATGTCTCTTCCACCAGGTGACACTTATTGAAATAACCTTTTGTAAATTTTATGCAGGTTCATGGCAGTTGTCTTGAATAGTGTATGTGTTGACACTTTCTAATAACAGTACATGAAAAACCATGCACTAATACTAGAGTGAATACTTAAATATGAACTAATGATGAGTTAAGGAATGAACTAATGAAGAGCTAACCTTAACTACAATGTGAGTCTTATGAATTCATGTGTAAATAACAACCACCTTAAGTAGGTCAGTACATGTTTGTTAGTTAATGTATTAATTAACATGTGGGGGTAAACTAAAGCAAACATGCTCTATAAGAAAGAACATGAATTAAAAGTGCATAATTTCAAATAATAATATAATTTTTCATATGCAGCTGCATTCACAAACATTACTGGATGGCACTGGATTACTTTCACAATTTACATCGGTCGTTCTTATTGAACGTAGAAAGACGCACTAATAATAAACACCAACCATTTAATCTGAACATGGAGGATCAATGTAAATTATGAAAGTAATCAAGCGCCATCCAATAATGTTTGTGTATGCAGTTGCCAAATTTTTGATACTGGATTTTTGATTTCCATGAGCTGTAAGCCGTAATCATCAAGATTAAAAAAAGGCTTGAAATATGTTACCATTTATGTAGTATGTAGTTGTCATATGAATCCTATGAACACGGTCCTTGTCACAATTGGATGCGGAGCTGGATGCAAGTGCAGATTATAAGTTTTAATAAAGACCAAAACAAAACTCGAAAAGACACTATGACTTTGTGGCAAAACACTAAGGCTAAGAATAAACATAGACCATAAACACAGCAACATTGGCAACGGTAAAAGTAAGACACATGCAAGACAAGGAGTGCAGTGCAAACTGTGGTTAATATACACATAGGTGCTTGTTAAGTGAAAGAGAATCAGGTGCAGGTGGTCATGTGATGATGCTGTGTGGTGCAGTGGCTGCTAGGAACTGTAGTCTAGAGTTCCTGCTCTGATATTACATGACAGTGCTTAAGCAAAATGGTTCATAATATGCCCTGGTTACTTTATGTAAAAGTTAATGGTGTGGTAACTGAGATTTGTTAGCTAAAGTTTAATTAGGGGATGCTGATTGCTTGTGTAACTACTGTCTGACTGATAGTACTGTGTTAAAGGGGGGTGAAAAGCTTCAGGGTGGAGGAGACTTGATTAGTATTGATCAGAGAAGAGGATGGCATGGAAGTGATGTGTGTGTATGTGTGTGTGTGTGTGTGTGAGAGAGAGAGAGAGAGAGAGAGAGAGAGAGAGAGAGAGAGAGACTCAGGAGAGTGGAAACAGACCAGGCTTGTGTGAGGAGGTTATGTAATGGAGGGTAGAAGGTGAGAGAAGGCTTTAGAGGAGCATGAGAGAGCAAAGGAGACTTAAGAAAAGGAGGAAGAGATAGAAGAGGATGAGACAAGAGGGAGAGGTTTACTGATAATAATGCCAGTGAGGAGCTCATCATTTTTAATCTGAGAGGACACATTCAGGGTCAATCATTATCATAATATTTTAGATAGCTTGACTTACTGGGTTTCAGCAAAGACGTGTGAATCCAACTCTCATCGAATACTGTTTTATATGGTTTCATTTAGTGGTATATAGCCAAGACTGATATACTGGGTGATATTTGGCATTTTTTCATTATCGGCTGATAAATCTTCCCATTTGGCCGATATGTGACAAGCCAGACTTTTGATGCCATATAGCACATAAGCACATTCTTCTTATTCTGGCTATAAAAAAAAAACACTCACTCAGATGTGAAGCGAGATTCTGACGGACAGTAAAATGACTAGTCATCGTTCGCGTTTTAATGTGATGTTACATAATGTTACACACAACAACACTCCGGCATGGAACAAAGTCTTATTTAAACAGCACTGTGAGATGTCAGATCCGCAGTGCAGAGGTAGCGAAGAAGCTCATGGTGAGCTCATGCGGGGAAACCGAAATAAATTAGTTCAAACAAAACTGAAAATTTAATCTCACTAACAATCACAAGTCCTGGAACTGGTTCCTCCTCAGACACATGCGTCATCTTCGATAACTTTAAAACAAGACATTTTCCAACATGCCTAAAAGCCAGTGTATCCCCTAATAAAAGCTGGGTCGAGTGAGCTGGAGGACACCAGAACACTGCATGTGACATAATGTAAGATGGTAAGTTTGAAGTCCTAGATTTTAAATCCATGTTAGACGTTAATCGTTCGTGTTTAATGTAATAGCATGTATAGTGTACCTTTTGATGTATTCCGGACTTTTTTGATGCTAAGCTACATGTTGCTAAGACTGTAATGGTAAAAAATATATGCCTTTTGTCATGCCTTGTATTATTTTTACAAAGAGAGAGACAAGCAAAACACAACAGACATAAATCTTTATTATTCAAATAATATAATATAATTTGACTTAAGTTAAGAAAGTAAAACAACCGGTTACTGCCTACAGTATGATATAATATATTTATGAGTAACTATGTATTGTAGGTAAAATCCTGCACATGGATTGACACATACTATTTTTGTTTTTAATTGACTATTGATCACATTTGTTCATTAAATTCATTATAAATGTGATCTATAATCAGCTACTGGATTAAAGCAACACTAATTATTTATGTGACTAGAAAATCAAATTATACATAAGTTTTTAACTAAAATGTATTTTCTTTTTTATTATTCTACTAGATAGCTGGACAGAAAACATATCCTCTATGGGGGTACTTTACACAGCCAACACCAGAGAAAGCAAAGTGCAATATTTGGGCTACTGATCAGAACGTCATGAGTTCAAACCCCAGCACTGCCAAGCTGCCACTGTTGGGCCCGTGAGCAAGGCACTTAACTCTCAACTGCTCAGATGTATAAATGAGATGAACGTAAGTCACTCTGGATAAGGGCGTCTTCCAAATGGCATAAATGTTCATTAAGTTTCACCAATTTTCGGTGTGTCTCATTTACTTGACTTAAATTTGTGATATCTGCCAATCGGCCACTCTGATTTCTAGATATCGGCATCGGCATCGGCCATTATAAAAGCCATATTGGTCGACCTCTAATTTCATTACTAGATAATAACCTCAGAAATCCCCTTAAAAGAGAGCAAGATATATTGTAAAACCTAAAGTTTTGGTCCTTCAGCCTGGGCCAGACTGATCGATTGTATACACGTAAATCTCAGTGACCATTAACAAGCAAACCCCACAAATCTCTGCGCTACAGTAAAATCCACCTAGAGAACTGAGAGAAGGAGTGTGAAGTTGGAAGAAAATGGGTAAACATTGCATTGTGCTGAGAGATTGCAGTTAAGGATTCATTAATCACTGTGTGTTAACACTGCAAACAACATGAACAACCGAACAGCATGGGGTGGGACACGGGTGTGTCCTAATAATGGGAAGGCGGAATAAATGCATTAGGGAACGTCACACAGCAAAGGAATTAATTCAGCATGCCGAGTGTGCAGTCAGGCAGTGAGACACAGCATGCCAGGAATACGTACACTTTTCATGAATAAATAAAACAAATTACAGTTTTGACTTTTGCATTGCTGCCAGAAGGTGTGAGACTGATTTCAGCCATGTCATATGGAGTTATTTAATATTTGAAACACAAGGCAGTGTTTATGTCAGTGACAAAAAGATATCACTTTTATCTTGAGCTGTCTCCTACGCAAACTGCATCCTCATATTTTCAGTACAGAAGAACATATCAGTGCATATACTAAATGTACTGGGCACTGCAACCTGTCTAACATAAACTTATTGACTAATTACAACTCATTATGCTTTTTCATGTGCGTGATCAAAGCCATGTGTGACAAAAAACATGCTGACATGTGTCTGCGCTGTGTTCATCTCAGCGGAACCAAAACGGTACACTAATTCCCACCGGATCCTCTTATGATGACTGCAAGCAGATGTTCCAGCGTACTAGGTGATCCATTAGCAATTATAAAGAACAGAGAGGAAGAACCTGAAGCACTAAATGAATACATTAGTGTTCAGTGTTCCAGAAAATAAAACAGGTATTCTCACTCACTTAATTGTCTGAATGAATGTTCTTTATTTAGACACAGTTTCTTGAAACAGATTCAGAGCTAAAAAAAAATAAAAAAAAATAAAAAAAAAATCACCTTGCTCAAGATGAGTCACTTATAACATGATCAATACCTATAGTGTTGAATTAACTCTTATATTTCAGTTCCTAAAACTGTAAAGTTTAATTAAACAACATAGTTTGCTCTGCTTGAATGCTGCTTTCTTTAACACCTTAAACTCTTGGTTTTTAGTTAGTCATCTTGAATGATTTGACTCGGTCACTACTATGACTTATTCAGTGATTTGAGAAAAACTATACATGTACTCAATGCTTCTCAAAGTGTGATGTTTATTAAGGGAAATCAAAGATGAAGAATCATATTCCATGCAGGGTTCGAATGGCAGGCAGATGGTGGTAGACAGGGGCATGCCATAATCAACATCAACAACACAAGCAGGTGTCATAACGCACATACATGAAAACAAGATACAAAGAAACAAGGCTCAGACATAATGAGAAATAAAGAATAAGACTTTTGGAAATTCAAAGGATAACACAGAAGATATAAATAGACAAATAAGACGCAGGTGAATACAGGGAAATAAACCAATAACACACTGGGGGCTGACACAAGACTCAAATCAGAAGCAAATACAAACACAAGCAGATAGTTCTCTCATTATGAAAATTACGACATTAGCCATGGGAACCATGACACATGGATAAACCATGACAGTGCTTTTAAAATAAAGATTGTTGTTGCTATTGTTGTTGGACTTCTTTTTCTTCTTCCTCTTCTTCCTCTTATTATTATTATTATTATTAGTAGTAGTAGTAGTAGTAGTAGTTAGTAGTAGTAGTAGTAGTAGGCCTGATCATGATTAATGGTTATGAAAGTTAATACATGAAAATAGGAGGATGGACAGTTAAGTCTTCTTAACTTCTCTTCTCTTAATCTATCCTGTATTGATTCTACCTGGAACCCTCGCTGCCAGGGAAACACTTACTTGTAGAATTCTACATAACAAACTTTTTTTTTTCTAGTAGTATGTCATAGTAGTATGCTGTAGTAGTTGTATTTCGTAGTAGTAACCTATGCCATAGTAGAATGCCGTAGTAGTAGTAGTATGTCATAGTAGTAGTAGAATGTCGTAGTAGTAGTAGAATGTCGTAGTAGTATGTTGTTGTATTAGTAGTAGTATCTCGTAGTAGTGGTAGTAGTAGTAGTAGTAGTTTAGACATACTCATTCTTTATTGTTATTTTTTCCCCCACATATTAGAATAGTCATCAAAACTCTTGAATGACACAAATGGAACTATGGGAATTATGTTGTTATAAAAAAAAATCTCAAATAAATCAAAATAATTTAATATTTTAGCATCTTCAAAGCAGACCCCCTTTTTGCCTAGAATTTCCAGAAATGTATTCTTGGCATTTACTTAATCAATTTCTTGAGGAATCTCCCTGAGATGCTTTTTACACAGTATTAAAGGAGTTCCCACCTATGCTGGACACTTACTGGCTGCTTTTCGGAATATTTCACTCCAAGTCATCCATTTAATATATATATATATATATATATATATATATATATATATATATATATATATATATATATATATATTTGTAAATAAAATGTTAGTTTTCTAATGAAAGAAATGAATATGTTGGCACTATTATATTTTTGTCTAAAACACAAATTTCAAACATTTAATCATACACCTTCAGATCAAAATATTTTTAAGATCATGAGAAACATTACAGTCAAGTGTCTCCAAACTTTTGACTGGTAGTGTATGTTGTAGTAGTTGTATGTCATAGTAGTAGTAGTATGTCGTTGTAGTAGTAGTAGTATTTCGTAGTAGTATGTCATAGTACCAGTAGGTAGTAGTAGTGGTATGTTGTAGTAGTAGTAGAAGTAGTCAATGTCAATGTCAAGTTTATTTATATAGCACCATTAAAAACAACATAGGTTGACCAGAGTGCTTTACAAGAATAATTACAAAAGCTAAAATAGAAATAATAATAATAATAATAATAATAATAATAATAATAATAATAATATCAATAGAAATCCCAGTAGTAGTAGTAGTAGTAGTAATAGTATTTAGGACAGGTAAATAATAATTATGCTCGAGCCTGATTTCTGGGAAGAGCGGATGTAATCCCCTGTGTAAGTATGAGAATATTACTTGATAATATTTCTCCAAATATGTTTAGTCCTGTGCAATAACCATCAGTCAAGAAGAAGTAACTTCCAGCACAAGCATCTGCCTCACACCTTTCCCCACTGCTCTCTTTATAAAAGCTCTTACTGTTTCTGTGTATTTCACTGTATGTTTAACACATCACATTGAGCAACCTGAACCAAGCCTCTCCCTACAACCCATAAAAAGATTTGTAAGGCTTGTTTTCAGTTAGCTTCTAGTAGGAATGCTTTGCTGTATTATTTTCTCCTTCCTTGTATAGTTAATTAGGTTCCATCAGACACCTGTTGCTTGTTTCTACTGAAGTCATGTGAAATCAAAGATCATTAAAAGATACTGGTCACACTGTTAAAAAGAGTTATTGTACCAGCACAGTTCCTAATAAACTGATAATTACAGCCAAAAGCTTGCATAACAGCACAGTTTCACACAGCAGTCATACAGAATGTGTAAATGATATTGCACAGCAATGCAGTAGGAAGAAACAAACAGGCCACTAACAAACTAAGCCCTTTTAAGAATTCCCTGGTGTTAAAAATTGTGTTTTTATACTTATGGGTAAATCCATGCAGGTTTTTCAGTGTCTTTGTGTTAGACAGTGTGCAGTTCAACATGAGCATATGTTCCCTCACAGAGGAGTATTGTTTCCCTCAGTCAAGAAACTCACAATCCCAAACACTACTGGAGTTGTGCCAGAATTTTAATGAGCTCATTTCATGTTCTGCAGCCATGTAGAGAGACGATAGGTGAAAAGAACATGTGATTCATCACCTCCTTTCTTTAGATCATTACTTTTACTATTTCTACAGTGTAGCACAGTTCTTGGGAAGCATACACTGTGAAAAAAAACAGACAAGCCCAGGAGCAGAGATTCTTATTCTGTCTCCAGTGTGTTGAAGATCTCTGCAGAGTTTTCAAACCTGAATCAATGTTAGAGCAGACATTTTGTTCTCTATTTAATGGCAGCATTATTTGTAGTTACTTTATATAGCATCCTGACCTACATAAAAAAAGATATATAGTTCTTCTAGAATTATTGGCACCATTCAGGTCAGATTTATTTTTACAGGGGTAGCTCTGTGGCTAAAGATCTGATAATAAAAAGGTCATGAGTTTAAGCCTCAGCACTGTAATACTGCCACTGTTGGGCCCTAGAGCCCGTGTCTGCTCCAGGGGTGCCATATCATGCCTGACCCTGACCCCGCGCACTGACCCCAGATTCCTAACAAGGTGGGACATGTGAAAATTTTCACTGTATTTTCCATTTGCACAGTAATCTGTGTGTGTGTGTGTGTGTGTGTGTGTGTGTGTGTGTGTGTATATATATATATATATATATATATATATATATATATATATATATATATATAGATAGATAGATAGATAGATAGATAGATAGAGTCAGGGTCAGGCATGATATGGCACCCCTATACACCTTTTCCTTATGTCATTATGTTTCTTCTAAATAGTACTATTTGCACATGCTTATTTCATGGGTGGTGCCAATAATTCTGGAGCATGCTATAGCTATATGACATGGTCTGCTTGTAGAAGTTGAATTTTCATGTGCAGTTGGTGCAGGCATCTCTCAGCTGAACCAGCATAAGCACTGCAACTATGACTGCAGTCAGCATTCACAGACACACACACACACACACACACACACACTGCTCCAAGGCCCTACTGTCAACATACAAAAGCACACTACTCAAAGGTCCATGGGAAAAAACACACACACACACCCATTGTGCTCCAAGGCCCCTGCTGTCCGCTGATGTAACATCTTCATCAGACCCAGACAGGTGCACACAACTTCTTTTCCCAGAAGCCAGGCTTGATTAGTGGTAATAAAGTTGGGACATGAAGTTAGAGAACTGCTAAAACAAATGGCTAACTCAGTGTTCAGTAATTTAAAAAAAAAAAAAAACCTTCTTTGTAGGACCCTGCAACTAAGGGTTTCCAGGTAGAATCCATTTAAGAACTATGAAGAACTGTCCAAAGACTTTGCATTCTCCATCCTCTTAGCTTCATGTCCCAACTTAACTTACTGTAACAAAATAACCACTAGTGACAACTAAAACAACTAATCCAAAAATGAATTTTATATGTTTATTTTAATTAACCAAGTGAGCTATGATCAAATAAACCACCTCATTTATCAACAGTACATTAAAAAAAGTATCATTAGCTGGCTAGCTACTTTATTCTGTATTAAATAACTAGAAATTTCCATCTTCAGACTAGGAAAAAACAAAGAAAATGTGTCCTCAACTCTCTACTCAACTACTCTGAAACTCAGGACAGTCTCCTCACATCAGAGTTCAGCAAGTGAAATCATTCAACATGGCTGAACAGTAAACAAAGTAGCATTTCTTAGCTTTAAATTAGTTATGCTGTATAAACAAACAAAATTTGCTTTTGATCAGTCATCATACAGACACATTATCTTGGTAAATCTATAACATTGATTACACAGTTTGTTGTTTTCAGTAGGTATATATATATATATATATATATATATATATATATATATATATATATATATATGTATATATATATATTGAATCAAACAAACCTCATACTATTATATCAAAGTGCCGTGCACCTAGAAGCACAAGAGTCAAATCGATGTAATCAGGACTTGCTATTGAGTAATTACTTGAAATTTGACGACATCATTCAAACCAGCACAGAATTACTCACACTTCATATTTAACATGGCAGCATTTATGACAGTGGCAACACCTTAATCATACAACACTGAACCCTATTCAAATTAATATTCCACCTTAATTTTCTAGGTTTACGTGACTATTTTTCAAGCAAATCAGACAAACCGTCTAGCAAATCAACATGAATCCATATGGTAAACCCATCTAAACTCTTTTAAAAGTGCAATATAACAGTTGCAGTCACATTACTGTAATCAGGAGTGACACATTAGTAGCTGTGCACAAGTTGAGGCTGATCAGACCAAACATCATCACATTATGTCCACTTCCTGGTTTGGCGTGGCCTCTCATGCAAATCAATTTGCAGCCATTATGTCCTAATTTGAGATATCCACTATTCCATTGCAATTTATAATCACATATATCTGAAGTTTATTCCAGCCAAATTTAAAGGAAATCCTCTGGACTCTCTAGGAGGAGTACAAGAGAGTTTCTGAAAAATATGGAATAATGCACGAATTCCAAAATTGGCCAACTTTCTGTTGGGCAGAGACACTCAAACCATTGTTAAAAATTTGTACAATGATGACATTCACGCTCATGCCAAATGTCATGACTGTCAAACCAACTGTCTCCTTACCATTAAAACCTTTGAATCTGATTTATTGTTGTGTGTCAAGCAAATCTATTGCTCACCATTACATTCTCGTTTAAGATATCCACTATTCCTTCACAAGTTATAATCACATATGTCTGGAGTTTATCATAATTAAATTTCAAGTGAATCTGATTATCTTTTTAGAAGGAGTATGTAAAAGTTTGTTAAAATTATAGGAAGAAACACAAAACTTTCAAAATGGCCGACTTCTTGTTGGCTAATACAAGCCAATGAAAAATATGTCCGACATGATGTGGACAATGTCTTCACTATAATTTGGAAATATCACACGAAATTTGTCCTAACAGAAATAGAAATGTAAACTTTCATGTGTTTTCAGCCATTGTAAACCTCTCAAAACACAATGGGATTGTTTGAAAACCCCACATTCCAGCCAGCCTGGCTGACTTCCTGTTGGGTGGAGTCAGATATGACCAAGTGAACCTTGTCGTACATGATGAATACCACGACCATACCAAATCTTGTACTCCTCCGAGAAAATTCATCAAATTCTATTCCGCCGTTCGGGGGTGCTATGGAGCTGCTAAACCAAGCCTATTTACTACGTCATGTTTTGATTTTCATGGGGTATGTCGAATTTCATTCATTTTGAAGCATCACAAATGCCTCAAAAATGCCTCAAAAATGAGTGAAATCACTAAATAAAATAATAATAATAAACACACCAAAAACAATAGGGCTTTGCACCTTTGGGCCCTAATAATAATTTTCCACAGCACAGTTACCCCATGTCTTTTAAAAAGTTGAAATTCAAAGTATATCTGAAATAATGATATTTCAGTTCTAACTGGTTAAGGCCCATATTCAGAGTTGGTGACTTACACTCTAAAGAGCAAAATGAGGAAAGTAATTTTTATTCTTGGCATATCCAGGTTCTTTACCCTTTGAACACAGGAACACAATCTGCAGGCATTTTTGCACTCTTCGCTGTTTCATAACTCATGAACCACTCATGAACATACAGTGGAAATAAAAAGTTTACACACCCCTGTTAAAACTGCAAGTTTTTGTGATGTAAAAAATTATATTTGTCCACTGTTAATGTGATATACCAACAAAACTAGAAATGTTAAAAGTAAAAATAAAAGCTTACAATAACCTAGTTGCATAAGTGTGCATACCCCTTAACTACTACTTTGTTAAAGCACTTTCTGCTTGTAATACAGCACTCAGTCTACCACCTCCTCAGTACCTGCTCATAACTCAACTCTGAATATGGTGTTATGTATCAACATTAAGCAGCATTAAAGCTAATTGTAATGAGTTGAATAATTATTAATTGCACAGTTATGTTCCTGGCAATTCAAACAGAGTGCTGATACGTTGAATACACATTACAAGAAATAAGAAGAAATCAGTATTTTGTTTGATGTAGATTTATACTCCACTGTATATTTTATATTATCTCCTATCACCACACAAAAGAAAAATTTCAATCAGGAAGAATTAAACAGAAAATGAATCACTGTTCACATATGAATCACTGGAATCACTGGAATCACATTCCAATTTTTGTTTCTATAAATGGGAACAAGAATAGGCAGGCTTTGCTGTGTCCCTCTTTGCTAATAGCATAATTCATTTCTACAGATTAATTCTGAGTGGAGAGTAATTGCTGATATCTCTGAGCGACCTGATTCGTACTGAACAGCAGGTGGTGGAGAGATGGGCTTCATCCAAGAGCAGGCACACACAACCAGACAAACAGAAAAAGAGAGACAAAGAGTGAGAGAGAGAGAGAGAGAGAGAGAGAGAGAGAGAGAGAGAGAGAGAGAGAGAGAGAGCAGGAGGGGGTTTATAAAATTAATGATATGTGAAATATAGTACATGTTACACCAAATGTTATACTTTACAGAATAATAATATATTCTATACATAAAGCTGACAACAATGTAGTTTAATCAAAAACAATACATAACCAACTAACTCTCTAGTTCCTCATTTGGTGCTCCAAAATGAAGTGCTTCAAAGGACCCTTCTAAGCATCCCCATTTGAAAGAGATTTACTGAAGGGGATGCTTCTCCTGAGATTTACACTTTTCTCCCGATAATCTTTTCATTTTCTGTTATTTATTATGATTCTGAATAGGAAAAATGCAAGTTTACCTATAATATAGGTACATGGTACATTAGGTACATTACCTAATATAAGTATACTATGTTCTCCCTGTGTCCAGGTTTTCTTCCAGGTTCTCCCTGGTTTCCCCTAAAAACATGCCAGAAGGTGTACTGGATAAACTAAATCACCCTAAGTGTGAATGAATGTGTGAATGTGTACAGTGCCCTGGTTGTAATGGTAGATTTTTACTATATAGTGCCTTCCACTAATATTGGCACCTTTGGTACACTAAATATGAGCAAAGAAGGCTGTGAAAAGTTGTCTTTAGTGTTTAACCTTTTGATATTTTGTTCAAAGAAAAAAAAAACACTCTCCTCTCATGGATATCAAACAACTGCAAACAAAACACAGGTTTATCAAAAACAATCTTTGTTAAATATAGGTGTGCAACAATTATTGGCTCCTTATGAATTCATATGAGAAAAATATATTTGAAGTATCTTCCCTTTGATGTTTTACATTTTTAGTACAACTGGGTGAATAGAAACAGGAAATTTCTCAAGCATGACTTCCTGTTTCACATGGGTATAAATATGAGGTAACACATACACCAAATTCCCTTAGTCATTCATAACAATAGGTAAGACCAAGGAATATACAGTTGAAATCAAAATTATTCAACCCCTATTGCAAATCAGGTTTATTGTTTGCAATGAACAAATCAAACAAAATGCCCATTTCCACCATCAGGGCAATAATTAAGAAATTCCAGTCAACTGGAAATGCTATGAATCCACTAGGAATTGGACGTGTGTCTATATTGTCTCAATGCATTGTGAAGAGGATGGTTCGAGTGGCCAAAAAATTTCCAAGGATCACAGCTGGAAAATTGCAGAAGTTAGTTGTGTCTTGGGGTCAGAAAGTCTCCAAAACTACAATCCGAAGTCACCTACATCAGCACAAGTTGTTTGGAAGGGTTTCACGAAAAAAGCCTCTACTCTCATCCAAAAACAAACTTAAACATCTTCAGTTTGCCAGACACTACTGGAACTTCAAATGGGATCGGGGTCTATAGTCAGATGAAACCAAAATAGAGCTTTTGAGCAATAAACACCGGAGGTGGTTTTGGCACACACAGAGAGGTAACAGTGGAAAAGTACTTAATGTTAAATATGGTGGTGGCTCTTTAATATTTTGGGGATGTTTTTCTGCCAGAGGACCTGGACATTTTGTTAGGATACATGGCATCATGGACTCTATCAAACATCAACAGATATTAAATGAAAACCTGACTGCCTCTGCCAGAAAGCTTAAAATGGTCCATGGTTGGATCTTCCAGCAGGACAATGATCAAAAACATACATCAAAATCAACACAAAAACGGTTTACTGATCACAAAATCAAGATCCTGTTATGGCCATCCCAGTCCCCTGACTTGAACCCCATAGAAAACCTGTCGGGTGAACTGAAGAGGAGAGTTCACCAGCACGGACCTCGAAATTTGAAGGATATGGAGAGATTCTGTATGGAGGAACGGTCTCAGATCCCTTTCCATGTATTCTCCAACCTCATCAGGCATTATAGGAGAAGAATCGGAGCTGTTATCTCAGCAAAGAGAGGTAGCACAAAATATTGACTAATAGGTTGCCAATAATTGTTGCACACCTATATTTAACACAGATTTTTTTATAAACCTGTGTTGTGACACCTTGGTAACGGAAAGCATTTTTATAGACCATCAATTTACTAACCCAGCTGATAATAATTTGCAGAGATAGGGGGTATAATTACTTATGGATTTCAGCGGGTTCCTTGCCTTACCTTGCCTTGAAGAACTGCTTTTTCTTAATGTGTTCAATACTTTTTTCTTGTGTCATTCCAATTTATTACAGATAACTTTATGCACTTTAATGTTGTGAATTCTTTAAATTTGTGGATTTATTTTGTTAATACTGATGTCTGGTGAAAATTTCATTTGAAATATATTTAGTGAAAAAAATGTTGGTGCGTTCAATACTTATTTCTCCCACTGTAAGTTATAATAACTTCACCTAAAAAGAAAGCTACAATAAGCTCACAGAGTTGCTGTCTATCCATTTTGATGGATGATTACTAAGGGTGGAACCCAGGAACATAAACAGGTGCACTCTGAAAAATTATAGGACTGTTTATTCACATGTGACTTGCATAAACACATTTTGGTACGGTGTGAATTGTTGCCTTGTGAAAGCAAACCGAGCCTAGGTGAAAATACAACATTGTAATAATGTAAGTCCCCATTACATTGAACAAAGCACAGATCTACAGGTCTGAAAAGACGTTAAGACTTAGATAGATATAAGACTTAAAAATAAAGACTGTGCAGTTTATTGATAAGATGACATACTGCATTTTTGTCTTATTAAAGTCAAGAGAGAAGAAAAAACAGACTGATGACAGAACAACTGTTTATAGCTCTTAAATACTCATAACAAATTGTTATGATGCCACAAAGAATTGTTAGATTTGGTAAATTGCTGTGGAGTAAAAGGAATAAAACAAGACAGAAAAATTGATTTTGGGGTGGGAACAGCCCCCCACTTCTCATTACACCAGTTGTTGTTGATTATTTTTTCCAGGTTATTATTTACTTATTCATCTTTAAAGTTATTCAGTAACTACTGTGAAGCTAATAGGTAAAACTGTGTATTTTTGAGAGTGAGGAACAGAACAGTGGATTTAGCTTTTACAAAAAAAAAGGGGGGGCAATAAAAATAATAGTTTTGACCCCTGCATACGTGCTCACACACACACACACATACGCGCGTGCACACGCACTCACACACACACACAAGCATGCACACACACACACACACACACACACACACACACACAAGCACGCACACACACACACACACACACACGTACACACACACGCACACATATAGAAGCACACAGCCTTAGAATAGTCTACAAATTGGCCTGTGTTCATGTTTGGGCCCCTGAGGGAGGCTGTGCAGATGTTTGCCTGTTTAGCCTACTTCTTTTGACCACCTCTAAGCCACCTGGCCAGTCTTTGTACTCTAATCAGAGCATACACACATTCACAAGCTACTGCACACAACAAACTCTAACATGAAAAAAGTGCGATGGGGTGTCCTATGACTGTCAAGCTGTGATGGCCTTTCAGTACATTTGTTTTGCTGCAAAGTTTGTTTGATGCATGATATTTGGAAAAGTAATGAGCATTATATTGTACTTTTACATAAGCTTAACACAGTCCCAAAAGACAAACAAGTGTGTATAATACAACACAATAAAACCCCTGTGTATACCTTCTCCTGCAAACTCTTTTTTTACTATGCTGATTGATCATTCAAGGTATTTAAATATACAGGATCTATGTGAAAAGTCTCTATATAAGGGAACTGAACCAATATCGTAGTATTGAAGATGCTGACCTCCCACTGCTAAACATTGTATCCCATCATGCCACAGAGTAAGCATGTTTCATTATTCAAGAAGTTATTGAATCTTAAAAATTCAATATAAAGTAAAGGGTGCAGTGCTTTGATTTAATCTCAGAGATCCTGTTCTCTAAATCCAAGAAGTTCTTGAATCATTATCCTAACATCATTAGCCTAATATCATTAGGTTGCCGTATAGATTTTTATTCATCCATCTATCTGGCCATCCATCCATCCATCCGTCCATCCATCGATGCATCCAGCCATCCATCCAGCCATCCAGCCATCCATCACAAATATGAATCTGGCTGTCTAAGCAATTTCTCAACTGTTTTTCGTTAAAACATTAACCAACTTTTGGTTTTTGGCTTTTTTTTTATTATTACTTTAAAATTCTTAGAGGGTGGCACTTGGACCTAATGTGTTCCATGAAGGAAAATGAATTAACGTGCTATGGTTCAAATAAATATTCAGGATACATATGAATAATAAGCACATTTGAATAATGAACCTAATATTTGAAGAGTTGAATTATGTTCATAAAAAAATGTGAGCTGAGGGGGTCTGTGGAATTTATTTGACAGTTAAAGGGGCCCCGGCTGCAAAAAGTTTGAGAACTATTGTTATATAATACACTATTAAAAAGCTCTTTTCCAGACAGAGATATTGTATGCTGGGCTGAATTAAAGACAGAAATCTGAAAATCAGTGTGCAGTGTGTGAGACACATAAACAGCATCTTATCACCTCAAACACTGTATCACTGCTAAATCACAAGAACTGATGGCACATGGAAGGGGATTTGCTAGATAAGTATCTGTCCTTCATTCTTAGAGTAAATATAAGTAACAGTTCATTTTTCCGTCATTCCAGAGATGGCCTGTAGTGACCTATTGTAGGATACTGGACCACACTAATTTTACAGCGTTTGACAAATTTTTATGCATTTATTTACACTGAGTCACCAGCGTAGTTTGTATTTATTTGTAATTACAAATAAACTGGCAACTCATTGTAAACAAAATGCATTAAAATCTATTATCTGTTTATGTGTTTAAGCTTGAGCTGTTGCCATGCTCATTCATTTGCACTTACACACAACATGCAGTAATATCAATTCAATCCTTGTGTCTCTCGAATCAATTGTAATTTGAGGCAGCAGTATGATGCATATGTCTCCAAAATGACCTGACACCTCTGAGAGATATAGTGACATGTTTATTGATTATTCTCATGTTTGATGATGCTGAGTTCTACTATTGAAAGAGGAAAAGGGCAATGTGCTAGTACCAAGCAACTACGATGAGAGTAGTTGTGTTATTCACAAAAGAAATAAATACATAAGATAGATTAAAATAAATAAATAAATAGACAGCTAGATAGATAGTACTGTGCAAAAGTTTCGAGCACATACAAAGAAATGCTGTAGAGCAAAGATGCCTTCAAAATAATGTAATTAAATGTTCTGCATTAAAATAAAATACCATAAAGAGCAGTAAACAATGGTAAATGAAACAAAGTCAACATTTGGTGTGACAAAAAATAGAGTGTCTAAAACTTTTTCATAGTAATGTGTGTGTGTGTGTTTGTGTGTGTATATATATATATATATATATATATACACTCAGTGGTTAGCACATTTGGTTCACACCTCCAGGATTGGGAGTTCTATTCCCACCTCAGCCCTGTGTTGAATTTGGGGAAACCGCTAGAAGAATTCATTGTGTTGAACTATTTGAACTGCTTTTGTTTGATTTGTTCATTGCAAAAAGCTGAAAGTTTGTACATTTTGACAATAAACCTGATTTGCAATGGAGGTTGAATAATTTTGATTGCAACTGGATGTATAATATGTATACATACAGTTATGTATACAGATGCATCTGAATCAGCCATGTCAGTGTTTTTCTCCCTTCCTGCTTAGAAAATGACAAACCACGTTACTGTTTTTGACCAACTCTAAGGTGGTCTAAAATTTTATTCCAGTCGGGATATACACCTGAAATTTTCTAGTTTTAATTTTGATTGCTTCTATTTGACATATCCCATTATTAGAATGCATGTCCATGCATATAAGACAACATACTAGATGATCAGATGTAATCATCTGGGTTTATAGGACAAACTTGCTTTGTGTTCTCCTGTGTATTTTTCATAGCTACCCGAGTTTTATTTCAGACATCATCCAGTGGATGTATTGCCATACAGAACAGGATTCTAGTAAATCTACTTGCATACTATTGTGGGTGTCAGGTTTTTACACACAGGTCTTTATTTTAATCAGGGCCTCAGTTGTATTATGTAGTTATACCTGCATAGGGATTATCTATACAAAAAAGTGTAATTGCACCTATGGTTTCTCCCCCAGTCTACATAATAACTGCCCCTTCCACAATTTGCCACAAATACACCAAAAACCACAAACTGAATCATATTTACCCATCTTGCTTTTAATGCCACTGCCTAAAATAAAACACCTTGGAAGATCTTTAAAGCAGTGTGTGGGTATGCTTTGAATTTGATTCTGTATGAAATAATTGCAAAACTTGGCTGGTGTATCGCATGAGACCTTAGGAAAGCTCCATTCTTGTCAACAAAACCAAAGCTTTCAATACCCCAGATATTAATTTCTACTCATACTGCAGGCGGCCCACTTCAGCAATACCCACTGCCTGCACTTTTTCACTGGTTTTGTCTTGGTTGTCAGTGGTCTCTTGGCAAACTGCACGTGGATGAAATTGCCTTGATTTCACACTCAGATGAATTCCCTGGAGGTCCTGCTGGATCATAAGTCAGAAAAGGGCTTATTAAAGAAACTGAACTAAAGCCATCATTGAGTGCTGTCATCTCAGTTCATGCACA
The DNA here is from genome assembly GCF_023375685.1 of Ictalurus furcatus. Taxonomy (NCBI): domain Eukaryota; kingdom Metazoa; phylum Chordata; class Actinopteri; order Siluriformes; family Ictaluridae; genus Ictalurus; species Ictalurus furcatus. The sequence goes on along the minus strand of NC_071259.1, from coordinate 23,691,671 downwards.
GAGAGAAGAACAGCAGATTGATAGCGAGGGCGTTTTCTGTTAATGCTACAACTCTGGAACAAAGAAATAACATTTAGCATGTGTCTGTGTGTTACAAATAAATAAGTTCACTTCTGCCTTGGCAGCAAATACTTAAAGACAGAGAGAGAATGAGGTGAGAGAGATGGTGATTTATTAATCTCATCCAAACACATGTTAGAGAGAGGTCTTTGGAGAGAAGTGTGTATTGTGTATACAGGGAAGCTGCTCTGAGACCTGTGCAGCTTATTCACTCATGGTAGTTAAAGAAGAAATCAGGACTGTCTGGCATGGTTTTGGAACAGCCCTCTAGGGCAAATCTGCTCTCTGCAGTCAGATGGTTTAAGTGTCCTGTTAGCTTCAGCTAAGCAACAGTACCAACTGAAAGACTTAATTCATTCAGTCCTTTTATCACACCTTCTTACTTTTACTGTGGGCTGTTGTTGTAATTCAAAGTCTAGATGGTAAACTTGTATGGACCTTTTAATGCTGCCTAAAACTAATAACTTCAATATAAACTAAATATATATATATTTTTTAAATAATGATATTCCACAGTTGTCTTATAATTGTGCACGCTTCTCTTTACTTCTCAGTCAGTCAGCCTCCATGCATTTCCTTTTTCCCCATAGGACTACAAAAAAGTCCCAAAATAAATATAAATAGTTGCAGACTATACTGCGTAACTTTATTTAATCAATATATAGCCTCCTTTCTGATGTCTTGTATTTAAATTTTGACTATAATTCTATAATACTTTTATTATTTTATGCTTCACTGTCTCTTACTGGACCAATCAGAGTATAGGGACCACCATCTGCTGTGTTCACTCAACTGTTTGACAGCTAAAATTGTGTGTGTGTGTGTGTGTGTGTGTGTGTGTGTGCGCGCGTGCATGTGTGTGCTTGTGTGTGTTTCCACCTTTTTTCTCCATCAGATTTCATGACATATTTTACTGGAACAGTTATTTTTTTAAACAAGTATTCTGTTTTAGATGCACTGTGTGTGTGTGTGTGTGTGTGTGTGTGTGTGTGTGTGTGTGTGTGTGTGTGTGATATTTGAATGAGTGCAAAATAATTGTAAGAGTATAAGCTTTCCTTCTCTATTCATTCTTTTATTCTACTAACAAGTAACCCAATCATAATTACAATAGTAGATAAATAGGAATGCTTACCCCGTTAATATATGCCTAATGATATATTTACTTTGCAGATTTGGTGTTTACAAAGAATAATAATAAAATTATAAAATTCATGAAACCTATTGTGGGAACATTGTGGCAGACCAAGGCCAAAAAAAAAGGAAAAGAAAATGAAAGAAAACAATGTATGCCCTGCGATGTATTGGCACCCTGTCCAGGGTGTACCCCGCCTTGTGCCCAATGCTCCCTGGGATATGCTCCAGGTCCCCGTGACCCTGAAGGAAGAATAAGCGGTATAGAAGATGGGTGCATGGATGGAGAAAACAATGTATTGTTGTTTAAAGATTGAAAAAATATATGTAAGTATCATTTTGTGCAGTCAAGAGACTACTAAGTCTAAGACAGGTGTCTAAGAAAGTATAATACATTTATGCATTACTTTTTTAATGCAGAAAAACCTCATTTATAGTATAAAGTGGCTACATCTGCCACTCAAGAGCTTGAATCACTGTACAAACTAATTGTACAACTGTGCACTTCAAGACCCTCTGGTATCTTCTATACATTAAAGAAAAGATGAAGGTCTCAAGCTTGCAAATTCATTGACAATTCAGATGACTAGATTTGGATGAAGATATATAAGTTAAGGTTGGGTGCAGGATTAACATTTGTACCTTTTCTTAAGACATTACAGTAAATCCAAAACCACATCACCCTCCCTGATTCCAGTTTATATAATTGGAGTTCATACCACCACAGATTTGTAATGAGATCAGAGAATAGTATAGACATAAATATAGATGATAAAAGAATTTTAGGAGCAAGGCCTTCCCCGTGGAATGTAAACTGATCATGGTATCGCCCGTTTTGTACACCACAACATAAGTAAAAGATTTTTACCTAATTGTTTTGGTTTAAGAGAATTTGGTGTAGAAATTTCTTGCCAAATATCATATTTTTGAATGCTGTGGTTTATTCCATCCATCAGTCCATTTTCTGTACCATCCATTTCATATCCTATTCAGGGTTGCGGAGAACCTGGAGTCTATTCCAGGAAACTCTGGGCACGAGGCAGGGGATACCCTGAATTGGGGCCCAGCCCATTGCAGCGCACAATTGCACACACATTCATGCACTACTGACCAACTGCCAAATAGCTTGCAACTAAGTCTTAGAACTGGGGGAAGCATGGGGAGAACATGCAAACTCTGCTCACACAGGGCAGAGGCAGGATTCAAACCCACAACCCTGGAGGTGCGAGGCAAATGTGCTAACCAGTAACCACTGCTTACATTCATTCATTCATTCATTCATTCATCTGTGTGTTTGAATATAGGATGTATCTCTAGTATCTCAAACGTACAATTTAAGTGGCCCCTGGTGGTCTAGCAGCTCCCACACTCTCACCGTCATGACCTGGGTTCAATTCCCGGGCAGGGAACCAACCCAGCCACTGTTTCTCTCAGTGCCGGTCCCAAGCCCAGATAAAATGGGAGGATTGCGTCAAGAAGGGCATCTGGTATAAAACCTGTGCCAAGTCAAACATGCAGATCAATGATCTGCTGTGGCAACCTTGTAACGGGGAGCAGCGGAAAGAACATGATGATGACGATGACACTCTAGTACAATTTAAAGCTTAAGCTACACTTCTAGCACTGCACGATGCTTTTACAGTATCCTTTGCCTGATCAGGACTGCAGTGTTTGAAATTAGGCTACTTGTTTATATTTTTAGTAATAGAAACAACTAAATATGTTAGAAAACATTGCAGACAAGTACAAACAAAAAGAACAGTTGTTGAAAACAGGATTTAAAAAAAAAAAAAAAACAAACAGAACTGTGTACTTCCAGTTGAGACCAATTAAAACTCAAGTGCTGAGGATCTGCCAGAATTTATAGATCATGTTGTCAGTGCTGACATTTCTACCTCTGGGTTTTCCATTGTTTTCCATAGTTTCTGAGGACATCGTGATAGGGCTCCAGTTAAGTCCCTTTCAGTTTAGGCCATACCCACTTTAAATCTGAATTGAGATGTGAATATTTGGAGCACTAAACCGATACACATACAGTGTCATTAGCAAATTTGAGAACAAAGACACTGTTCTCTGAAGTATGTGTGCAATTTTAATGTTTAAGATGTTCCTGACTCAAAAGTTAATTTGTCTGATCCAGGCTCTAATTATTAATATATTCCACTAATTAAGTATGCGTGTTTCAGCATATTACCTTAATGCCTGAAGTGGCTGTGTAAAATTGCCGACTGTGAGTAAATTTTAAGTTGCAGCAGTTGACAATTTTTACTCTCACATCTCTTTTGAAAAATCCATAATTTATTTGGACTAAGTTTAGATCATACAATATATCTGTGCCCTGTGGATTTGTAAAGTATGAACTGGTAATTTGTGTTATGTGTCCATGTGTCTCAGAGAGAGAGAGGGAACTATGGAGAGACAGAGGAAGAGTGGTTAAATAGAATCACCTGTACTGCTAACAGCACTGTCACAGCCATAAGTGTGGCAGTAGCCAATCGTGTGTGAGTGACTGGAATACATTGTACTCTAATTAGCTTGTTATGGTGGCAGGTGACAAATGGAAGAGAGGCCATGTTGCCGTGACATTAGCTGTCATGATACTAGCTGCTGTGGCATTAGCAGAAGAGTGAAAATGTCAGTGTAAATAGCTTGAGCACACTAAATGTCACCAAGCTTCTTCCTTCTTTAACACCACATCCCTCCACATCTTAAACCAACTCTCACAAAACACACAGTTTAACCCTTTATACCCCACACTTACCTGTGCCTTCTCAAAGAGTCTATACCTACCTAACTGACTCAGAGCTAAATTTACAATCTAACAATGTCTAAGTGTTTAAGTCCATCCATCCATCCATTTTCCACACTGCTTATCCTACACATTATCACAGGGAAGCCTGTAGCCTAACACAGGGAAGGTGCCAGGTGAGGGACACCATCGATGGGTTGTCCAGCCATTGCAGAGCACAATCGCACACACTCCACATACAATTTGGAAATGCCAACCAGCCTACAACACATGTCTTTGAACTGGGGGGAGGAACCCAAAGTACTTGGAGGAAACTCCCAAAGCACACTCCCTACACACAGGGCAGAGGCCGGATTCAATTTATTCTCTGATCTATCTCTGGCTCATTTATAGAAAATATATTTTCACTAAATTTTCTCATTTTGGAGAGAATGCTACATAAATGGAGAGCAAAGCTCTTCAGTGTTTGCCCTGCTGAGGTCAGTGTGTTCTTTCATTGATTTCCAATGTGATCATTTACCATATTAGTGCTCCCCAAATATGAACATTTATCATAAAATATGTTAAGCTGTGTGTGAAGTATTCTGCAAAAAGTTTGTTATGAGCACTGCCTATGGCTCACAGCGCATCTGATATGTTTTGTATGCTTAGTTGGCCTCAGAATCTTCAAGGTTTCATCCCATGGTTTATTCAGACCTACACTTCTTTCTATACACTGGTTTCTAACATGAATACATTTTTAAAAATAAGCTTTTGCAGCAATATATAGTCATTGAATTCAAATAAAGTTCCTGATATGTCTTTAATGGTTATCAAAGTTTTTATTTAATTTTTCATTGTTGTAAAAGTAAACATGGAGGAAACATGCCAAATGTTTGGCCATTTGCAGTGTCATTCAAACAGATTCAAACATTTCTCAGTCAAGAGATGTTTGAAAATGTCATTCAAACACATTGTGACCAGTTTCAAAACTGGTCAAAAGATCTACAGCACACAAACTTGAGCTACCATTTAGAGCACCACTGAATGATGCTGTTGTGGCATTTGTAATTGCTCTTTTGATGTTTGTAAACCAAATGTGTTCACCCTTACCAGTATGGCAGTGTGTTTGGTGTGTGTTCTGTGATGGGAGTGCACTGTCTGATTAGAGAGATAAGAAAGATGTGATAGAAAGCTTGGATTTAGGTGTGATGTGGTTATGAGCTTTTAAAGTGTGAAGGTTATCTTTGCTTGTGTTTCCTCATTTGTAAGTCATTTTGGATAAAAGTGTCTTCTAAATGAATAAATGTAAATTTATGTAAATGTATCACAGACCTTTAGTGGCAAAACAGGAGAAAAGATGAAGGATATAAAGAAAAAATAATCCATTTGTGACACTGCATTTTAATTTTCTTAAAATAGAAAATTTACTTGACAGTTCTTGGTTGATAGTGTAAGTAGAATGTTTACAACAAAATATTTTTTAATGGTAGATTTTTAATATACACTGCCCCCCACTAATATTGGCACCCTTGGTAAATATGAGCAAAGAAGGCTGTGGAAAATTGTCTTTATTGTTTAACCTTTTGTTTAAAAAAAAAATCACAAAAATACTCTGCTCTCATGGACATCAAACAATTGCAAACAAAAGACAGGTTTATCAAAAAAAAAAAAAAAAGCCTGATGAGGTTGGAGAATACATGGCAAGGGATCTGAGACCATTCCTCCATACAAAATCTCTCCAGATCATTCAAATTTTGAGATTCATGCTGGTGGACTCTTCTCTTCAGTTCACCCCACAGGTTTTCTATGTGTTTCAAGTCATGGGACTGGTATAGCCATGGCAGGACTTTGATTTTCAATGCTTTTGCTATTTTCTTACAGCCACTTCCCATTTTGTGAAGCTCAACAACATTTTGCCGCACATTACAGGCATATTCCTAAGGGAATTTGACTTTTGTGTTATCTATTTATACCGCTGTGAAAAAGGAAGTCATGGTTGAACAATTTTCTGTTCCTAGTCACCCAAGTGTTCTAAATTATTATTATTATTTTTTAAATCAATGGGAATATACTTCAAATATGCTGTAGTTTTCTCATATGAATTCATAGGGGTTCCAATAATTGTTGCACGCCTATATTTAAAAATATATTTTTTGATAAACCTGTGTTGTGTTGGCAATTGTTTGATATCAATGAGAGCAGAGTATTTTTGTGAAGTTTTTGATCAAAAGATCAAAAGGTTCAACGATAAAGACAACTTTTCATAGCCTTCTTTGCTTATATTTACCAAGGGTGCCAATATTTGTGGAGAGCACTGTATACATTCATACATACATACACACAACAGGAACAAATGAAAAGTGCCAGAAACAAAAATTCCAACATTTAAATGATTTACTGAAAGTCTAGTAATTAAGCACTGTTGGTACTGTAAAAGTGTGTTTACTCGGTCTAATTAATTTGGCCAAAAGTTCTCACTCCTATAGCTTATGTCCTCTCTTGCTATACACTGGAAAAATCTTTGATGTTTGATTCATCCTTAGAAATGTCAAGCTGATAAGTGCAGAAATCCATCTTCCAGGAGGAACACTTGGTTACATGGACAATGATCATAAATATCTCAGATAAAGATCATAAATATGTCCTTTATAGAGTTTAGGAACGATAGATAAGGTGGAAGAAAAAAAAACTGAACTTTTGAAAGGTGAAATGTCTTGTTGTCCAACACAGTCACAAACAGCCTGCATTGTTTGGCACCATTTCCGTATCAAGCTTTAACCTTCAATCAAGGTTATTTGAAAATGGAATTAGTAATTCTGTATTGTATTGTGTTGTGTTATTGCATTCACTGTGGCTGTTTTCTCATTGTCTCTATAACCATTCGTTTTTTCACTGTTTTCATTGTAGTTCAATACTGTATTTGTTTCTTAGCTGCTGTAAGTGCTATTCATTTGATATACAAAGGGTTCTCCATTGTGTTTTGAACTTGAGTGTAATTATTTTTGAAACAGTATGCAAACAAACTGCACAATGTCCTGTAGAAATACAGTTTGGCAGATGGTAGAGCATATGATATGACTTTTTTTTTCTGTGATTATTGAATTCATCACATTCTTTATCAAAACAATAAGAAATTTGGTCCAAAAACAACCTGATCCACATAAAGTGCTATTGTGCTGAATGAAAAGTAAACTTGCTTGTTAGCAAACAAACAAACAAACAAACAAACAAACAAATATATAATGCCAAATAATGTAACTGCTGTATTTGCTGATAAATGCATACTACATGTGTGTTTGTGTGTGTGTGGGGGGGGGGGGGAGTGGGGTGGTTGTTGTGTGTGTGTGTGCGTGTGTGTGTGTGAGAGAGAGAGTTTGTGCATGGTATTAAGAGGTAAATCAATCTGGAAAGAGAGAGAGACAGATTAATGATGTGTTTCTAGTGGGAAGCGATGTATGTGATTGAGAAGCTATTCTTGCTTCATTGACCTTGTGAGGGTCCACTCTGGTAAACCCTCCTCTGTCCAAATGTGTGTCCATGTGTGTATCTAATGAGGGGTGTTGGTGTGTGTGGGTGGGTGTGGATGTGTGTACCTGTATCCTTCATCATATGCCATTAAAGTGTGGATACATCAGCCTCTGATTCTTAATCAGCACCCCAGGCACTGAGCCTGGCTATGCAGCATGCACCATGGAAAATCCTGTTGTACTCATCTCTTCCAAACTGGCCTCAATATGGGTTGGACTCTATTGGCTTTGTGTCAATTGGGATGTTAGGGTCCCTATTCACAAAGAAAGCTAAAAATAGCTCCTGCAATTCAAAAATATGCGTGTTAATCATAATATGAAGACTCCGACAGTATTTTTTGTGTAATTCATAAAGCATTTTGGCACTAAAATCTCACAATCCACATAAAAATTGAAGTTTTGAAGTTAAGGTGAAGTTGTGTTTTACATCAAACAATAAATGCTGACATGCCGAACATATCCTCTTAAACTACAAATCCACGGATACACCGTATAGCCTTCTACATAAGGACTATTCGTTGATAATTTAATGTAGTATATTAAAATACAGCCCAAATCCTGTCACGCATAAAGATTAATTGGACAGTTGATATGCAAAGATTTACATGATTGTTTTGTGTATGAATTTAGCATTTAGCAAAGAATTTCATTTTCTTTTCTTTTTTTATTAACAATATCATGCCCCTTTTTTCTTAACTTAAGTACAAGTTCATCTTAGTGAACAGGTTTTAAGGAGAAAATCTTAGTTAGGAACTTTTAGCACCACCACGGAAAACTCTTAGTGGTAAGATAATATTCTTTGTGTACTGTATATGGCTGCTGGTCCCTATTTGAGAATTCTCTATTTGGCTGGGCAGACCTCTGCTGTACTGGTCTCTGTTAAGCTAATATTTGCTGGGCTGGTGTCTGTTGGGATGGCCTAGTGTCTTTTGAGTCTTTGTCTTCCGACCAGGTCTCTTTTGGGTTTTTTTTTGGCAGCATTGCAATCCTCACCATTCTAAACTCCTCAGTTCAATCCTGAACTTGGATTTCTGTCTATGTGGTGTTTCATATGTTCTCCACATGTCTGCATGAGTTCCCTCCAGGTTCTCCAGTTTCCTCCTACCTCTCACTGGTGGTTTGGTTTCAATTAATTGCCCTTTGACATTAACAAGTGTGTGTGTGTGTGTGTGTGTGTGTGTGTGTGTGTGTGTGTGTGTGTGTGTGTGTGTGTGTATGCGTTGTGCCCTGTCGTCTCATCCAGAGTGTATTCTCACCTCACATGCAGTGTTCCTGGAATAGGCTCTGGATCCACTGCAATCTTGAGCAGGATAAAGTAGATACTGAAGATGAAAGAAAAAAATGAATAACTGTGCAAACTGTACTGTATGAATATTAGTATAATTACAAATATCTATAAAAATTAATTATACCAAAAAAATGTTCTAGTTCTGAAAACATTTTAGTGTGGACAACTACTCATGGTGCTTGATGAGGGCTTGAACCAAACTGCAGCAGGAAAATGTGCATGAGCAATGTTTATGACTTTTTACAAAGAAAGGCATGTACTTTCATGGTATATACTGTCACTGAATGTATGTCTTACTGAAGGTGGCTCAGAAAGAACACTGCATGTTCCCTTCACACAAAAGATACATGCTTTTCCGTTGAGAATTATGCTTTATCTTTGCCACCATAATAATATCCCATTATAACAATTAGCTTTTGAACATTTTGTGTTAGCCATCTTTGATATTTCATCGCAAACTGCCCTGCTATTTTCCCTGGTCTGAATCTTGGAGTGTAAAACATTCAAATGACTAGGAGCAGTTAAACAGCTCCATTTCAGTTGGATCATCATGTATGGCATTACGACTTTAGCATCCATTACATGAATCAGAGTCTAGAATTATAGCTGGATTTTGTACTGGCACTGTTCCATACATGGCAGGGATATGAAGAGCATCTGTTTTGCATTTTAATACCTTAAAGATCTCCTGCAGTGAGCCAGTGATATAATGCTGCAACTTTGTATGGAAATACGGCAGCCACTTACTCTGCTTGCTCAAGTAAATCCACTAAAGTTCATTTACTCAGTGTCTACTCATGAAGCCCCCACCCACCCCTGTCTTTGGAGAGAGTGTGTATATTGTGTCCCTATAGCTTGAATATGACGTGTTATGGATTTATTTGCAAAGCTTTGATGACTGCATCATTAGTACTTTTGTGCATGTTACACAAAATGCCTATATGGCTGATGTTTCTCATCCAAACACCAGAGGTGGATAGTAACATGCTACATTTACTTCGTTACATTTACTTGAATAACATTTGGGAAAAGATGTACTTTTAAGAGTAGGTTTAACTGGCCATATTTGTACTCTTACTTGTACTCTTTTACTTTGCCACATTCTGTGGCATTCCTCCATTACTGTTAAGTGTTAATGAATATATGTAGTTTTAATAACTAGTTTATATCATGTATAATGAGGTTGCGAGTCTCGTGATAAGCTGCAGTGGTCTGAATGCACAACACACACACACACACACACACACACACACACACACACTCACTCACTCACTCACTCACTCTACACATTTTTGTTCCTTCTGTTCTGTTCCATAGTCTGTTCTTTTGTTCTCTGTTGTCTTGTTTAAATGCAGATGCTGACAAGTTTGTGTTGTTAACACACACTTGTGAAAATAAAAACAGTCAACTGTTGGGAAAATGTTTGTTTTTTGGAGGGTGTGTGAGATTTTGTGTTGAAAATGACAGGTTCTGTGTTACTGTACCCATCACAGGACTGGGATATGCTGCTTCATCTTGAACCCAGGTTTTATATCATATAAACAGAACAGACAGACTTTCAATGATAGGTGTGACTTACAGTTCTCTATGTAGTCAGAGATTCAGGATTTTCCTTTCATTTTAATCAGATCTGAAGTAACTAGTAACTTGATACTTGAGTAGTCTTCTTATTGTATACTTTATTACTCTTGCTCAAGTAATTATTAATATTATTTCTTTTACTTTTACTTCAGTAATTATTTTTAGAAGTAGTTTTACTTGTACTTGAGTCACATACATTTTTGCCTAATCTTCCCACCCCTGCCAAACACTTACAATAATATTGTGATATTAGCACTGCAATTGTAAAAGGGTTATGTTACTCCATATTTTTATGGAGATACTACAGATCCTGATCCTTTCTGCTCTCTGGACCTGCCTGATCTGTTCGGATGCTCTACCTCTAGATGGACCTCTCATCATCTCCAATTCCAGATTGCTCGGACTACGGTTACTTCTAAGGCCAAACAGACTACATATTAAACCATAATGAACTTTCCTTTACTTTCACACTATCCGTTGTTACCCACATGAGGATGGGTTCCCTTCTGAGTCTGGTTCCTCTCAAGATTTCTTCCTCTTAACATCTTAGGGAGTTTTCCCTTGTCACCATCGCCACCGGCTTGCTCAATTGGGATAAATTTGCATATTTAAAATCTGTATACCGTGTTTATATGTTTCTGTAAAGCCGCTTTGAGACAATGTCCATTGTAAAAAGCGCTATACAAATAAAATTGAATTGAAAAAAAGTTATTCCTTGTCAGAATGGAATATTATAATGAATTTGTCATTTCACCATTTGAAAGGCATATTATACAGTATTTAACACACTTGAAAATGGACAGTTGCATATGTAACTGTGGTTCTACAACTCAGTGGTCCCTTCGAAAGAAACGTTGCCTTTTTTTTTTTGTTTCCTTGCCTACATCATGCTCGGCCCTCCACTTAATGGTAGAATCACAGTTAAATATGTAACCTTCCATTATACTTCTTTTCATTCCACCAGGGTGGTTTCCTTTAGGAACTAGTGGAGGCAAAATACACTATATGGCCAAAAATATTTGGATACCTAACCCTCCCACCCATATGGGGTCTTCCCCAAACTGTTGCCGCAATGTTGGAGGCACACAAATGTCTAGAATGACTGTATGTTGTAAAATTATGATTTCCCGTCATGGAACTAAGGGGCCAAAACTTGTTCCAGCATAACAATGCCCCTGTCCACAAAGCAAGGTACATAAAGCCAAGGTTTGCCAAGGTTTGTGTGGAATCACTTTAGTGGCCTGCACAGAGTTCTGAACTCAACCTAACTGAACAGCTTTGGGATGAATGCAAACACAGACTGCATGCCAGGCCTCCTCACATGACATCACTGCCCGACCACACTAATGCTCTTGTGGCTCAGTGAGCATAAATCCCCACAACTACATTTCAAATTCCAGTGGAAAGCCTTCCTAGAAGAGTGAAGGCTGTCAACTCTATATTACTGCTTTTGGTTTTGGAATGGGATTTTCAATAAGCACATGTAGGGGTGATAGTCAGGTGTCCATTTGGCCACATAGTGTATCAAAGCAATCACAAGTTTGCATAACTCATCCTGATTGTGCTGATGATACTTTTAATAACACTTATACCTTATACTAATACAGCAGTCATAAATAGTGAAATTACCATACTTTACAGAGAGTGAGATATGGCATTTAATGGAATAAGATACCTTATAACCTGCCTATATATTCCAGACACCTTATAACCTGCATAACCTACATGTAGTTGCACAATTGTTTCCTTTACCCAATGGGCTAACCTGTCTTTAAACAGTGAAGCCCCTTTGTGGTTCTTCCTAAAGCTTACAAACAGCTCATCAGTGAGCCATCAGCTGGCACTTACTTCCACATAGCTCTTGAGAGCCTTTATTGGATATAGGGCTGGTTTGGGCATGTTCTCATCTGCAAGGCCAGATAGGTTGATAGGTTTATTGACAGACTGCAGTGTCAATCCGGTCCCCAGTGAAGACACGATGTGCTGACTGATAATGCATGCAATTTGGCTACTGCTCTGGCTGTAGTGATGGCCAGTAAAAAGCTATCTTAAGCAAAAGCCACTTTATGTGTGCATCTTCCAGCAGTTCATATGGCAAGTTGCAAAAACTGCAGGAACATTTCCATAGACTGCAAAATGCACTGAATCGCTAATAGAATTATGCTGCAGTTACTGCAGGGCTCTGTAAATACCTGTTGAAGATGTTCAAGTTCGGACATTGGGCATTGTTCATGCTTGACAGAACAAACACCTTGCCATTCTTCCCTGAAATATACAAGAAGTTGTGAAGGTTTCAGCAATTCTCAAGTTATCAATTCATGGACTCTTTGTTCATATTATTTTATGTTGAATAATAATTCAATTTATTATGGTGTAGAAATTGTAGTAATATTTGCAGTTATATAATTTATATACTGTATGAGTGAGTAGGATATACTATGCTAAATAACAACATTCTCATAAGAGTTTTAGTGTGCTGTTACACGGACATTGTCAGTGTACAACTAAATACTTGAAAATGTAAAGGACCTAACTTGGTACAAGGGAGAAGTCCTTTTAGACGTGAGAGTAACATGTAAGTTGGAGTCTCTCACCAAATCTTAAGATCTCAAGATGCTCTCATGTAACCCAAAAAGCTTTCCTGGGTTAACCAGATAAATCTGACCATTGCCCAGTACAACTCCACCAAGTGGTGATTAGTTGACAGCTCTGCCCCTCTCTTTATCTAAGTGTCCAAAACATATGGCTGCAAGTCTGATGAGGCAATCACAAAATCAATCATTGTCCTTTGGCCAGAAGTGTTCTTGTACCAAGCACATTTAAGACCAGCCTTGTGTTCAGACAAGTCATGGCTTGAACCGAAGTTTAATATATAATTTCACCACTCAGGTTCCAAATCATCTTGCAGTTAGTGAGCCCACAAAATGGCTGCTGGTCAAGGGTGAGTCCCAGTAAACTTAATCTGGGCAGCATGCATTTATTTATACTTTTCATGGGGGTCTTTAGGATTTCTCTTTGTCTGACCCTTCCCGTCAGATCTGTTCAACAAGGCTAGCCATACTGGGGTCATTCACTGAGGTTCACTACAGAACACAAGGTCTCGAAGGGGTTGTGTAGGTCTTTTACATATTGCAAGTATTACTTATTACACCCTACAAAACAATGTCCTCATAAATTTTTGGGTGGCCAGCGGTTGCTCTCTAGACATCATTTTTTGAGCTGGGTCAGAGAGAAATGCCAGCATTTTAAGTCACTTGACCTGACTTTATACTCCTTGCACAGATGCTTGTTTAAATTTTTGGAAATATGTTACAATTTTGTCAATACACTAAATCTTACATTGAAATTACTGGAGAGTTTGTATTTTAAGGATTTAAGAGCATCTCTCATTGGTCTATGAGCAGTACAAACTGAATGCATGTTTTGCTGGTGGTGGAGGTGGTAGTGGTGGTGGTGATGTTTTGTTTGTTTTTGGACAATGCCTGAAACCAGACATATATTCCAACAGCATTCACTGTCTGCAGACCTCAGCACTACATAAAAAATCTTTAAACAATCAATGTTTGGGCAGACAAATTCAATCACAGGCTCTCTCTCTCTCTCTCTCTCTCTCTCTCTCTCTCACACACACACACACACACACACACACACACACACACACACATATTCCTTAATATGAGGTGTTATGGACAGTCATGTAATTACTATGATTGTGTACAATTTAGCATGTTAATTTGTGAGGGAGGACAGCAGTATTCAACATTCATTTCACAATTGGCTAGAGAAACTACTATAATGCAGTTTCCATTATGGAATAACCTTCATCGTTCTCTCACTTACCCGTACACACGCACACACACACACACACACACACACACACAGACGCACACGCACACACACACACACACACACACACACACACACACACACACACAATGCTATAGTCACTTGATTTCCATTTAATAGTGATTCCTTTCCCTTTTCCCCATGTTCAGAGAGAAAGGGAAGTCTCTGTAATTGAGGTTTACACGCTTGTCTTGCTGAAAAACTGCAGCTCAAGTCTGGTAGAGGCTGCACAGTCATGCATGAAATTACAAATGGAATTTTATTGCCCTACGTCCACTGAATCGTCTAAACAGGAATCATGGGCAGGCAAGCTATGAGCATCTTAGTGTTATAACATCACCAAGCTCACATCTTCGGTAGTATATGTGCAATATTCCTTCAATATAGAAATGTGATCTTGTCATAAAATTGGAGTAAATATATATTATATGATTTCTACATTTTTAAAGGTAACCCAGTTTCTCCCTCGCTGTTACTGCTTCTTATAGTTGACAAGTGGTTATGTATTGTGATTTTTAGTCATAAATTCCCAGAGTAAATGGAACCACCTGACTGCTTCATTCAGTCTACTAAGCAATGATATGATTTCAGTTCTGGAAAAACAACAGTATAGCAAAATAATATATGTTATAAAGTGTACATAAAAATGTCACAACAAAATTGTGGTCTATGACTGCACTCACAAAACTGATCAAATGTTTGATAATTAATTTGGGTATTTTTAATATACAAGATTGATTTTCAAATTAATTATCAAATTTGCACGTATTGCCATTGTCACGAGCTGGGGTTTTTAACAAGATTAATCACTACTTAATAAATCACCACATTATACAGTTGAGTGCAACAGTTTGTATACCCTTACTTTGAAATGGTGAAACAACAATGAACCCAATGTAGACACCAAGATATTTCATGCAAGTTAGCTTTACAGATGTTTCTTCACAAGGAAAATAAATGGTTGAAAATGTATGTTGACATTAACAAACACATAACTGATATTTCTGAATGTGACATGAAGTGTGAACTTTTCTTCTGTCTGACTCTAAGGACTATTTTCTGTTTGTATATATATATATATATATATATATATATATATATATATATATATATATATATATATATATATATATATCTCCCCCAAGTTCTCCCACATCACCCCACTGGCATGTTAACTCCATTAGCTTCCACATTAGATATAAAACATTTATGCTGGTCTACACAGGCAATAACAGACCAGCCCCACCTACTTGAATGCACTTATCAAACCCCACTCTGCACCATGTTCCCTTTCAGCCACAAGCATGGCTCAGTTTCACTCACCATCACTCAAGACCTGTATCAAGACTTTTCTTTCCTGGCACCAGTGCCTGTTGTTGTAGCTTTGTTTACCAAAACTAAGACATACATGCCTACTACAACCTTGATAGAAATTAAACTAGTTATTCTAATAATAATTCACTAAATAGTTGCTCAAAATCACTGTAAGCCTGGATACACTGAATTTCCTTTTTTTTTTTTTTTTAATGAAGAAAGTGGTTGCTTTAAAAAAAAAATATGAATGAAAACCAGAGTGAATTTAATTAACTTAAAATACTTAAAAAATCATAAAAAGTTAAATACACTAAATGGTAAGTTGATTGAACTTTAAATATTTTGTAATAGCCCAATTATTGCCCAATTATTACGCTTATTATCTCAAGTTAAATTTAAATACAAAACTGAAATTAAGGTGACAACACTAAACAAGAAAAAAACAAAGGTATATTCATTTTGAAAATACAATAAAATTAAGGAATATCATGTCTTGCCTTGCTTATGCATGAACATTGTTACAGTCAATATCTCACAACAAATCGCATCCAAACTATCTTGTTGGATAGATTATATTCCAGGTAGGAGAGAATATTTGTAAAAATGTTTTAAATGAACATTCCCATTAATATGACACTTTGAAGCTGAACCATCAGCTACAAACGGTAGCAGTAGAATTCTTGACATACATGTCCTGAGTATGTTAGCTTAATAACACTCATCAAATTCAACAGACTGTGGTAAATTTGAGAGAATAAAAGTAGCAGGTGGAATATGTCCATAGAACTGGTAAAAGCAAGGGTGTTTGCTGCTCAATACAGCCCCTCCAGGTGAAAAATGTCCAGTGGAATTGGTTAGCAGTAAAACAAAATTTCCACTGCTCACAAACAACTGCTTGAGTATGAAAAGTAGCTAGCTAGCAGGTGAAAAAATGTCCATTGAATTGGTTAAAATAAAGTTTTCCTCTTCTCACAAACATCTCCTCGAATTCAAAAACCTGCAAAAGAAAATTGGCTTTGCCTGACTCAGCAGCTAGCCAGTAGGGGGCCTTGGTAACGAATGAAATTTTCCAGTTTTTCCATTAAATTTCCTTGACAGAATATTTTAACTTAATTTATTATAAACAAATTTTTATTAATTCAACTGAAAGTTATTCATACATTCAAATATGCAATAAAGTTAGTCCAATATAGTTACATTTGATATCAATACAATCAAACTTAAATCATGTATATACTGTACATTGTATTTAAATTGCATTTAATTAGATTTGAAACCCAAGCTAACAGTGTATTTGTAATATACTGTATGTCTGTTTGGTCATACTTGGTTGCCGTTCCAGAACTTTCATATAGGCAATGAGAACATCAAAGAAGGAAGGAGGCTTTAGAATACGTGTAGTTGCAATGTAATATTTGTAAAATCTGATTTTATTTAAGAAAAATTTTACAATATTGGAGAACTTAGAAACAACATATTAAAGAAATTTTATAGAGAAAAGGCTAAAATATTAAATATTTAAACTATACTCAGACTAGTACTAACACTAATCAGGTGGTGAAATAACCTTCCCCTGGCTGTCCACACAGTTGAATCACTGGATGTCTTTAAGCAGCAAGCACCCCCTCTTTATTAACCAATTATCTGAGCATTAAATCCATGAAAAAAAGCTAACTAATGTGTTGTACAAACTCCTCCTTTACAGGTTTCTAGCATAATGGTATTCTTAGACCCTGACCCATGTTAATAGCATACTGTATCTTTTTGATCTTTAAAGCGCTTCAGTAAGTTGGTCTGAATAAGCGTCTTTTTTTCCCCATCGAATTGAAGTTTTTACTTAAAATGGTCTTCCCCAATGTTGATATCAATTTAATCCCTCTGTGAAAGGATACGTCTGCACAGTGTAAATGCAATTTTTTGCACTCAATTAATTGTATGTTTAATTTCTGCTTAAAACCTTTAATAAATTTTACTGTTAAACCTTCCAAAAATACAATCCTGGAAAAATACCAGTAACAGCTCATAGGCTTAGACACCTTTATGCTTCATAAATCTTGCCTACCAAAATGATAGCAGTATCCAGACTAATGAACCATGTTGTAGCATGTAATTAAGGAGTACATGCACACATACACACTCATATATTGTATATACTCTCATAAGCAGAACATTCTGCCAATGGTCTGCTCCTCTACAACCCCTGGCAAAAATTATGGAATCACCACACTTAGAGAATGTTCACCAAGTTTTTTTTTTTTTTTTTACTTCTTAGCAAATAAACAAATCACAGATATGACAAAACAATTTTTAACAAGTTAAAACTTTAAACAAGTTAAATGAAACTATTTTAATTAATGTCATATTTTTTTTCCAGATTAAGTAGAAGAAAAAGAATTATGGAATCACTCTTTGCCAGGGGTTGTAGCAAGCAACCCTTCTCACTTCAGACTGCTAATGAATTCAATAAGTTGTCAGTCATCAGAATGGCTCTCCAACTTTTTGAAGTACACTTAATGAGGATGTGATGGACTAGGGGAATTCTGAGTAAACAGTCTGAGATTGTAATCCACCAATATTACTTCTGCCAGAGTCAATCAGCCCATCCATTCAGAGGCTACCAGCAGTAAAACTGACTTCTATAAGAATCAAAAAACAAATTTGAATCAAGAGACTCAGAGGTAGGATGAGGATCCAAATGCAGAAGAGTTATCCAAGCCAGATGATAATCCAAAACACAAATATAAGAAACATTACATGGGTCAGACCACATCACTGCTTAGAACCTACACTATACACAATGATTAGCAAAGCCAGGACGTGACCTGGAAATGTGTGTGATGTCAGAGGTCATGCTAGAATTTAGGTGAGCATGACCTCTGCTGGCAGGGAGGGGAAAGGTAATGAAACCTTGTAACAATATGAATGGTATGAATGTTCCATTGATGTCATTTTGTAGTTGTGAAATTTTTCACATATGGTATCATTGATATTTTAGTCCTTGTGGACCGCAGCTTACTTAAGTATTCTATCTATTTTTTATCCATCTCACCACTACAATGTAAAGGAAATCTATTTTGTTAAATGCAAACCTGATGGGCTTTATTTAAGATCATTTTTTCACTTAGGTTAAGGCCATTCCCGGGTTATTAAAGCTGGTCCAGTGCTACGCCTGGTGCAGCTCACTTGCCATTATGTATGTGTGTGTGCCTTTGTGAGAGATGCAAAAGACAGAGGAGAGAGCATGGAGGACACTGATAAATGTGTAATGGAATAAAGACAAAGAAGAAAAAATATCTTTGCTGAGAGCACCTGATCATGTGATCTGTCTTAAGGCTGCTGTCTTCTGACTGCAATTTGCATGAAAATGTGCAGTTACCAATGTTCCTGGCCTACTGTGGGACTGGAATTGGCCAGCAGAACAGGAATATTGGGAAGAAAGCCTAGCGAATTATGGGTAATGTTTTCTGAGAATAAGCCTCTGAGGTGATGGTTAGAGATGGATTGCTAGAGCCAAAGCACACGTTTTCATTGGTATAGCCAGTCAGCGATGAAATTCAGAAGAACCACTGCCACTAATCTTCACTGGATTGAACATCAGAGCAGGAATCTCCTGAAAGACCAATACCACCTCAGGTATTAAGACAGATGCTTCAGAGCAGAAATGTTTCTGAAAAAAAAATTTTTCCTGTCCTGACCTCAAGGATATATCTATATTTAGTATCATCAAAAATTTATTTCAGAACAAAATGTGCAGTGCTTGAGACCTAGTGGTAAATGGCTTTCATATAAGGGGACAGCAATGATGCCTATACCTTAAATTCAAATACTGTCATTTTACATTTTTATACTCATTTGGCTGACGATTTTATCCAAAGTGACTTTTAAGACGATTAAGACAGCATGCAACTGAGCAGTTTAGGAATTTAGGGCTTGCTCAAGGATCCAACGGTGACAGCTTGGCGATGATGGGATTTGAACCACCAAGCTTCCACTGCATATGGTGACAGCAGGGAAGTAAATGTTTCCCAGTCAGTGTTTGGAAAGTGCTGCAAGGTGTTTTTGTATATTGGTCCATAGGCCCAACCCAGGAGTCCTACAATCAGCATTATTCTTTATTTGGACTCCTTTTATTAAAGCATAGCTGTACCCAACTATATGTTGAGACAAGTTGCAATTTCCTTATTATAATTATTATTAGTAGTAGTAGTCATAGTAATGTTAGTATTAACAGTAACAGTAGTAGTAGTGGTAGTGGTAGGAGTAGTAGTAGTAGTAGTAGTAATAGTAATGTTAGTAGTAGTAGTAGTAGTAATGTTAGTAGTAGTAGTAGTAGCAATGTTAATAGTAGTAGTAGTAGTAGTAGTAGTAGTAGTAGTAGTAATAGTAATGTTAGTAGTAGTAGTAGTAGTAGTAGTAGTAGTAATGTTAGTAGTAGTAGTAGTAGTAGTAGTAGTAGTAGTAGTAGTAGTAATGTTAATAGTAGTAGTAGTAGTAGTAATAGTAATGTTAGAAGTAGTAGTAGTAGTAGTAATGTTAATAGTAGTAATAGTAGTAGTAGTAGTGGTAGTGTTAGTAGTAGTAATAGTAGTAGTAGTAGTAGCAATGTTAATAGTAGTAATAGTAGTAGTGTTAGTATTATTTTTTGTTGTCTCTTGTTCTTTTTATTCCATAGATCCTTCTAATCCAGTGAGGCAAATTAAAATTTACAGTTTTTTATTATTATTTATTTTAATCAGGTCACCCCTGCATCCCTTTCTCGCTATCTATCTCACTTTCTAGCACTCCCGTTCTCTTTCCAAACAGAGTAATCACATCGATTAACTGTCGAATAACAGACAACAGCACAGTATATTCCAGGCTGCTGTGTGACAGCATAGGCTGCCAATCACCAAGCTAATGAAGCTGCCACTGATCACACAAACAATAAGATAGATAAAGAAATAAAGTAAGAGACTGTGTCTGGCATTGGACTCTTCCAAGATATTTACAGCCTCTCAGTGCTGTTATTTAAGGCTATTGTAGATCGACATTGTCTAACCAAACCAATACATGGCCACTTAGATTATTGACTTGTGTAGGTTTGTTGTTCTCAGCCTTTCAAACTAAATTTCCACCTTTTAGTATAAAACTGATGCATACCAAGAGCACTTATTGGCACAATGAAGAGAAATAGCTGAGTGCATACATTTTTAATTGGTACTGTCATGGATTCTTAGTTGAGCATGTGACATTATTCATCTAATTATCCGAATCCATTTCAGGCTACATTTTTGGCATGTAAATGTAGCTGCACCCAACTCCTGCGTAACAATAGTGCAAAGTAGTTCAGTCATTTATCTGCTGGATTCTCAATGTTGTCACATTTGGGGCTGTGCAGATGTGTCTTACAGATATAATTGTTTTTCTTTGTGTCTAAGCATTACTGTCTTAGAAAGAGAAAAGTTTGAATGTGATAGCACTGACTTATCCCATTAACTTCCACAGTTAGCAGTTTAATGGCTGCTTAATTCATATCATCCATGACAACCTCTGTGTGTATGTGTCTGTGTGAGGGAAAGCCTAATTATTTGACAGGAACACTGAAATGTATATTAAAACTTTAAGCAGGTGGTTAGGGCTGAGTATTGTAGCTCCAATATTTCCTGTTTTATTTCTTTCTGCTATTATTCTTCCTTGCATATCCCAGCACCTGTGTCTCTGTCTATTAGGGTGCTGTTAGAAAAACTTTTAAATATAAATATAAAATATGAAATTGATGAGGATGAGAGTTAAAGGCGCCATCACACTGTCACAACTATATCCTGTTTTGAGTGCTTGGGAAAGTTGCCATAAAGCACACATACACGCACATAAACACACAAGGTCAGATAGCAAAGTCTCCCAGTTTATTCAAAAAGATGAAAGTATATATATATATATCAGACAGTCATGTGCCTTAGCAACAGTGTTCTCATCATTCAAGGTAAAATGGTGGGCCGTTGGTACATCCCGTACCAGGTGCAAGATAAGAGAAGCTAGGAGAGAAAGACACATTCTTGTGATATGGGTTGTCGAGGAGACAGTGTTCTCGAGAGAGAAAGAGAACTCACATAAACTCATGAGCTAAAGTATGAGAGAGCATGCCATATTAATATTGATCAGGTGCTAAATATTAATTTCATTGTTTCAATGTAATTTTATTTTCAATATAAAAATGTATATCTATTTTGACATACGTATATCACCTAATATGGCTATTGAAAAATGTTTCCTGAACAGTTTTAGTAGTAATTACATACACTTTCTGTCAAAATGTCAGATTGATTTATGACCCCTCTGTAATTTAGGACTCTACATGTTTCCTTGGCTGACAGTTCTGTAGGGGCACCAAATTTATGACCTCTGTTAACCCTATTGATCTCTACGTGTAAACTTCCTGGCTACAGATCGGTACATATGCGACACACACACACACACACACAATGTCTCAATAATCTATGTCTGCCTACAACAAAGTGTGCTACATCAAAATGACCAAAGTCCTCTGTTAAAACTATATTTTAGATCAGGGCTTTACATGATGTCAGATCATCTATATTTTTATTTAAATATCATCTATATTTTAGACCATGTCTTTACAACATGTCAGAAGAGTGTTTAAAAACTCAACTGGATCTGTTCACAGTGCCTTTGTCTCAAACCGTTATTGAAAAAAATACTTATATAGAAGCACCACCATTATCAGTGATATCGCGGAGACTGGAGAGGATTATGTAGACCTAAAAAACACATTGGTGTTTTTGTATCTCAAAATCACTAATGCTGATGGTACAGTTAATGCAGACAAAGCCCTCGTGGGTCTTATTAACTATGCAGGGGTAACAATATTTTCACAAGTGGGTGTGTCGCTTGGAGATCGTCTAATATCACAGAGTTCTAGCACATATCCTTATCGTTGCATAGTAGTGTCTTACCAATTTATGGTAAAGACATCCTTGAAACACTTTTCTCTGCGGGGCTCTTTTGCAAAGACAAGGCTGGACATATGGATGTGGCGGACCTAGTTCTTAGAAACTCTACCAAAATCTGTGGTTCTAGCAATGGTTGATAATGACAAAAGGGTATGATTATGGCTATGTGTTGAAGATGTATACCATCAAATTTATTAAAAATGACAAAAAAGGTGTCAGCTTTTGTCAAGAAACTAAAACAATCTCATTGCAATGAGAGAACACACTGAATGTTTTCAAGTGTGTTGTGTGCGCTCAGACAGGGGAAATGTTTATGTCTAATTGGAGATGCACCGATACTAAATTTCTCATCCGATACCGAGAACCGATTATTCAGAGTGATATCGGCAATACTGATAGTTCTGCCTTTTATACCTTCTTTTAAATTAATAATAATTAATTCCACAATTCTGAAAGAAATGCAAATAAAAAACTGTATTATCTCCATTTCAACAAGTTGTTTCACAGTAACTGGACTCATAAACAGAAAACATATTACTGTAATTAACAATAACACATTTAATTAAATTCTGAGGATTAAAGTAAGATTTCTTAACTTATTGAATGTTATTAATTCATATTAATATTGACTGAAATCTAAAAAACCTCCTGTTAGTCTCACATTCACTCAACACAAACAAAAGCATTTCTACTTCATCACTGAACAACAAACTGGTAATATATTATATAAACTTTTTTATATATTAACTCATATTAATATTAACTGGATATGAAATATACTACTCTACAAATATATTTTTTCTGTGCAATATATACTACTTTTTTTCAACTCATCTTCATTTAAATCTTTCAACAGTATACTGGCACTTTAAATTAGACTCTGCTGCAGCGTCCGGGGTAAAATTTTAGCGGTGCAGAGCTTACAGAGCTTACAAACTGCAGTTTTGTCATCACAAGAGACATCTTCTTTACACACAGCATAAAATCGATGTGTTTCCCACTCTCTTTTGATTGACAGGATATAATCGGCCCTGATTATCGGATGTTTTTAAACTATCCCATAACAGCCCATAGCAGGAAAAATAGCCTTAGACAGGAAAAATAGCATTAGATATAGAGATGCACCGATGTATCGGCCGATAATCGGTATCGGCCGATACATCGGTGCATCTCTAAGTCTAATGCTTAATATTTTCAACAAAACAACTAAAGAACAGAAATTTCTACTTCTGTATTACACACACATCACATTCAGCAATACAGATAATAACAAGACCAAAAAAACATGAGAACACAGAACATACAAAACTCTGAGATTAAAAACTTATCCTCTAATTCCGGTCAAGTGTTTTGAATTCTGGGCCATCTGAGTAATTTGATTGTGCTGATGTCAAACTTGGGTGCACTTTCTGTTTGTTATGCTTCTTAGATGAGTTGGTTATATGTTGATTTGGTTTTGAAAAAGTTAATTGTGTGTCTGACATAATGATTTGGCACCGTTGAGTATGGTGTGTTTAAAGTAGCAAAAGCCTCCAGAAATTCATTCCAACCCACAGGTGTCCGTGCATCAGAAATCTTTTTTTGGAGCCGTGATGCATTTAACTAAATCGAGCATGTGTGAACCAGGGATTGTTCTACCTTTAAACACAAACACACCTGACTTGGCCTAAGAAGTGACGTCTTTAGTTTTAGACATTTTATCTCCTCTGCTGAACATTCTTCAAAATGTCCACAAAATGATCTAAATCATCATGAGCGTTTACACTGGCCATCGCAGGCGGGTTTTTTTTTTCAACGTGGTCAGTCTGCGGAAGTGTTAATGTTAATGTGTTGGTCAAACCCATATTTGGTACAGCAGGATTACAGGAATGATATGAACGGCTATCTGCACCCTCGCCCACCTGATGTGAATTTAAAACATGGCTTAATGATGAATTTTGAACTGGTTTTGGTTGATCGTCTGACATTGAGCTTGCAATGTTTAATAATTCTAACAATGTACCAGCGGTAGACTCAGATCTTGTCCATTGTCTGAATTAAATAGAGCAATGTTTCTGTGTAGCTGCACTGTTCAGGGGGCCTCTCACTGTCGACGCATCGTCTAAACCTAGCTGCTGGTCCCTGATCACAACCATCCGACTCCCGACAATGTTTTGCCACTTTTAAACATATCTTTAATTATTATTATTATTATTATTATTATTATTATTATTATTATTATTACAGATGTGTGAAATGTATTTTTCAAATTATTTTTAAGAATGAGCACAACCTGCTTTAAGGCTGATTGGCGTGTCTAAAGTGTCCGTAGAGTATGAATGGGTGTGTGAATGTGTATGTGAGTGCGCCCTGTGATGGACTGGCACCCTGTCCAGGGTGTACCCCGCCTTGTGCCTGATGCTCCCTGGGATAGGCTCCAGGTTCCCCATGACCCTGAAAAGGAGTAAGCGGTAGAAGATGGATGGATGGATGGACAACCTGCTTTAACAAGTCCGCTGTCAGGTTTTGATTGTGGACTGCTCGTTGAATAGCCTCAGTATGCAAACGCTCCATCACTATAATTTGCTTAATCCAAATGCCGTGTTGCTGTAGTGTGCCCATCACATACTGCTTATAATCATCCTGCTTCTTCCCAAAAAAGTCCAGGAGCTGCTTAACAATGTTAAAACAATTCTCAATGGCCTTAATGCAGCCCTCAGTGGCATTCAAATGTCCCTCAATGGTCTTGAAACCGGCCTGGATCAGATCAAATAAGGGTTGATTGTCTATAACCCCCGGTGACTCCCGACTGTAAGCGTCTTGATTTGCACATAGAGCCTCAGGGTCGGTGTCTCCCACAGGCACCAAGCGTTCGTTGGATTGTGTTTCTCCAGGTACTGGGGAAAATGCACAGGTGTCCCACGATTCCAACAGTCCATCATCCTAACTCCAAACATCATTTATATTGTCCGCCGCACGGTCATCCACAACCAGCTCTGTGAAAAAAGACTTAGGGAGGCTGTATGAATAGGAAAAAGATAACACATTGTTTTAACATATATTTATGTAGACCACATACCATCTGATGCTCCAAGCGAACGTCTTGCCCGCTTCTGTTCTGATGCCAGTGGTATGAAATCAAGATCTTTCGCACAACCATCAATCGGAGCGTGCACCTGGGCAATCGTAACCATTTTACGTTTATGTCTTTTCGACTTACACAGTTTCTTCCCCCAAGCCATCAGACTCCTCACTACAGCAATACAGCGCAAGACAGTACAACAATTACTAAACGGGACAATAGGCACAGTAAAAGACAACAAGCACAGTAAAGGACAGTGCAGTTGCACTGACCAATACACTGTTCCCGTTCTTGTGTGGAATAATGTGCAAAGAGATATTACAATATAATAATAAATGTTGTAAATGTAAACATAACATTCTAATTATCATAATATACTATGTTTATTATCAATGACATGCATTATCTATTACTTTTTTGATTGTTTTGATCATTGATTTATAATTGTTACATCAATTAATTTCAATCGATACCTCAATCCCAACAGTATTACATAAATTACTACAACTAAACTACCAATTAAAATTTATTGGAGCTAAAATCGTTGCTAATTTGTGGTTGCATCTCAAATGACTTTTATTGGGCTTATATTGCACTAATTTATTCCTGTGTGGGAAAACGGAATATTACCAGGGTCCTGGCTCGGCTACAGCAGCAGTCACACCAAACTTTCATTGTACTACTTTTTAGCTAGGGTTAGCAACAATTACCAGTATTTGTGTCATGTCATTTAGGGGTGAATGTAGTGGTTAGCTAGCTAATTTCTTACAACTTTTTTTAAAAGAAAACAGTGATTGAAATGTCTGGTGTGAACACTACTTGATGTTTAGCAGTTTCTTGATTGTTGTTTTTTGAAGATGTCTTTTTTACTCACCATTCTAAGGTTGGAAAATTGGCAGGTTAAAATTGAGCTTTAGAAACAATAATGATGCTTCTTTTATGTCCCATGTCCTTTTTTTTTTTTTTTTACTTTTTTTTTTTTTTTTTTACTTTTTTTCTGCCTTTACCGTAATGGTAAATTTAATTGTTATTTTTTCCAGGTACATTTTATTCAGACTTAGTCCTAACACTGCTTAAGGACGGAAGATACTAGCTAAATATCTAAAACAATACTGTAAGTAAATACATAAAAAATGAGTCTGTCAATGCAATTAGAATGCAATATTTAAAGGGTTTTGAAAGTGTTAGTGTATATACATGTGCACACTGTACGTATATGTGGTCTGAAATGGAAACTGAGAGTGAACTGAAAACAGCACTGTTCGGTAGTCTGTGCAGTCTGACCTACATGACTGACAAAGGTTTATGTCTGTGTAGAATGATGCCACAAGCGTGTAAATATACATGTAGGCCACTTTTTATATGGGGATATTGATATGGTTATTGATATTGAAATGACAGAGTGAGAAAAGGTCAGAGGGAGAGAGTTATTACTATTTAATTCACCCCATATATAGAAGCAGAAATGGGAGAAATATATAGTTGTGAAATCTTGCTTGCTTCAGAAGAACTCTCTCTTACACACACACACACACACACATACACACACACACACACACACACACACACACACATCTACAGAGAGAAACACTTTGTTGTAGATAAAACTGAGTAAGGTTTTATTTGTGTGTGTGTGTGTGTGTGTGTGTGTGTGTGTGTGTATGCTGGATAAGTGCATCCATGTACTGTAGAAAGGTAAAATATATGATTGCCCATTTCACTGACATTGGGATGCAATGTCTCACACACACACACACACACACACACACACACACACACACACATTTATGTCATTCACTTGCAGAGGTCAAAGCACCAGCGCTAGTCCCATATAAATAGTCTGTATGTCTGAAAGGTCTGTGCTCGTTTCATTCTTTCATTTTTCATCATATTACTTTTTCTTGGCACATACTAAAATAAGACATTAATTCTTTATTGGCTTTGTTCATAAAGTGATTTGTAAAAAAATAAAATATTCACCTGTTTCACAACACAAAGTCAAGAAATCAAATATTCATGTTCAAATATGAAAAGAAAAAAAAAAAACCTGCCCACTGCTGTATGTTTCAGTGTGAACAATTTTTGACTGGAGACCTGCTGAAAATGATCCATTTAGCTAATTCGCTAAGCTCAGGTATCATCAAAAAGCCTTTGGGTGATTAAAATATTCCTAAATTACAGCTGCAGTGTCATCCTCCTTTCCCGTTACCCTCTTGCTATTTTTAAAAAGCAATGCACACAGACCCCGAAGTTTTCCATTTAAAAAAAAATGTCTGAAAGCATGTCTGCCTAATAGTCACTGCGCCACTGGCTCATGTTGGTAGATGACATTTTTAGTATAAAGGTCTCCTATACTTATCCATGCTTCAACTAGTTTTCTCTCCTTCTTTGGCCCAAATACTGCTCAATGTCCCTACCAGTGATTTCAGTCTGTAGTTTCTTACCACAAAGCAACAGTCATTAGATGGCACATCATAGCTAAAACATCCTTGTTCGTCTGGTTTCCGAACCAAAATGTTGTGACATGCACAGTTATGTTAAACAGCTCTGTAATATTTTTCCACGTTTGTTGTGATCGTTGTCGTGAGCTGCTTCTGAAATAAAAGATAATGACCTTATATTCAAAAGTATTTAATAATCTGTAACAGTCTTCACCAACCATGTTCCTGGAGATCTACCTTCCTGAAGACTTTAGCTCCAATCATAATCGTGCCCACCTGACCATCTAATCGTTGCCTTAAGAAGTTCTTGATCAACTTAAACAGGTGTGTTAGATTTTGGTTGGAGATGAAACCTGCAGGAAGGTAGATCTCAAGGAAGAGGGTTGGTGACCACTGATCTATAAGATCCAGAAGATGGGAATGCAAAAATTTTAAAATTCAAACATTAACCATAATAGGAAAACCAGTTATTAGTATTCATTAATGGTCTAGAGTAGTGCATAAGTATGAGATTTCAGAAACAATGCAAGTTTATTTAGTCAGTTGCAGACAAAATATCACAGGGTAGTGCATAGTGTTGCAATATGCAAATGTGTAGAGTTAATTTCTGAGGAACTCCACAAGGAACGCCCCAAGCACCCACAGGATATGTGCAGCAGCCATCTTGTGTACACATAGTTAAAAGCAACTATAAGTTATCCTTAAACCTCCACCCTTTCTTTTTCCTTTTTGTCTCTCTAAGTGCGAAATTCTGCAGCCGGTTAAATCGGAAATGGTGGTAGCACCTGTAATGTGTAGTAATTACTATATATTGTCTTATGGCCTTCCGGCCCTGGTGAAATCAATTTGTCAGATAAAATCAAAGAGATAGCAAGACTAATGTTAAAGGAAAGGACATCTCTGTGGAATTGATCTAACAATCTCCCTTCAACCTCTGCAAAATACATTTTTATCCCTTCCATGTATCTTTAACAATCTGTTCTCCCTCCTTCACCTCTACTTTCTATCTCACCTTGTCTTCCACTTGCCATGTTTTCTTTCTCTGTCTCATCCAGATTTCATATGGCTCTGTATTTGATGCCAAGCTTTTGAAAACCGCAGTAAGGTCCTAAATTATTGACTAGGGAGAGTTTCTTGTTTTGGATTTCAGTTTTGTTTTGGTTTTTTTAGCTGGATTTCAGGTAAGTATTAAGGTAGAGTAAGAGTAGTACTGAAAAGTATACTCGATAAAATGAAGTACTGAATGTAGAAGGTAAAGTACGTCATATCAAGCTGACTTTAAGACTGTTGGAATTTACGGTTGTGCATTTTAATTGTAATTGCAACGATTTTCATCAGCATTTGATCAGATTTGCATGTGCGGATCTGCTCCTTTATTTATACGTCTCAAGGCAGGTTATGCAAACTTAAACCCAATAGAATGGAAACAGTTGGTATATACGACGGTACACGTTCAATTTGAAAAAGGCATCTGCTGTGCCTCTTATTCAGCATGTGGGGTGGGGGTGGGGGGTCTGTGTGCGCATGTCTATGATAAGCTGAATTAATGTTCTGCTAGGTGCACAAGGCAATAGCAGAAAATTGACATAGCAGTTAATCTTAAGAAGCAGAAGCGTGTAATGCCTGTGTGCCACGTGCAATATCTCATTATTAATTCAAATAAAGGCAGCTAATCCTGCCGATGGACTGCTTGGCTGCAGACTGACAGACACACGTGGACAAGAGGGATCTGATGAGAGCCATGAGCATCAGGTTTCCTTTTTTTGAACCCGACAGCGCACCGTAATTCAATTAAATCTTTATCAAACTCTTTTCTCATCACTCTATTTTTTAAAATAGCGTCTAGACATTATTGTTTTTTAATGAAGGACAGTGAAACGTCACTCAGACTCCAGGTCGCTGTCCTTATTTCTTTTAGTCAGTTCACTTTTGAGATAGAAAAAAAAAAGTCTGTGTATATGTCTTTGTGTTTTGTTGTTTTTTTTTTGTTTGTTTTTTTTATTATTTTGTTTTTTTTTTTGGTTTTTTTTGTAAGTGCTTTTTCTTACATTGTTTTTGTATACCGTAAGGCATGCTTTCCCCCTGCCTACAATGGTTTCCTCTCATGCAGGTAGGTGGATTAGCTATGCTAAATTGCCCCTAGTTGTGAATGTGTGTGCATGTTGCCCAGCAGTGTGCTGGCATCTTATACAGGGTATATTCCCACCTCACTTTCAGTGTTCCTGGGATAGGCTCTGGAGCCACCACAACCTTAATCAGGATAAAGCTCTTACTGAATGAATGAATGAATACCTCAGAGAATTACCAGATGGGAACACAAAACACACACACACACACACAGACACACACAGAGATTTAATCATCTCCATTCTTTATCCTTAATCCTTTCTCCATGCCAGTTCACAGTGCTGGTAGGTGTAATATACTAAAGGCAAGCAATAATGAAGTTTGATTTTCTCTGAGCTCAGTGGCTCTGCAAAGGTCAACAGGGCTCAAGAGAATCTGACTATTAGGCTTGTTTTCGATAGCTCCACCGGCATGTCATTTACAGGCTGTTTTAATATAACACTCAGAGCTCAGGTTACTTATTAGTAATGATCCTGGAGCACTGGTGTTAAAAAAGCCTAACCAAGAAAAGGAAGTAATTTATCTCAGATCAGTAATTGGAAGTATATCTCAGACAAAACCAAGAGGTTTGCTTTCGCCAGGCCTGGGTAAAGTGTAAAAACATTAGGAAGTGGGTTCAAAGTGGTGTTGGTTTCCAGTGTTTCATCTGGCCCATTATATAGAATTGAACATGCAAACAGAGCTACAGTAAATTTGCTCTGTCAGAAAGAGAGCTGGTAAATATTTAACCATGTTCCCCATGAGCTGTTATTGATATTGTTTGGCACTGTTGTATGTACAGTATAAGTGTATTTGTGTCTTAGCACATCACTTTCTGTCTGTCAGGTAGAACAAACACTGTGTTCCCCTTGTAGTGCCTGCAAATAAAAAAAAGAGACATGGCGTAGCATAAAGAAGCATAAGAGAGAGAGATAGAGAGAGAGAAAGAGAGAGAGAGAGAGAGAGATTAAATCCATAGAGGTACCAAACTATTAACCAAATGATTAATTGTGTCCGAGCAAGTGTACCTCTTAGAGGTAGTATAATATTAATCCTTGCTCTGACGAATGAAACGTTTACACACACACACACACACACACACACACACACACACACACAAAAAAAAAAAAAAAAACATGCAAACTGGTTCTACAAACAACTGTGTATTGGCTATTTTGTATGTTTATTGTTTATATTTATTTGTTTTATTAACTTAATACACATAATGTACTGCAATACATATACTGCACAGCCCCTGAGAGTCACATAAAACATTGTATAAGAACTGCATTGAATTTAACACGGCGCATAAAAGTACATTTCTGTCTTTATGTATTTGCTTTTATGAGGACAATGTATTAACAATTAATTATTGTAATTAAATGTAATAGGGCCTCTACCTCTTTTTTAACATTTTTTTTTTTACTCAATCAGACACACATTATGCTGTTTATGTTGTCATCTCTAGCTACAAGAGTCCATTTTTATCAAGCTGCAGAGTATAAAGTCATGAAACACCAATTTCCTAGTTGTTATGAACACGGCATACGCTACACGCCAGTGTGTGATATGTAGCTTGGATATGTAGTTTTCATACTGATTTTTATTATTTTATTTTATTAATTTACTTATTTATTTTTGAAGAAGAAGATATAAATAGTGTTTCAAACAGTCGTTGCTGTGTACAATAAAAGCGGAACATTTGATAGCTTCTTACGAAAGTTATACGGTTGATCTTGTGGAGAATTTAGGGACAGTTCAATAAATAATTTAAAATTCAGTAACTGCGACCTGCTAAAGTCTAGTTTTGGCAAGTAGTATTTGTAAATAATATAAAAGCAGCTTCCATGCTTACAGCCTTTGCAGTGAAGATTGAAATAAGGAGGGAAATTAGACACTCCTCAGATGTGCCATGTGCTCACAAATGTAACTTGGCATCTTGTTTTTTGATGTAGCAATTAGCTGTTTGGTTTTAGCACTGTTTGATACTCGTATTCAGGAAAATCTTTTTTATATTAAGTTTTGTGTGCTGTCGCTGGCGCCTCAGTCTACCTGACTCTTGGCTTTTCTGGGCTGCTCACCCACAGATAAGCCCTGGGGTGGTTGTTCGTGCTGCCTCCTCTTTCCAGCACACCAGCAGGTATACAGTCACCATGTTGGAAATACAAAGTGAAAGTGATGCTAAGAGAAAGACAAGGTTCTGTTTTAAGAGCAGACTATTCAAACCTCTTTTTTTCTGTATTCCTGCTTTCCGAGCTGGCAGTGTAAGCTCAGCATGACTTTAATGGAAAATTCATTCTGCCTCTGACACACTGCTGTGCACGTGTGAATGTGTTTGTGTTTGAATGATAGAGAGGGAGAGACAGAGAAAATAGAGAAGAGGGATGATTTGTCTTGATTCCTTGCCTGCTGAAGGAGAGACGGGGATGTCTGATGTTGACATGTCACAGTGTCTGATCGCATCTGCGTGTCTTCAGAGCATATTCATCTTCTCTGTCTGCAATAGTCTGTTTCCCTTTCTCCCCTTCCCTTTCCTTTATTTCTGCCCCAGTTGTGTAGTTGTGTAGTGAATAGGTAGCATTTTGGGACAGTAAAACTATAGTCGCTTTTTTTCTGTCGCATTGTACAATGAACAGTTGAAGCAGAAACATAACTACTTTCTATTTCTTCTCTTGTGCTACCTGGAGTGAGTTGCTGCAGGTGCAATATAAGCAGCTTTTGCATTAAAAACATAACATACACATCTTGAACACATCTACAAAGTACACAAACGCACACTTTCTGTCTGGCACTCACAAACCAACCACATGCCCAATTTGGACCAATAAAATGAACAGCACCAACAGGGAAATATCTCTTTTCTTCTAAATTATATCTGGCAGTAAAGTGTAGAGAACAAGCATTTTCACACTTTGACTCAAATTTATTACCAGACTAATTTACATTACAGGATGTAAAATTGTAATTATGTGTATCTGGCACAGGCCCAGTCTTTCTGTACAAGCGTGACTTGGAGATGCTGCAATAAATGGCAGGCATTGAGATGGCAGTGTGTAGGCAGCAGGCTCCCACTCCAAAAGATCATGTAAATATTCATCATTTAAAAAAAAAAAAAAGGCTGCAAAGAAATGCCTGCAATCAGTTTACAGTGATGGTGTGACACGTGACATTATTTTTTTCTTTTTATTTGACTATTTTTTTTTTTGTCTAATCTGAATATTGAAGTGTTTTCCACCTTATTTATTGCTTATACTGCTGGTAGTCATGTAGCAGCAGTACAATGCATAAAATCATGCAGATACTGTACAAGTAAGGAGCTTCAGTTACTGTAATGTTCATATCAAACATCAGAATACGGGAGAATGTGATCTCAGTGATTTTGACAGTGACATGGTTGTTGGTGCAAGACAGGCTGGTTTGAATGAAACTGCTGATGTAGGATTTTCACACACGACAATCTCTAGAATTTACAGAGAAAACAAAAACACCCAGTGGACAGCAGTTCTGGGATTGCAAATTCCTTGTTGAAGAGAGAGGTCAGAGGAGAATAAGGCCAGAGTGATTTGAGACTTGTTCGAGCTGACAGTAAGATTACAATAACTCTACAATATGTTTTTCTACAAGTTTTTGGTATTTGATCAATTTGTTTATACTTTTACCATGAAGTGAATTGTCAACCATTTGGTAGAGGCCTATACTAAAAAAAAAAAATTCTTGTTGTTGGTATTGCCCCAAGGAAATAAAAAAAACGCAGAGAAAACAATTTTCCATTGTTTTTTTTTTTTTTTTTTTTTTGAGGATGTTAAGGGGTATTCTAAATGCCTGGCACAAAGTCTGCTCTGTCTCAGATGGAACTGTGGATAGCTCACTTAAAACCGATGACATTTCTTGGGTTCCGTTTCCATCTAAGTTTTCGTGACTCTTAGACACAGACAGAGAAATGATTGACATGCAGCAGATCAGACACAAATGGCTGGTGCAGTTTCATTGTTGGACTGCAGGCTGTGAGGGGGCGAATATGAAGCGCAGAGTTCATTGCTCCGCTTTCCCCTGGCAGTCGTTACTGAGAGTCTCTTTGATTGCCCTCAAATCTCACTGACAACAAATCCATCCATCAGCCATCACATGGCTGGCCCAGGTCCCACGCTGATAGCTACACAGGAGAGACGGAGACAGATGTTTTTGAAGGTTGATCAGATAAGAGAGAAAAAGAAAGACGGTCATATTGATGCATTGACAGAGACGATATTTAATACAAGCATACACTGAATATACACTTACAGTGAGAGATAATATGTAGAGATAGAGATTTTGCCTGTGGGTTTGTTTTATATTCATGCCACAGCTTTAAACGTCCTTGAGCTTTCGCACACAATTTTTTCTTGTTGTAATTTAATCGACTGCATATATTAATTGATTAATTAAGCATGTGTTCATTAGTGGCGTGGTTGAGAACGGGACAGTCATTAAGGCTTGTAGGAGGACAGAAACGCAGCGTTTCTGTACAGCGACTGAATTCGGCGTCGGGTTGTGAAGCCCCTAATTAGCACTGAGCTCATCTAAATGTGAGCCTGGGTGTCCACGTCGAGCCCTGGAAGCAGAGCTGCATATGCTCCCACATCTGCTGGTGTCATCCACCCAAGTGCTGATCCGCATGCCCTTCAAATGATCTCCAGGCCAACTCTAATTGTTCTGTGGTTCTGCGGCCAAACGTAGTCCACGAAATTTATCTGCATTTTAATCTGCAATCTGTTTGCATTTATTCATGAAGTCATACAATCATATTATCATATAAATGACGTTTCTGCTCATTCCAAACCGATTTTTTTTTAGATTCATGCTAGGCAGTTTGGGCCTGCGTATGCATCATCCTGAAGTTCGATTAAATAATGTTGCCATGCTACCATAAGGCACTCACACACAACACACACACACACACACACACAGTGTAGGAGTCACTCCCTCACACCTGCAAGGGAGTAATTGATTTCTGTCACACTGCACACATACACACACACTTTTGCAAGGGTGTGTGGGAGAGAGGAAAGTTTTGCGTTTGTGTGACAGCTCATAGTTGGTTCCCCAGGTGACCTGCCTGCTGTCCCTCAAGTGTGTGTGTCTGCAGACTGTGGCAGAAATCAATTATTCTCCTGCAGGTGTGAGGGAGTAACTCCAGTTCCCCTCTACACACACACACACACACACACACACACACACACACACACACACAGACACATGCACACACTTCAGACTGAGGGTGGGGAGGCCGTCTATGCCCTCATGCAGCACAGATAGAGTGCCTATCTGCAGGAGAAACCACAGTGATGGGTAATACGTCTATCGGCAGAAAGTGGCGCAAAACACACACCGAGCCATTTAGGAGAACAAAATGCTTTCATTAGAAAGTCTGTAGATGAGACAATAAGATAAGCTAAAAGCCATTAGCAAAACACATACAGTTGCAATCAAAATGATTCAACCCCCATAGCAAATCAGGTTTATTGTCAAAATTGACAGACTTTCAGCTATTTGCAATGAACAAATCAAACAAATGCAATTGAAATAGTTCAACACAACGAATACTTCAAGTGGTTTCCCCAAATTCAACTGAAAATGCAACTTATAATGATTTCTCCAGTTTCAAAATT
Organism: Ictalurus furcatus; assembly: GCF_023375685.1. Taxonomy (NCBI): domain Eukaryota; kingdom Metazoa; phylum Chordata; class Actinopteri; order Siluriformes; family Ictaluridae; genus Ictalurus; species Ictalurus furcatus. The sequence goes on along the minus strand of NC_071259.1, from coordinate 23,655,987 downwards.
TTTCAGTCCCCTGAATAGAATCCCTCACAACAGCACAAATATTCAAAACAGGTTTTGTCTCAAGCACACTTGATGCAACTTCATCAGCTGCACAAGGTGTGCTTGAGCTGGAACATATGAAATACCAAAACTGGCTAGGGGTAGAAAGTATATGAAATTCCTGGACGAGGCAGAAAAAGGAAGCTATCAATGGCTGCAAGCAGATTTCTGAGAAGGCAGGTTGTGAAAAATCTACGAGTGACTGCAAAAGACCTGCAGCAAGACTTGGTGGCAACAGGCACTGAGGTTTCAGTGAGCACAGTAAGGAGTGTACTAAACACAGAAGGTTTCCAAAACCACAAGAAAAGTCGCTCAAAATCATATAAATAAGCCACAGAAGTTTTGAGATTCTGTTCTGTGGAGCGATGAAACAAAACTGGAACTTTTTGGCATGATGGATTAGTGGTATGTCTGGAGGAAGAAGAATGAAGAAAGAACACTCTGTCCACAGTCAAGCATGGTGGTGGCTCAGTGATGCTCTGGGGCTGCTTTGCATCCTCTGGCACAGGAAACCTGCAGCGTGTGGAAGGCAAGATGGATTCATTGAAGTATCAGGAAATCCTAGGAGAAAACATCATGCCATGTGTTCCAACAGGACAATGATCCCAAGCATACCTCAAATTCCATCAAGGCTTGGTTGCAGAAGAAGTCCTGGAAGATTCTACAGGGCCATCACAGTCACCTGACTTGAATCCCATAGAAAATCTCTGGTGGGATTTGAAGAAAGCAGTTGCAGCACGCAAACCCAATAATATTACTGAACTGGAGGCCATTGCTCATGAGAAATGGGCTAAGATTCCTCAGGAATGCTACTAGAAGCTGGTGTCTGGCTATGCATCTCATTTGCAGCAGGTCCTAACAGCAAAAGAGTGCTCTACTAAGTACTAAAGATGCTTGCTATGAAGGGGTTGAATAATGTTGCATTTTCAGTTGAATTTGGGGAAACCACTTGAAGCATTCGTTGTGTTGAACTATTTCAATTGATTTTGTTTGATTTGTTCATTGCAAACAGCTGAAAGTCTGTACATTTTGACAATAAACCTGATTTGCAATGGGGGTTGAATCATTTTTACTGCAACTGTATGAAAAAGCATTTCTTAGAAATCCAACAACCGCTCCTCAGGCAGGTTTAAAGCGCACAAACATGTGCCTTTTATGCATGAATGAGTTGAAAAGTGTGTGTGTGTGTGTGTGTGTGTGGCGCAGTCTGCAGGAGACTAACAGCTCTAAACGAGCTCATCCATTCAAACGTTTTGTCCGAACAGACAGGTGAGAAAGGAAGGTGAGTCATAATCAGACTAATGGCTGTGCTTATTAAATTACAGCCCTCTGGGACGAGCACACACACAAACAAGGATGTCTTGTCTGTTGGTCATTTCACGGTGCTAATAAATCTGAAACACACCCACACCTGAGCCAGCAGACATATCTTCACAGGTGGCTGCCACAACAACACACAACAACAGACTGTGTGCTCCAAATCTAATCCTCAAATGTGCATGGAAAACTTTTCTAATTCCAAATATAGCAACATTTTTCTCTGCAGCAGGGGAAAAAAAACGCTTCTGCTTTTCATCTTTTGCTTGTCTTCGAGTATCGAGCCATGACTCTCGTTTTGAGGAGACTGCTCTGTCACTGTGTTACTGCCAAGCAAGCAGAAATTTTATCTCCAGCGCCAAGCTGAGAAAATCAGCCTAGCATTAATACCTGAGATCCGAACTCTTCCTGTCCTCGTTCTCGTCTTCTCCACTCTACATCAATCCCCTCTCTGCTGTCTTCTCTGCGCTCCATGCTAAAGGACACATGGCTCACAGAGAGATCAGGACTGAGAATGAAATGATTTCAATCACATGTACCCGGCACGGTTCACTGGAGCAAGGCTGTCTGCGGTGTTCGAATATCTTACACTGCTGAAATTTTTCTCACACTGTTAGCCTTTTTTTTCTTTTTCATTCTCAAGGTCCACTTTTTTTTTACACTGCTTATATAGTTTAAATTTTCTTAACAGCATACATGTGGTAGTAGTAAACACTATTTCTCATGACTGTAAGCTGTACAATGTTTGCTTCCTAGGACACTTAATGTCAATGAAGCATTCAGTACTTTGCCTTTGATTTATGTCTAACTAGGTCTCCTTTCTTTCGCCTTGATGTAATCGAGGACACTCTTGTCATTAAATGCCTTCACTGGCCATCTCTAGGAATTCATTTTAAGATTCTACGTGACCATAAGATTCTCCATCATACCTCAGTGAAGTGACTTTTAATGTGGCCACCAAACACACTGTCATAAATATACTTGCTGCGCATCTTTCTAGGACACTGCACTGCTATGAAACAGTATAAAACAAAACACAGTTAAACAGGTGAGAAATAAAACACAACAGGCTATGCTGAATAAAGAAATAAAGAAAAAGAATCAAAGATGGGGTAGTGTGATGAAATCCAATGCAAAGTGGAGTTATTGTTGCCACCCTGAAATTGATTATTTGCCAACAACAGCTTGCCTTAATCTCTTATACCACAGGGATTTGCCAACAATTAACATTTAAAATTTTTTATTATGGCTTAGTGTTAGCATATAAGCCTCACACTTCCTGGGTTAGGGGTTCAAATCCCACCTCCGCCCTGTGCACACAGAGCTTGCATGTTCTCCCTGTGGTTCTGGGGGTTTCCACTGGGTGCTCCGGTTTCCTCTGCCAGTCCAAAGACATGTGTTGTAGGCTGAGTGGTATTTCCAAATTGTCCATACTGTGTGAATTTGTGTGCGATTATGCCCTGTGATGGGTTGGCACCCCATCTAGGTGTCCCCCACCATATGCTCTGAGTTGTCTGGGATAGGCTCCAGGCTCCGCTGCAACCCTATGTAGGATAAGCGGTGTGGGAAATGGATGGATGGATGGATGGACAACACATCATGCTTCTTAATTGTTTGTAGTTATGTTGAATGGTGTGGAATATCCACGAAACAAGTTATTCTGTTATCATTTACGTTATATGATCTGAAAACAGTCCCTCCCACACATGCCTCTCTTTTTTCTCTTTTAGAAGTTAATAAGATAGAAAAAAATCTGATTTTCATTTTGCCAAGAAACTACAAAGCTGAAACGTCTCCGTCCTAATGACTATCCCATGCCAGAAACCCTACTGTCTAGTACAAAGAGCTGGCACTGGGGACTCCTTACAGAAAGCTATATCATTTTAAGGATTATATATTTTTCTTTGTTAATTAACACTACATCTTTTTCTACAGTTTTTTCCAGACTTAGATTACTTGAAGTTATAGTCCTATGATTAACAATTAACAACACACATTAGATAGAAGAGCTTTTTTTTTCTTTTTTTTTTTTTTTTTTGCTTATTTTGCAAAGAAAATGGATAAGAACCAGAGAAAGTGGTTGTGGATGACAAGGTACTTCATAATGTATGCTTCGATATGATACTTGGTCCATCACCGATTGGCACAGGTCTCAGGAAGAAACCTTGAGAGGAAACAGACACAAAAGGGAACCCAACATGGTAAATGGTCTGTACTTGTGCTTTTACAAGACACTTCACACTGTTTCCCATTCATCAATTCACACACCATGCAAGGCACTAGCTTGCCATCGGGAGCAACTTGGGGTTCGGTGTTCCACCCAAGGACACGTTGGCATGTGGAGTCATGTGGGCCAGGAATTAAACTGTCAACCCTACGATTAGTGGACAACCCACTCTACCACCTGAGCCACAGCCACCCCGATCTTCTGGGTGACACCAGATTATAATGCGATTACAAATCAGTACATCTAAACTAATAGGGTCAACCAATACATTATAATTCAGAAGTCTCATTAATAATAATAATAATAATAATAATAATAATACAGTTTAATATATAATGTGTTTAATGAATGCTGTAAATGTAAAATTAAATTATTTTACACACACACACACACACACACACACACACACACAAGCGCGCGAACACACACACACGAACACACACACACGAACACACACGTAAAGGCAGATAAGAAGCTTCATTAGTGATTTCTACATTTTTAAGCTCATGTCTGAAACTCATAATGCTCTACTGGATTCATGCTGCATTTCCCCTGAATAATTAACAAGAGAAAGAGATAAGCTTTACCCCTTTCATTCACGTGTGCTCAGTCTATCAACTTTTAGTTTCTCCTTCAAACACGTTTTAGCAAAAAAGGGGGTGTGTCACTGTGTGTAATAATGTGACATGTCTGTAACTGATTGGTTGTGTTAATTTGACAGCACTGAACTCATTACTGTTAGCCCACAGCCTCCCTTCATATTATTCTGTTTGGTTTTTCTTGTGTAGCTCATTGGCCCAAACACATACCCATTTCAGCATTTATTTCAAATTTATTGCATATATATTGCTCTTAATTTTTCACCAACATACTTTAAACCAAAGTGTGTTTTTTCTTTTTTGTTCTTCTTTCTGTACTGAGCTCAGAGTATTGAAAGTGCACTGCTTTAGTAAACCGTGTTTAAGTCACATATCAGAGTATTAGTCTTTCGCATGCCATTCCAGACTACCGGGTACGTCTGTGAGTTCCTCCGGCAATGTAGGAGGTGCAGATTCGTTTGCGGATTGCAATCTCTCTCTCTTTGTGCTCTATACATTTTGCTGCTGATCAGAAAGACTGTGTGACGTTCAGTGACTCTGTTGTCAACTCTAAGTAAAAAGTTTTGTTACTAGCTCCGGTAGAGTGAAGTGGCGATGTAGTTTTACGCCTTTACGCACGCGAGCATTTGTTTGTTTACATTCTGAATTTTGTTTTGTTTTTGTTTTTTTTTGGGGGGGGGTAGTTTGTGTGATTGTGCCCTGCACTGTGCGATTGTGCCCTGTCTTGTGGCCTGAGTCCCCTGGGATAGGCTCCAGGCTCCCCTGTGACCCTGTGTATGATCAAGTGGTATAGGAAATGGATGGATGGACTATCCGTTGTCACTCATACGAGGATGGGTGAGAAGCTTCTCAATATTTCTTCCTCATATCGTCTCTGGGTGTTTTTCCTTGCCAATGTCAGCTCTGGCTTTCTCATTAAGGATAAATGTATAAATGTACAATTTATATCTGGAATTTATGTGTTTCTGTAAAGCTGGTTTGTGTCAATGTCCATTGTTAAAAGCGCTATACAAATAAAATTGAATTGAACTGAATTGAATAATTGGCATAAAAACATATAGTGTCAGGTGGTGGGTTTGGCTATATATCAGTGGTGTGTGTGTGTGTGTGTGTCTGTGTGTGTGTGTGTGTGTCTGTGTGTGTGTGTGGACATGGGAGACAGGTATGATGGGTGCTGTACAAGAGAGGCATATAAGAACCATAACAGCTTTAGCTAAAGACAGCAGGCATTCTGAGACAAGCTAACTGGACTCTCTCAGGCTAAAGGTTCACTGGAAATGTTACAGCTGACATGCCAGCATAACTCAAATACACTACAGAGAAGTTTTCTTAATAACTATGTAGTGTTATTTGCGCAATACATTTGTAACAGCTCTACAGTGGAAGTAAAATTTATAAACATAAAAAGACAGCAGAAACCAGACCAGACCAGACCTTTTGCTGTTCATATCTTAAAATATGTGTATCAAATCTATCTAGTGGATTTTTATAGTAACTCTGTAATAGGCAGTAATAGGCAGACTCGACAACATACGGTCATCCAGTGTACAGCCTCACAGCTAATTTTGAGAGCAGGTTCATACCAGTGTGCAAAGCTGTGCTTTGCAGAGTTGTGCTTGTCTGAACCTATGTTCTCAACAGCCAATAACTCATCACCATTGTTCCCAGCAACCAATCACTGATGTTTGTCCCATCCATGCACTTTGTTCTTTGTTTTAAACTCTCTTCTTGGTGATATTTACAAGTAATTAAAGTGATTTTTCTGTTTCAGTTCTAGTTTGTTATTTCCTATTCTAATAAAACCATCAGAATAGAAAGTGTCCTCTAAAGTATCTTCAGAAAATCTTCCTCCTTCATGTAGCACTTCATGCTATGCAAATTATCATGACAATTCAATTAATATGCAAATTAACCTATAATGTAATCCAGCGACTTGTAGCAACTGTTGGAGCATGTACTAGCTACTTTCTTCTGAAAAGAGTTGGCAACGCTGCATTGTGCTTCAGGCTAAGATTGGCACGTCTAAGACTGTCCCTATTGAGTTGAATTAATTCAAAGCATCCCAAAAAATTTGGGTTTTTTTCCAAAAATGCTGGCACATTGCGCAGCATTTGGATGTAAGAATCATTGGAACCTTAAAGAAAGAGAAAGAACATCACTTTTCACAAGAGAAAGCTCATAGAATACATTTTTTTTCCTTTTTTCGTTTTATGCGGGATTTTACTTTATGTAGAGTTAAGGCAGGCTGGTGAAGGGAGTTCACTGTAATCTGTTTAGGACTGCATCATGTAATTAAGCTTGAGGAGACCGTCACATTAATTCTAGCTAACATAATATCATTTGGTCAAGGTTCAATGAATATATTGCAAAAGTATTTTGACATGAAGCTTTTACTTTGTGGTCTTGTGTAATCTTGAAATCTTGTTATAGCTCCTGTTATATGAATTTAAAATATAATCTTGGAATGTCTAGAACTTCACTTACTCTTGTAAGATGGAGGGCCACAACAAGCAGCTCTTGGGTAATACCCACTTTAGTCAGCTACCAGAGGAGCCACACTGGAGAGAGAGTTGTAATTCCAAAACACAGTAGCATTTATTGACAATTTCGAGGCAATTACATGTGCTTTCGTTCTCTGGGGAACTGAACAGAAAGAAAGAAAAAACTAAGTGCTATCCTAAACAGCCTTGCTAGAGAGAGAGTCGAAAAAAAAGAAAGAAAAATAAACAATCTATATATTTTATCTCCTCTAGAAGCAACTCAGAAAAGTAACTAATACCACCACCCCCCCCCCCCCCCCTTCTTCAAGAAATATGAACCCCAATTTTCCAACATAAGTCTTAGTAGATTTAAAAGTATCAATAGCAGTAATCAGTTAGTAAACAATTGCTCAGGACAGACATGTTGTTTATGAACATTTTCTTCCCAGTATTCATTTAGCAGGCTTTCACACTGGCAGTTTAGTCCAAAACCAATGAAAAATTGGTAAAGTGAAAGCTGTCATGTGGACCGAGAAGCGCACCGTGGTACTGAACCCAAGACTACCTGTAAGAGGTGGTCTGAACTGGAACTGTGCCACGATTCCCATGAATGTGAATGCAACTCGTACTCGGGTCCGCATCATTAGTTCTTCACAACATGCGTGTACCATGAGTGGCAGGGGAACATTGTGGGACACAGAAGTGGTCCACTGCTGCACATAATATCTGCTGCCCATAATAGCACCAAAATAATTTAACAAATAATAATAATTTTAGTGAGTGATGCTATGTGTTCTCCATGCATGTTTATGATGAGAATACAACGCAAATGCACCAGGGTTCGATAGAATCAAGTGAGTCTGAATTCAGACCAACACATGCCCAGTGTGAAAACTACCTTACCTTAGCCAATATCCCACAGCTTTTCTGACTTAAATCATATGCAGTATACTATATATTTGCATTTACATGATGCCTAATGCCTGTAATAAAGACAATTTTGTTAGGGTAGACCGCCAACTCCCCATATGCTTACATTGACTTTTGAGCTATTTCTGCAATGCTGATACAGTTGTACATATAGGTTCAGTATACTGCACCTATGGTTGGAAGTTGCAAAAAGCAAGATTATCTTGGAATCTAGAAAGTAGAAGGCCAACATAAACCCCTAATATACAATATTCAAGATTAGCATAAATCCAAAATATAAAAATATTGACTGTAGTAAAACTAGAATCTACAGTATAGGAAATGAATATAAACCTCAAATGTACAAAATACAAGACGAACATAAACATTGAATTACAAACTGTATAAAGTACAAAGCTAGTGTAAGACTTAGCATAAAACAACTTGAAATATGCAAAATTGAAGGCAAAAATAAAGATAACAATTATTAATGCATCCTCTCTCTCTCTCTCTCTCTCTCTCTCTCTCTCTCGCTCTCTCTGTCTCTCTCTCTCTCTCTCTCTCTCTCTCTCTCTGTCTCTCTCTCTCTCTGCCAGTCACAGCATCAAATCTGCCTTTCTAACAAAATGTTCTAACCCCATAAGCTAGCAAGAGACATATACAAGACGCTGGAATATGTCGGAGGATGTTGTACCTTTACGTGGAACACCACTCAAAATTGCTTCTCACTTGCATCATTTTTGAAAAGCTGTTTTGGCACAAAGTGGGATAGAATAGTTGAAATACAAGCACAGGTGGTCAATCAGCATATGCTGAAATGTGGAATGCTAGGAAACTGTGACTATATCATTACCATAAACATAATGTATTCTGCAGTAGCTGTGAGTGATTCTACTTGACTATTTTGCTGGTACACTGTAAAACCGGATAGGTTCTTTTAACTCAAAAAAAATTGAGGAAACGAATTACTTAAAAATGTTTAAGTTGATAAGTCAAGTTCTTTAAGCCAAATACACTTAAATATAACTTGGAATGAATTTTAAATTACAAATTTTGAGTTAAGGGCGCATGGTGGCCTCACACCTCCAGGGTCAGGGGTTCAATTTCCACCGTGGCCCTGTGTGTGCGGAGTTTGCATGTTCTCCCCGTGCTGCGGGGGTTTCCTCCGGGTACTCCGGTTTCCTCCCCCAGTCCAAAGACATGCATGGTAGGCTGATTGGCATGTCCAAAATGTCCGTAGTGTATGTCTTATGCCTGTTGCTCCCTGGGATAGGCTCCAGGTTTCCCCGTGACCCTGAAGGAAGGATAAGCCTATAGAAGATGGATGGATGGATGGAAAGTTTGAGTTAAATTTTGAGTTTGAGTTAAATTTTTGTTATATTTAAGTGTATTTAGCTTAAAGAAATTGATTTATCAACTTAAAAATTTTGAGGTAATTAGTTTCCTCAAATTTTTTGAGTTAAAAGAACTTATCCGGTTTTACAGTGTACATGACCGATACTGTCGATCCTCCTGCATGTCCGTTTCTTTACTGCTATTATTGTCAAGAGACATAAATGTATATGCTATTCCCTTAATAGCCTTCTACTCCTGCCTCACCCTGCATTCAGCCTGCTACAATTTTGCATGCATGAGTCATATTATTTTCTGTCTTTGTGATCAAGACAGAGTCATTTTCACTTTCATAAATCTTCAATATAATTATAAATGTAAACACACGATTGCATTCTCATACTGTCTGTATAACTAGGCTACAACTAGTCAGTACTGTTTTTTTCTAGTTGATCTTCTGGAGGTCAAACAATGACAAAATCTTGTGCAAGTCACTGTATGCTTAGACCCATTAAATTAGCAGCTTATCATTTAGTTATTAATCTTAAATCATACTACTTGGTAATTATGGATTTCAGTAACCATAGTAAATCTAATAGGAAAGTTATGTAGTTATGAGAGTGGGAAATACAGTGGGTTGCACAAGTATTCAACCCTCTTGAACATTTCCGCCTTTTTGTAGTGTTGCAACCTGGATCTATAATGATTTTTTTGTTTGTTTTTTTTGTAATGAATTTACACAAAAACACTTTATTTAAAGAGTTTACTTTACTTAAATAGTGCCTTTATAAAAACTGAAGCATTGCATAAATATTTTATAATGCCTCTGCACTGTGTGCTCAGAGTTTGCATGTTCTCCCGTGTTTCAGGGGTTTCCTCCGGGTTCTCTGGTTTTCTGAAGATGTGCATTGTAGGCTGATTGGCATCTCTTAATTGTCCGAAGTGTGTGTGTGTGTGTGTGTGTGTGTGTGTGTGTGTACTCCACTGGGATACGCGGTACAGAAACTGTATGGATGGAGGGTTATTGTTCTCTCTTCCATGTAAATACAAAGTTGCATAAAAACCTCCAATATCATCTTATGCATTTTGAGAGAAGCCTTTCATAAATTCTACAGTATTGCTTTATAACATATTTATGCAATGCTTATGAATGCGTTATAAAAGCCCCATGTAGGGACTCTTCAAATAAAGTGTCTGATTTTTTTTTGTTTGTTTGTTTGTTTGTTTGTTTCCACCATATTTTTAAATAATGGATTAATTGGTGCTCATCATGATATTTTATGATAAGTTTTTTTTCTGATTAATAGTTTTCCAGAAACTTGACCCGGACTTGTTTTGAAAGCTTCTTGGTCTTCATGATGCTGTTTGTTTTGGTATGCTCTATAGCAAACTCTGGGGCCTTCAACAAACATGTATTATATTGAGAATATGTGACTCTTTAACTGCACACTGGTGAGCTGTAGTCATGGTTCCTGGTTGTATCATTATAAAATGTGAAAAGGTTCAAAAGCGGTGAATACTTGTGGAAGCCACACTTAAGTGTAAACCCACTGATGGCTCCTGGGAGTTTAAGGGGTTAATGTTTACATTATAATAGCTAACATAATGTTAATTGATCAAGTTTTGATATACTTTGTGAGCTTGTGTAACCTGCGATTGCTTCTGTTATATGAATTTAAAATATAATCTTGGAACCTCTAGAAATTCGTTTGCTCTTGAAAGTTGGAGGACTACAGCTAAAATTCTGTAAATCTTTTATAAGAGCAATTAGCAGACATGTGCTGTTTCTAACTTTGCCCTGTAAGAGTAAGTATTTTGAATGATAATTATTCTGGAAGATGTATCCTTTAATAAAACATATTTGAAAGTGCTTCAGGGCTGCAGTCTGTCACAGTCACCCACACATACAGCAAAGGGATGACTATAATTGGTTCACTAACTATATTCATTTAATCTGAGGATATTTCAGATAAACCCAGTCATCAATGAAGTACAAACATTCAGACTACTCTCTTTCATCTTCTGCATTACATTAAAAGTAAAATTATGAACTGAAATGGGAGTTAGGGAAATCTAAAGGACAGAGTAATAGCTCAGTGCAGCATCTCTGAGTAAAGTCAACAGTTCACTGAAGATAAAAAGACAAGAAGAAGAGAGGTGAGCTGAGGCTGAGCAGCGGGGCATGAATGCCAAATCGAACTGTGGAGCATCAGCATCCCAAGCCAGTTCACTCGAACCATAAATACACTTCATAATAACTGCGCAATTTCAATAAGGAATAAACACTGGCGACATGCTGTTATAGGAAAATAATCAGCAACAGGGTGGTGTGATGCAGCCTGATGCAAAGCAGAGGGCCGTTACCATTCCACAGTTGAGAATTTTCCAACAACAGCACATCCTGCAATATTTAATTCCTCTTATAGCATAGCAATTACAATTTGTAAGTAACTGTTGAACAGAAATTCATGCTTTTTAAATGTATAGTTTATATTTAATATTGTGAAATATACCAAAAGTTATTTCTTATTAATATTTACATTATGGCAGCTATAAACAAATGTTTTCTCGCCATCCTCTAGTTTTTCTCTCTCTTGAAGTTAAGACAAAAACCACACAGCTTTTCATGTTACAGAGAATCTGTGGAAAAAAAAAGCCCTCTGAAAACTCACAAATTTAATCTATTTATTTAGTCTTAAATTATATGGACCATCCACTATATAGGTACAGTAAGTCCCTGGGAATGAGCTGTTACTATATACATGAGAAGTCATTACAATGAGTGTATTAATATACATATATATATATATATATATATATATATATATATATATATATATATATATATATATATATATATATATATATATGACATTATATCAACAAATTCTAACCAATCATATTTGTGAATTCAGCAGCGCTGTGGTATAATTCCAAATAACAGCGTTTTCAAATAAAAGAGCTGTCAGATTTACTGCCTTTGCCGCAAATGTGCACACACTCATTAGGAATACGTGAGGTTACACTGTTAGTGTATGTATTTTAATATGCGATGATCCTGGAAGCTAATGGAAGGGAAGTGGTGAAAAGAAGTCACATGAATGAATTATTTACTTCCTTTTAAAAATCACAGTCACTTTCTCACCTTCTAGCACTTTTGCACATTTTCTCTCCCTTTATGAATATATTTGTGGTAGAAGTTTATGTATTTATGCTGTAATTAAAGTACTAAGGTAACAATCATGATCCTTTTAAAAGCTGGGCTGACTAGCTCATCCTGACCCAGGGGTGTCGTAAAGGAGGGAAAAGTGGGAATGACTCCAAAGAACACAGGAGACACAGGCGCTCACTGCAAGAGGCACAGCAGCAGTGCAGAAGGAGTGTGATTACCATAGAATGCTGCACATTTTCTCCAGACCATTAGCTGAGACTGTTATGTTATAACATAAATGCTTACTTGCTGCACAGAATTTTTACAGTTTCTGCAGTCTTGATGTGTTTTATAAGTTCATTACGGGTGTTTAGGCTGAGGAGCAGGGAGGGGGATGATTACATGGGGTTCAAGGAGTTTAGTTCAGAAATGGTATCATGCTGGTCTCCTTGCCACGTTCTTTCTATATTTTTCACAGATAGAGGTTAACTGTAGATTATGTGACCATTCCAGATACATGAAGTGTAATGTAATAAAACTATGGGCCATATTTAGTGTCAGCAATTTAAATACTTTTGCTAGAGAACTTCCTCGTACTTAGAGTCGGGTTACACAGGTAATTAAGCTGATTTTCTTTCTGGTCCATTCTGATTACTAAAACTACCTGTGTCTAGTTCATGTCTTTGAGATTGTCTTATTTTTCTTGAGTAGAGGTGTCCAAGATTTCTATTTTAGTAACATCTAGACCAGTGGTTTTCAAAGTGGGGGCCGCCAGGGGGCGCCCGGGGGGCCTCAACAATTTGGTGTGAAAAATACATTCTCACTCTCAGACAACCACACACACACAATCAATTCCTAATGTAATGTGATGTAAAGATGTAAGATGTAATTATTAATACAAAAAAGGAATATATATTCAGAAGTCTGTATTTTTAATGTGTTTTAAAGACATCTTGCAAAAGGGGGGCCTCGATCAAATGTTAATGCCATTTTGGGGGCCTTACCCTGGAAAAGTTTGGGAACCATTGATCTAGACCACTGGCTTGAAACACAAGCACCTGCCTTTCAGCTGGAAATAAATGGGGGATGGAAAAAGTCACATGTAACAATCGCAGGTCTGTTCTCCTAAATTGTTTTGCTTTTTGTTCAAGCATACAGTAAGAAAATATGATTTTCAGTCATGTCCTATGATGTGATCTTTTGGTGGAGGTGGGTTTATTTTTTTCCTTTTGTACTATAGTCTTGTTTTGTTTGCAAAAATAAATTTAATGTATTAAAATGCAGGGTACTGCATGGTCTTCTAAAGTGTTCTCCTTTTATCTTTCCTTTCATAAATCCTTGATCACATCATTTCCATTTCTTAAATCAGGGACTAATCAACTTTATAAAGCTTATCACCTTATAAATTGTGGAATTTTCGTGATAATATTAAAAATAGATTGTCCTTGCTCACTGAGCTTGAAATGCTATTCACAGTGAAACTGTGATTTTAAATCCTTCACCTTATCTTATTGAAATCCAATAACAGTTCCCATTTTGACTCTTTTATATTGGTTCTATTTTCAGGTCCTATTTCATTTTGGCCTTACAGTATTAAGTATAATTTCCCTACATTACCCCCAAAGTTTCTTTCTCTTTTCAAATGTTCTTTTCCTGCCATAGGTGTGAGGCAACATGACAATTTTAATCATATGTTTCAGATTCATATTGAATCTGAATATTAAATGTTTTTTATTCACTGGGTTCACTCAGTCCTGTACACTACAGCACTGCATGCACAGTAGAATGTCACTTGAGATTCACCAACAACAGTGTGTTCAGGAAATGTATGACTGATTGTGCTTTGCTTTGCTTTAATATTGTCTGAAATGTTTAGCATTAACCATTCTAATTTCACAAAGAATAAAGTATTGGCACAGTTTACTTCATTTGGGTTGTATGTCAATATTAAACCACCTTACTGTCTAGAGGTCAATAGTTTACCTTGAGAGGGAGACTGTACCTGTATATGTATGTCAGAGAAAATAAGCTGTGAATCCCCAGCTAAAATTTTACCCCAAAACCTCCAGAGAAACCAATGCAAGCACTATTTGCTTTCCAGTTAGCCAATCATGTGGTAGCAGTGCAGTGCATAAAATCATACAAATACAGGTCAAATGCTTCAGTTAAGGTTCATATCAAACATCTGAATAGGGGAAAATCTTATGTCAGATATAGTCCATGTTATGGTTGTTGGTGCCAAATGGGCTTGGTTTGAGTATTTCAAAACTGCATATCTCCTGGTGTTTTCACACACAATATAGTTCAAAGAGAATAGTACGAATAATAATGGAAACATCCAGTGAGCAGAAGTTCTGCAAGCAGAAATGCCTTGTTAAGGAAAGAGATCAGAGGAGAATGGCTAGACTGGTTTGAGCTGACAGAAAGGCTACAGTAACATAAATAACTAATCTTTACAACCGTGGTGAGCAGAAAAGTACCTCAGAACGCACAAGACATCAAAATTTGAGGCAGGTGGGCTGCCACAGCAGATGACCACATCGTGTTGTACTCATCATGTTTCCAAGAACAGGAATCTGAGGCAATAGTTGCCGCAGACTCACTGAAACTGGACAGTTGAGGAAGTAGACTCAATTATCTGCTCATTTCAGTGTATATGGAGTAAATAACAGTACCAGGTGAAGACGTATGTGTTATTTTATTTTAGTAGCTGCACTTCAAATTGAAACGGGGGTGATTTTCATCCCAGATTTTTGACCCTTCTCTGTCGTGCACTCTAGTGCATTTGGATATAGCAAGATCCAGATCCTCAGATTGTGTGATTAAAAGCATCATGTCTTTGATCTCTGAATATAGGACAAGAGTTTTGTCCTGTCACTCTTTGTTGCTTTTGTAGGGTTAAATGACATTCTGTATAAAATATATTACACGGTGCAATGTATCATACATGATTACAGTGTTAGGACCTTCTCCTGCTGTCAGTCAGCATGTCTCCAAGGTCAACATCTTTAATGCAGGAGCAGCTTTCTGAAGATGGGCACTTTGAAGATTACAGCCAAAGTCAGAAAGAGAGAGAGAGAGACAGAGAGAGAGAGTGTGAGAGAGAGACAGAGAGAGAGTGTGAGAGAGAGAGAAAGAAATGAAGTCAGAGAGGTGAGAGAGAGTATAGATAGTGAGGGCAGGAGGCAAGAGGGTTTCTCTGAAAGATGGAGTTTCTTGTTTTAAAACTCCGTACAGTATAGGATGTATTATAAAGGTGCCCCCAGTTCCCGTCTGCAGGTCTGACATGAAAAACATCACAGAACCACACATAGTTCTGTGTACATAATTATTAACACATTGTTTTACTTTGTGAATTTAATTTACTTTTGAAAAAATACACTCATTTCAAATCTGCAACACACTCCAATAATTTTACACCACTTTGTAACATCACCTTTTTTTAATAACACTTATTAAGTGTTTGGGCGCTGAAGACACCAGTTGGTTAAGTTTAGCAAGCGGAATTGTCCCCATTCATCCATTATGCATTTCTTCAGCTGCGCAACTGTAAGGGGCCTTTGTTGCCTCCGATTCTCAATCAGAGACAGGTCAGGATTGCAAGAAGGCCATGCTAGCACCCGCATTCTCTGCTTATGCAACCATGCACTTGTAATTCAGGCAGAATGTGGTCTGGCATTGTCCTGCTCTGGATGGCAGCATAATTTGCTCCAAAATGTGTACACATCTTTCTGCATTAATGGTGCCCTCAATGATGTGCAAGTTACCCATGCAATGGGCACTGACACACCCCCATACCATGACAGACGCTGGCTTTTGGACCTGACGCTGATAACAGCTTGGATGGTCTTTTTCCTCTTTGGCCCCGAGAAGACAACGGCTGTTTTGTCCAAAAACTATTTGAAATGTTGACTTGTCAGACCACAAAACATGATTCCACTGTGCTACTGTCCATCTCAGAAGAAACCGAGCCCAGAGAAGTCAGAGGCGCTTCATAAGTGTTGATGTATGGATTCTGCTTTTCATAGTAAAGCCTTAACTTGCATCTATGGATGCAGTGGCGAATGGTGTTCATTGACAAAGGATTTCCAAAGTATTCCTGAGCCCATGTCAGGATATATATTACAAACATGATTTTTTTTAAGACAGTGACGTCTGAGGAATCGAAGATCATGCATATTTCAGCCTTGCCCTTTACACACCGAGATTTGACCGGATTCCTTGAATCTTTTAATTATATTGTGCACTGTAGAAGGTGAAATGCCCAGAATCCTACCGATTTGTCTTTGGGGAATGTTGTTCTCAAAGTGTTGGATTATTCGCTGACGCATCTGTTGGCAGATTGGCGAACCTCGACCCATTCTTGGCAAATACCTTGTCTTTATACATTTTTGTTTAAATACAAGTCAAAGTACATTTACAAATCACTCCTCTTTGTTTTTATTAGCATTTTGCATAATACTGTCACAACTTTTTCAGAATTGGAGTTGTAAAGTGGCCAAGAAGATGGGAAATGGAAACATTAACACTGTATATAAGTAGTGATAAAGCAAATAATATGCTTTGACTTCATTTTCTCTAAGTAGTCACTAGTAATAGACGGAAGTAAATGACATCCTTTTCCAAGTATAACCAGAGTCACTGTTCGTGTAGAGTGTATTTGCATTTAAATGGCTAAGAATGAGTATGATGGGGCTTAATGAAAGGCACATCTCTGGTGTTTAGAGCATGTCACATTTCGTATAATTGATATTTACTTGTGTGGCTGCACTTTCAATTTAATGTCATAAATAAATCACAGTCATGCTGTATACTGCTCTAAACTCATATTGCTCTTTTATTCAGGGGAAAAAAATAATAATAAAACGGAGACTAGACTACACTATCTGCTCCTATGGTGGTAGATGGTGTGATATGAGCTCATTCTATGCTTTTGTCTCCTAAAAATGCAGTTTAGGCAGCATTTTGTTCAAGGAATGACTGAGCACTTTGCTGGTAAAGCATGATGCTGCCATAGCAACCATGGGACATTATCTTTAGAGGAGAATGTAGTGAGGCCAGAAGAGAGGCACTTATTCAGAATATGCAAATTTAAGAACAGGAATGATTCTTCTCTTATGGGAAGGTTTAGCTTCATTTCAGGAGAGAGGCTCAGGGTACAATATGGATATGATATTTTTTAGCACATATATACTCACTCTAATACTCTCAATGCACAGTTTTATCAAAGGCTATATTTTTGTCTTGCCAAGCGCAACATTGGATGCAATCTTCTCTCATCTGTTCCAGTTATTTCCTGCTGCGTCCACTGTCTATGGTACTAGATTCTTCCTTAGAACTGGTCCAGAATCACTCAGTTCCATTCTCATCCTCTCTTCACTGTTGTTCTTAGGTCAGCAAAGCCTGGCCTGAGAGCAGCAAGTGTGTGTATGCTGAGGCACAGCGAATAGAGTGTTATACACCACTCATAGCCTTCTGCAGTGTGAAATAGAGGCTTTTCTCACCAGGCTGGAAATTGGCTCCCTACGTCCTCCTATCCATCTAATATCTTGTTCTTTTGTTTCGCTCCTTATCTCAGCATGGCCGTGGACCTGAGCTATTTCCCCGCTGTCAGCCCACTTTAGTTTTGGTCTTGTTTTCTTTTAGAAACAGCACCAAAACAAGCTGAGGCAGGAGGAGCATCTGCAGTGCTGTACCATATGCACTGTGCACTCACATCTAAAATCTGATCTATAGCTCTGGACAGCCCTTATTCAGTGATATAGAGAGTTTAACTTGTTTGTTTTAGGTCAAAACACTGGCAATAAAGAAAGTCAAGGCAAGCCATGTCGATGTATACATGTTGATGTGCCTCCAGGACTATAATGCACAGTACAAAACATTATAGGGGATTTGTACAGATGTGGCCTTTAAGAACGCACGTTTTTTCACGCGATTCGGCATGTGTGATCACGTGGTACCCTGCATACACGGTTCTAAGAATTTAAATTCATTTGTTATGATTCACACAATAACCACCAGGTGGCACATGGAACAACATACCGTAGCTGAACACAGTACAATAAAAAACTGGAATGTGTGGTCAAATGGTGCACATAAAAATATTACGTTTCTCATCAAAACTTATGATAAACCTAATTTAAACACATTTCCAATTACAAGATTTAAGTATATAAAGTGAGCGTGATAGTTACCTATACTAGGTGACCAGCTCACTCTGACTCAAACATGACTGCCCCCTACTGGTCTTGTATTTCCTGTGACTGCAGTATGTGCGTGATTCTGTGTGTTACTGTATGAAATCGTAGGATCCCATTTCCTTTGATGCATTTTTAATGGCCACATCTGTATATAGAACTACGTAAAGTGCACAGAGTATGTCAAGTATAAGACAAATTACTGTTTTACAAAACTACATCTCTAGCAGAATCACAAGTGGAACACATCACATGCATTTTCACAGGATTGCAGTGGGTCTCTGGGACACTGGCCATGAGGCAGGAATACATCCTTGATGGGATGCCACTCCATTGCAAGGCACCATGCACACACACACACACACACACACACACACACACACAGACACACACACACATGCACGCACACACATTTACACACTTGTAACTCTGACATAGGTTTGAGAGATGAATCTGATGAAACTGATGAGGATATTGGGTGTAGGTGTAAACCAGGTTTATTTAACTTTGGCAAGACTGGTTACATCAGACAGGTGGCACAGGTGAGACCAGGACCATCCATGATACAAATATGAAACAAAAATTAAAGCTTTAAACAAAACAAGAAACCTTCAAACTACGGGTGAAGCAAACATGGGTTACAGGCCAACAAGCAGAAAACACATCCAGCAACTTACAAGCAGAGCATAAGGGCAGAGTACACTTACTATCCACTTTAATAGGAACACCTGGAAGCTATCATGGGCACAGGCTCATTTTTGCTGTTCAGTTTCTGTGAGTTTATACACATGATAGCGTCACATTCCTATTCTTGGCTTACAGGAGTGGACCCCAATGTAGTCTTCTGCTGTTTTATCAAATCCACCTCACAATTTGATGTTTTTTGCACCATTCTATGTAAACTCTACAGACTGTTGTGTGTGAAAATCCCAGGAGATCAGCAGCGTCTGAAAAACACAAACCAGCCGACCTGGAACCAACAATCATGCCACAATTAAAGTCACAGAGATCACACTTTTCCCCGTTCAGATGTGTGATGTGAACATTAATTGAAGCTCTTGACGCTTATCTGCATGATTTTATGCATTGTGCTGCTGCCACATGATTGGCTGATTAGATAACATCTAATTGTTCCTATTAAAGTGGATAGTGAGTGTACACACAGTAGACAAGCACCCCTGGGACTACTAATGAAAAGCTGGGGTAGCTAAGGACCTACAGGGCAGAGCTATGATGAAATCAAGAACTGGCTAGATAGTGACAGGTAGTGGCAGTGACAAATGTAGGTAAACCATACTGACTGGCTGTTTTGGGGAAGCAGGAGGAAACTGGAGAACCCAGAGGAAACCCACATGGCCACAGAGAGAACAAATGAAACTCTACACAGACAGTAACTCAAGCTCAGGATCGAACCCAGGACCCTAGTGCTACCTTGTACCACCCTGCCACCCTCATCACATACAGTAATTGCACTAGTTTGCATACACACTGGATGAGAAGAGAAAGCAATTTCATGTACAGCAACAAGACCTTTGGTGTGTTAGATTTCACAAATATTACTTCGTTATCACAAATACCACAAGTAACAAAAATGCTCATCTAGGGTATGTTTAAATTATTATGAGTGGAAAGACATAATACAGTTGAAATTTGTACAAATTCAAATTGTACACTGTGCACTTACAGCAGTCTTTAGAGATTATTGCTTGTCACAATGCACAATATTTATTTACATATTTTATTTATGCATGTGTTCAATTCAGCAATTTACATAGCGGCTCTCTAACACCCAGAAAAACTATGAGCCTAATAAAATCCACATTCTATAACAGACTGTGTGATAACGTGTCCTCCATGTCAGATTACATAAAAAAGATCCTCAAACGAAAAGTTCAGTATTCAACAAATGCACTTTTTTTAATATCTCATTTATTTTTTGCCATTGCCACCACCATATTTGTAGTCATCCTGTGAGTTTTATTTTATCATTCTAAACCATCCTTCTATCATTGACTTTTCGTTGAGAGTCGTAGCAGCACTTCACGTTATGCGTTAATATTGCTGTTCTCAGCTCCCAACTGAAGAATTCCTTTACAATGTGTGCTTTTTATCTGTGACAGCAAAACTGGGCCAAAGAATTTACAGCATAAAGCCGACTTTAATTAGATGACATAATAGTGCAAAGCTAGTGACATGGTACTGCAAAACTTTACAACTATAAATTAATGAGATCTATCTGATGCAAATATGAGCTGCACTAGTGCTTCAGTGCTGAGAGAGAGAGAGAGAGATGGGGAAAGGAAACACTAGGATGCTGAGAATGAGAGAGTGGTTTTATGTGCTATGGGTAGTTGTGTAAGAGGCGGAGGCGTGGGCAGACTCCCTTAGTGTGTGCTCTAATCAGGTTTAGAAGATTGACCTGAGACAGAACTCTGAAGTTCCGGGAGCCCAGGGCGGGGTACCTGTTATTTGCAGTGAGTGATGCCCATCTGCCTGCTTTTAAAGGGCAAGGAGACGGATTGGGATCTTGCGCTGGAAGACAGCGTGCTTTTATGAGTACAGCCAAACACATTTATCTAGCTGAGCTTCCTCCCTCAGTACAGTTCACTCATTTAGAATAGACTTGCTGTTCATCTCTGTAATAAAGATTATTAAATATTTCTCATTTTATTAATCCCATCAAAGGAGTTTTGTGTCTGAGTCTTCACTCTGAGTCATGCACAGACTGTTTGGTGAAGCAGGGGGAATATACAGTACAATATGTAAAAAAAAAAAAATAAATAAATAAATAAAATAAAGTGTCTTAAGTGGTTCTGTGGTTTGTTACAGTGTTCTATGTAGAATCTAAAAGGGTTGTGTAGCAGAACATCTTGAAGAAACCATTGATGAACGCTTTTTTCTAAGAGGACTCAGTTCATAAAGTACCAATCCCTGATTATTAACAACCCTGAGCTTCAATTTAAATTAATCTTTTTTAGTAGCTTAGTAAATTAAGGTATTTTTAAAAAATAATTAGTTCAAGTATAACTGATTCATGAATGAGTTTAGTTCAGATAAGATAAGATAAGATATAACTTTATTAATCCCCCGTAGGGGAAATTTAGGTCAACATAGCAGCACGAAGGAATATAAAAGAACCGAACAGATGCCAGATTGTAGAAGTATTCACACACTATTTACACTATACAATCAATAATTATTATTTACAACCAGATAATGTCTCAGATATAATCAGGCTTAAATCTGTCAGTTTGGTGCTGTGGTGTTGTGGAGCTTGATGGCTGATGGCACCAATGAGCCTCCAAAGCGCTTTGAGGCTCGGGGCTGGATGAGTCTGTGGCTGAAGGAGCACCTGAGCTGCCTCAGCTCAGCATAGATGACCATCAGCTCAGATGGTTTTCAGCTTCCTTCTCATCCTCCTCTCAGTCACCACCTCCACACCGTCCAGTTCCATCCCCACCACCGAGCTGGCCTTCTTCACCAGCTTGCCCAGTTTGTTGGAGCCACAAGTCCCGATGCCACCTCCCCAGCACACCCCAGCAAAGAAGATGACACTGGCCACCACAGACTGGTAGAACATCTGTAGCAGCCTGGTGCACACATTGAAGGACCTGAGCCTCCTCAGGAAGAACAGCCTACTCTGTCCTTTCCTGTAGAGGGCCTCTGTGTTGTCTGTCCAGTCCAGTTTATTGTTGAGGTGCACCCCAGGAACTTATAGGTGTCCACCATCTCTACCCCTTCACCCCTTATTACAACAGGGGTGTGGGGCATCTTGCTGCGTCTGAAGTCCACCACCAGCTGCTTGGTTTTTCCTGTGTTTAGCTGGAGGTGGTTGCTGTCACACCATCTGATGAAGTTCTCAATCAAGTCTCTGTACTCCTCCTCTCTGTCATCTGTGATACAGCTGACGATGGAGGAGTCATCTGAGAACTTCTGGAGGTGGCTCATTCCAGAGTCGAAGCAAAAGTCAGAAGTGTAGAGTGTGAAGAGAAATGGTGACAGTACAGTTCCCTGGGGTGTGCCAGTGTTGCTCACCAGGACATCTGACTGGCAGCCATGTAGCCTGACATACTGCGGCCTGTCAGTGAGGTGTGTCAGTGAAGTGGAGAAATCGAAGAACATGATCTTCACAGTGCTGTGTGGCTTCTCCAGGTGGGTGTAGGCTCTGTGAAGCAGGTAGATGATGGCATCATCCATGCTGACGTCAGCCTGGTATTCAAACTGCAGAGAGTCCAGGCAGTCGCGTACCAGGGGCCTAAGGTGCTGCAGAACCAGTCTCTCGAAAGTCTTCATTACACGAGATGTTAGTGCCACAGGTCTGAAGTTGGAGAAGTCCCTTTTTGGGGACATGGACAATGCAGGAAGTCTTCCAGATCTTCGGCACCTTCTTCAACCTCAGTGAGAGATCAAAAAGATGCCGGAACACTCCTGCCAGCTGCTCTGCACACACCTTGAGGACCCTCGGGTGGATGTTGTCGGGTCCTCTGGCCTTGTTGATCCGGGTTTTGGTGAGCTGCCGTCTCACCTGGCTGGTTGTGAAGACCGAGGTGGAGGATAGGGGGGAGTGGAGTGGCAAGGGAATGGAGAGTGGAGTGGAGGGGAGGGGGGATTGGAGGGGCAGTGGAATGGAGGGGAGAGAAGGGATGGTCATATTGATGGAACAGATTATACTAATTGATGCATATTACACACATTTCCCTTCAAAGATAGGTTGCACTTTCATATGATACACAGTGACTATCAGTATTTTAAAATATAATAATAGTAACAACAACAACAACAATAACAACAGCAGCAATAATAATAATAATAATAATAATAATAATAATAATAATTGCAAACAAAACACAGGTTTGTCCAAAAGAACTACATATCTTTGTTAAATATAGGTGTGCAACAATTATTGGCACCTATTTTTAGTCAATACTTTGTGCCACCTCCCTTTGCCAAGATAACAGCTCTGAGGCTTCTCCTATAATGCCTGATAAGGTTGGAGAATTCATGACAAAGGATCTGAGACCATTCCTCCATACAGAATATCTCCAGATTCTTCAAATTTCGAGGTCCATGCTGGTGGACTCTCATCTTCAGTTCACCGTACAAGTTTTCTATGGGTTTGAAGTCAGGGGACTGGGATGGCCATGGCAGGACTTTGGTTTTGTGGTCACTAAACCATTTTTGTGTTGATTTTGATGTATGCTTAGGATCACTGTAAGCAGCAAACCAGTTACTAATAGTTTTGAGACTGTGGGCAGGTGCCAAGTCCTGCTGAAAAAGGAAATCAGCATCTCCATAAGCTTGTCAGCAGATGGAAGCATGAAGTCTTCTAAAATCTCCTGGTAGACGCTGCATTGACTCTCGACACAATGGATCAACACCAGATGACATGACACCCCAAATCATCACTGACTGTGGAAACTTCACACTGGACTTCTGTGTCTCTCCACTCTTCCTCCAGACTCTGGGACCTTGATTTCCAAATGAATTGCAAAATTTACTTTCATCTTCCACATGATTATGGTTGTGTGTACTCAACCAGACTGAGAGGTTAAATGCTCAGGACACCCTTACAGGTGTATTGAGTTAATTAGCTGATTAGAGCTCTCCTCAGGTCGACATTTCTGTATTTTAAATTCTTTATTCTAATATTTTGAGATACTGGATTTTTTTATTTCCACAAGCTGTAAGCTGTAATCATCAATATTAAAATTTTAAAAAGTCTTGAAATATATACTTTGTGTAATGAATCTAGAATATATGAAAGTTCCACTTTTTGAATTAAATTACAGAAAAAAATTACTTTTCCACGATATTCTAATTTTTTTAGATGCACCTGTGCATATACAGTCGGGGAAATAAGCATTGAACGTGTATTTCAGTAAATATATTTCCAATGAAGCTATTCACATGAAATTTTCAACAGACTTTGGTATTAACTCAAGAAATCCACACATTAAAGTCCATAAATTAAGTTATATGCAATAAAGCAGAATGACACAGGAAAAAAGTATTGAACACGCTAACTGAAATTTATTTAATAGTGGAGAAGCCTTTGTTTGTAATGACAGCTTCAAGTTGCTTCCTATATGAAGAAATTAATCAGCTGCAGTATTCAGGTGTGATTTTGGCCCATTCTTCTAAACATATTGTCTTTAAATCATGTTCAATTGGATTCGAGTCAGGTGATTGACTGGGCCATTCTAACACCTTGATTTTTTTTCTCTGAAACCAATTGAGAGTTTCCTTTGCTGTATGCTTTGGATCGTTGTCCTACTGGAAGGTCCACGCACGTCTCATCTTCATCATCCTGGTGGATGGCAGCAGATTCTTCTCAAGAATCTCCCGGTAAAGGGCTCCATTCGTCATTCCTTCAATTATATGAAGTCTGCCAGTACAATACGATAAAAAAACAACATGATGCTTCCACCTTCACTGTTGGTGTAATGTTTTAGAGTGATGTGCAGTGCCATTTCTTCTACAAAGTAGAAGTAGTAGCATGACAGACAAAAAGTTAAATTTTGCTCTCATCTGACCAGACTACATTCTCCCAGTATTTCATAGGCTTGTCCAAATGAGTTGTAGCAAACTTTAAACAAGCTTTGACATGCGTTTTCTTTAGTAATGGAGTTTTGCGGGATGAGCATGAGCAGTGGAGTGCATTGCCTATTGTTTTCTCTGTGACGATGGTACCTGCTGCCTCCAAATGTTTCTGGATCTCTTTCTGAGTGGTCCTTGGCTCTTGGGCTACTCTTCTGACTATTTTTCTAGCTCACTGGTCAGAAATCTTGCGAGGAGCTCCTGTATGTGGCCGGTTGATGACAGAGTGATGTTGCTTCCACTTGTGGATAATCTCCCCAGTGGTGCTTACTGGAGGATTCAGAAGTTTTGAACTATGTCTGTATCCGATTCCATCAATATGTTTTGCAACAATAAGGTTGCGAAGGTCTTGGGAGAGCTCTTTGCTTTTACCCATCATGAGGTGTTTCTTGTGTGACACCTTGGTAACGAAAAGCCTTTTTATAGACCATCAATTTACTAACCCAGCTGATATTAATTTGCACAGATAGGAGGTATTATTACTTACAGAGTTCAGCAGGTTCCTTACCTTACCTTGCCTTGGAGAACTGCATTTTCTTAATGTGTTCAATACTTTTTTCCTGTGTCATTCCAATTTATTACACATAACTTTATTTATGGACTTTAATGTTGTGAATTCTTTATATTTGCAGATTTCTTGAGTTAATACTGATGTCTGGTGAAAATTTCATGTGAATAACGTCATTGGAAATATATTTACTGAAAACAATGTTGACGCGTTCAATACTTATTTCCCCCACTGTATATGAGTCATAAAGCAAGTGAAGTGAAGCCAGTATCTTCTGCTCTTTTTGTGTGTGTTCCTGTGTCCACTGCTTTATTGATCAGAACAAGCCCTCTACAGCTATTATTGCCAGAAAACACTCTGACTTTGGCATATCCCTACCGCTTTTTGATCCACTTTAAAGAAATTAGGTTTTTTTTCCTAGGAACTATGACAGATTTTCTTTCTGTTCCCTCCATTTCCCACTCACTGCCACGCAGATCAATACAGATCAAGCAGATCAGAGCAGGGTTTTTGTGTTTTGTTGAAAGTGGAAATTATATCAAGGCAGGGCACTTTAAAGTTTGGACACATCTCCAACTGCATAAATTTGTTAAACAATGATAAACACTATTAAGGAAGCAGCAAACCCCAGTTTTATTATTTAAACTAAATAAACATTTAAGTTGATCTGAAAACTGGATCCGAGTGTTTGTGGAGACATCGGCCTGATTGACTCTGGCAAGAAAAAAGTAAATATTGCTGGTAGAACATTAAGGATTTATTTGGAACATTATTTATTTATTATTTATCTCATTTAAAAACCATGATGTTTTACTGAAGAACTGAGAGACATACAAAAGAGTTTAAATTCAGTCAAATGTTGTTTTA
Source organism: Ictalurus furcatus (assembly GCF_023375685.1). Classification (NCBI taxonomy): domain Eukaryota; kingdom Metazoa; phylum Chordata; class Actinopteri; order Siluriformes; family Ictaluridae; genus Ictalurus; species Ictalurus furcatus. The sequence continues at coordinate 23,629,764 of NC_071259.1, read as the reverse complement.
TTGTAAACAAAATATCACAGCAACCGTCTCACAGTTTTTTTTACATGGTTTACTTGTATACTGTATACAGAGTCATGTGACTACATGTCAAGTCAGATAAATCTATTTCTAATTAACAAACTTACTGTAACTTATTATCACACCAAATTATTTTAAATTAGTTCATACTATTCCTCAATAAATTCAAGAATTATTTTTATTCATGTATTAATAAATTTAGAGGTGGCACAATTTATAAAAGTTAATCATAAAATAAGTAAAGGAATAAAACATGATGGCGCTAAGTGGAGTTGCAATAATCTTCCATCCATTCTACAGTGCTGTGAGAAAAAGTATCCTGATTTCTTCTGTTTTTTGTGTATATCTCATACAAAATTGTTTTAATTCTTCAAACGGAATACAACATAAAACAAGTAAACACATAATACAGTTTTGTTTTTTTGTTTTTTATTGAAGCAAAAAATTTATCGAACATTTATCACAACATCAAATGTGGAAAACCTGCAACCAAATGCTTCTGATATGTAGAGATCAGTCCTTTACAGCACTGTGGTGGAATTTTGGCCCTCTTTTCTTTGTAGAACTGCTTTAGTTCAGCCACACTGGAGGGTTTTTGAGCATGAACTACCTGTTCAAGGTCCTGCCACAGCATCTCAATTGGTTCAAGTCAGGACTTTGACTAGGCCATTCCAAAACTTTAATTTAGATTTTTGTTTTGAGCGACTCAAAGGTGGACTTACTCCTATGCTTTGGATCATTGTCTTGCTGCATAATCTAGTTGTGCTTGAGTTTCAGCTTAACCTTTAAGCAGAATTCATGTTGCCCTCATTTATTGCAAGTTGCCCAGGCCCTGAAGCAGCAAAGCATCCCCAGGCCATCACATTTCCACCACCATGCTTGACTGTTGGCATGATGTTCTTTTTGTGGAATTCTGTGTTTGGCTTACGCCAGATGTAACAGGACCCCTGTCTTCAAAACAGTTCCACTTTCGACTAATCAGTCCATGGAACGTTTTTCCCAAAAGGTTTGTTTTTGCAAAAAAAGTTTTTGATGAAATCCATGGATGTCATTTTTCCCCAGTGTCTTTCTGATGGTGGAGTCATGAACAGTTACCTTCATTAATGCAAGAGAGGCATTAATGCAGAATTGAGACACAGAGATCATGTCTGAAACTCATCAATTGCCCTCTTAGGACCTTAAAAGGACCTGCACATGCGCTCTGTGGACGCTACACGAGGGCATAATTACTAGTCGCAGAAAGCATGAGCCGGCGCAGCACAGACATCAAACATTTTAGAAAACATTGGCGGGACAGCAATACTAGAATAACAATCAGACAGATAGGCGTGACAGAGTACATTGTCCTATAACCCCATCCTCTCCACAGGGATGAGAACCAGGAAAACCAGGAATCATCCGCCTCGAGAGGAATCATTACAACCTGTTTCATGTGATGTATGATGTTAGTTAGATCATGTGAGTTCTCTGAGATGTAGAAACAACATGACATCATCAAAAATATTATACACTCACCTACCCGCTCGGTGGTTAATAGGTCTAGGACCGACCTATTCTGAACCATGACCTCACGAAGGGCCTTAAGTTCATTATTGATTACGGTTAGTGCCGCCTCATTGTCATTAGCCAAAGAGAGAAGCATATAGGTTAAGCCATTGATCTTATTTAAAGTAGCTGTTGTGCCAACACCTAAAAATAGAGACCACCCTATTCTAGCATCAGGGGTGGTCCACGGGTCGGCTAACGTGTAACCCACAATTTTGCTAGGGACACCACATTTGGTTATCCTATGTGAGGGAGGGGCCCAGGGAACGGTGATTTGAATAGAAACACTGGGGATCACGAAAGCAGGATAACAACATCCTGTCCAAAGGAAATCACTCGTGCTTTCTGTGAAGGCTCTCTGACCACATACCCATAAAACAGTATTAGTGCTATACAGTTTGGTGAATGGGCACTTACCATTAAGAGGGAATTGAGTACCAGTAATGGAACATCTGTGTGCTAAACCCTGAGAAGTGGGTTGCGCGTCTACATAGGTCTGACAGACAGATCGACCCAACCCAAGAGTAGAGTTTGTACTATTGGTGCAGCTGCACATATCAGCTATTTGCTAGGGTACACCAAAGACCTGAGATGTACTCCATAATACTTGTGGTAATGGGCTAAAGGAAGTGACAGGAAGATCCCAACAGAGATTATCAGTATGATTACAGCCAGGTATATGTTGATTTAAAAGTGCACCAGCAATAAAAGCGGCAGTGAGATGTAGTATCTAGACTATAGGAATAGGAACTAAACAAGAGTCATTCTGTGCATTGGCTGATGCGGCGGTGATGTTGTGCAGTGGCATAGAAGACCACTGATATGATCCCATGGGATGGCAGAGCCAACATGAGTCATTGTGCACGTCGGTAAGGTTTTGTGCAATTTCTAGTGAAAACGAGCAGGCCAAATTACCTCCGCACCGTTGTGTGGGTGTGAGTCTGTGCGCGTGGATGTGTGACACCATTCATATGAGCCTGCACACGCTGAGGCGGGTCATGGCGGGAGAGCAAGGATTGTGTATCTCTATCTGGATCACAGCGAGAACAACTAGGACTATGTCCAAAAAGACGACAGAACCAGTATCTAGGGACATTCTTGGTTCTGGCTGACATGAAATCGAAAGTATTTTCCAGAGAGTACACACACTACAGAATCCACTACTTCCACGTATTAATCACCCTAAACGACAGTCACATTTTAAGGCTGTGCAATGACAACGGATCAAAATAACATGAAAATAAAAGACTCTGCATATGTACAGTATGTCTAATACAAAATAACGCTATATATGTATGTGTTAAGGTGAGATGAGAAGCGGCCCAACTCAGGGCAGCTTGATTGCCGTATTGTCTTAGAACCGCTTGATACGGCTGGTGTGAATCCACTGGGGTTGTGAATCCGTGAGGACAGCAGTACAGGTAACAGCCACCACACATATAGGATGACCAAAGGCTGCTTCCCCAACCTTTTGTGGTTTCAGGCTCTTGACGAGAACTATGTCACCTGGGAGGAAAGGGTGAGTAGTGGGCAGAGGGAGAGAAAAAGAAACATCACCATGTATACACCGACAATCACGTCCAGATCACCTGTAAAGCAAGCACCTGGGTTACCCTTAGTCCATTGAGTGGGAAATGGTCTGCCCATAATGATCTCAAAAGGAGACAATTTCGTTTTCTGATTAGGAGTCATGCAAAGTTCGCATAGGACAGCAGGTAATAAATCGACCCAATTACTTGAGGGGTTCTCTAAGAGCCCCTTAGTAAGGTGTTACTTAATAGTGCGATTTTTTCTTTCCACAATCCCTGAGCTCTGGGGATGATATGGAATATGAAAGTGCTAATCAATGTTTAGGTACTTGCACAGTTTCTGTGTTACCTTGGAAACAACTGGTGTCCCATTGTCACTATCAATAGTTTGAGGGATACCGTTCCGTGGGATTATTTCTTTTGCGAGAATTTTAATGACTGTATTGGCATTTTCCTTTGAGCATGGAAAGGCTTCTACCCATATAGAGAATTTATCCACGATAACTAGAAGATATTTGAGACTTCTGACAGCTGGCATGTATGTGAAGTCAATTTCTAGTGCCTGGAAAGGACCACTATGTGCTAGTAATGCATCATGTTTGACGGTTTTCCCTTGTCCATTTACTCTTGCGCATGTTAAACATGCATCGAGGAGTGATTTAACAGTTTTGTGATTGTCTCGATTACAAAATCTCCATGTTATCATAGAGATCACCCCCTCTTCATGCGACATGAGAAACACAGTGAAAATGTCACATGAGGAACGGAAGGATAGAAGACGGAAGAGCGAGACGGCCATCAGGGCAGTGTATTAAACCATCAGTGGGAAATAGGGAACAACCTTCCGAGGACCAAAATGTGAGGTTGTCTGGAGAGGCCTGTGTCTGTAAAAAAGCAACATCGATGTCACATGACGTCAGATAATGCGAAAGCATGTGAAAAATGGAGACATTGTTCTGGACAAAGGGGCTGGGCAAGCCCTCTTTTGAGATCCACCTAGCTACTTCATCAGCAAGTGAATTAGCACGGGCTAGTTCTGTGTTAGAGGAGTCATGACCTTTAATCTTAACAATAGCAAGCCTGTCAGGTATGAACAGAGTAGCCACATAAAAATGTCGAATCATTAGGTTTAGTACACGATCCATTGACATATACCTCGTTCCCTCCCTCCAGGTGATGTTGTGACAGATCAGATCAGATAGGAGTGATGAGGCGTGATGTATGTAGGTCAAACAGTCATGTTCCAACCAAGCTTCAGTTGCGGGCTCCTCCGAGCAGGCACGCAGAAGTCTTTGGAGCAAGACTGCAGGGCTGTTAGTAGTGGTTACAGATTTAATGGTGAGGTTGTATGTGGCGCAAAGGATAGTTTCATATACTGATCTACACTGAGCAGTCATGTGTTGTGTCTGAATGTTATTCAGGATAGGTGAGATGTGTGCAATGTGAGTGGGTGTAAAAGAACCAATTTTTCAGCATTAGTGACCATGAGAGCAGACGCAGCAACAGCTCTTAAACAGGCAGGCAAACCTTGAACTTCAGGTTCTAGAGATTTGGAAAGATATGATACTGGGCTATAGCTACCACCATGTTCCTGGGCCAGGACTAGGAACACTGAGAAACCGCACTGAGCCAGGTGGGTCAAGAGTTTTCAATATCGCTCTGTGCAGAGCTCATGTCCTTCAGCTGATAAAAGAATGTCATCCGTGTACTGAACAAGTCAGCAGCCCTCCAGTAAAACGAGTGATGAAAGAGCTTGATGCACCATGGATGAGAACACAGCGGGAGAGTTTATGAAACCCTGAGGAAGACATGTCCATGTGTATTGTTGATTTTTTAAAGTAAATGCAAAAATAGGCTGTGTCTGCTCAGATACAGGGACGCTGAAAAAAGCGCTACATAAATCAACTACCATGAAATGTGTGTGTGTGTGTGTGTGTGTGTGTGTGTGTGTGTGTGTGTGTGTGTGTGTGTGTGTGTATGAGGAATAGCAGTGAGAATAGAAGCCACGTCAGGTACAATAGGGCTTATTGGAATTACTATATCATTTATTTGCTTAATGTTCTGAATAAAATGCCATCCCTTCCTATGGCTTGTGTACAGGGTTAACAGGTGTGTTGTAGGGAGATATTGTATGAATGACCACGGCCTGCGCGAGTAAAGAATCAATCACCGGCTGTATGCCTAACTCCTTTTCTGCTGATAGCGCATATTGCTTACAATAAACGGGCCGAGTGGTTTTGATCTTCACAGCATAAGGGGTTACGTTTATGAGGCCTACTTCATTAGTATGCGTTGCTCATAAATTTTAGACACTGCCTCTAATGCTTCAGGTAGCGGACGCTCCGTGGGGTCAGTGTCGTGCTCATCATCATCCACATGGCAAACAGAAGAGAAACACAGATTAGATGGAGTTAACAGAGTGAATCGACCATCATGCATTGTAATGATCATGCTAATGCATCATGCAAAAACACTTCAATTTAAACATTAAATCTGAAAGAAGACGGAATGATGACAAATTTGTGATAAAACATGATATCAAGATCGACAGGAGATGTAGGGGGTGTGTTTATAAATGTAATATATTAACTATAAATAATATACACGAGACGGATATCTGAAGTCTTTACTATGAGAACTACCTGACTACATTCCCCAGCATGCACCAACACACTGCATGCCCTAAAAAACTATTAACACTATCATCGTGATACATTACAGTAAATAAAATGGAATGTTTTCCGGTTAAAGGCAAATGTTCATTTAAAAAAAGCAGATTAAAATGAGCTAGAGGATTCATGATCCTGCGAGCAAAAGTTCCTCGGTGACGTCATGACCAAGGTCCTTTAATAAAATACAGCGAAAGTCTGGACTGAGTGTATCTAGTCTGCTGTTTAAGCGCATCAACAAAATGACCAGGTTTATCTGTTGAAGGCAAAGCATCACATGTCGCTTTTATTTCCATAATACTGGAGGTTTCAATGTAAAACTTTTTCCCATTTTTTTTATTAATGGCACAGCGGCATTGGGATCAGTGCTATAGTGTGCGTCACCTCCTTCTGGCTCTGAGTCAGAGCTCAGCTTATACACTATGTGCTGTTTGCTCAATAAACATGATAGATTTTTTTTCTTTTTCTTTTTTTTCTGCATCCACTGATTTGGTGTGGTTTTAGACTGACCATTTCCACCCACAGTTACAACTTATTAATTTAATAATCACAGCTTATAATTTAATAATCACCAGAGGATATCAGACAGTCAGTATGTTTACATGGACAACAATAATCTGATATTAACCTGATTAAGACAATACTCTTAATCGGAAACTACCATGTAAACAGTGACTACGTTTACATGGACAGCAGTAATCTAATTATTGACCTTATTCTGAATAAGACAATATTGTGATTAAGGTGTTTACATGAGTCGCTTTTAGAATATTCCTTTCTACATGTTATAGAACATAGATCGATTAACGGCACACGTCATTACGTCCCCATGCCACGCCGTCCGACGTTCCCTCCAGAATTTCATGTATCAACATACAGTTTGTCTTCGTTATGGTACCGTATACAGTTTTGGGGTTTCATTTTATATTTTACGAAAGCTTCAAGTGCAGTTAATTTATGTCATGCTGTACGTGCAAATAGATGACTGCTTGAAGCCATGGGCTGCATCCGAAACCACGTACTTACCTACTATATAGTAGCCGAAATATGTGTATTTCACCTACTATATACTTTAGTATGTAAGTAAGGTTGAGCACTGCCGTGTGTGTACGTGTCCTGTCGCAAAATGCGGTGGAAACTCCCACACGATGTTAAAAATGTGATTAAGGTGTGTACATGTCTGCAATGCACTTTGATAATGCGACTAAAACTCCACATGACTTAATTCGATTTGTGTGTACTTCGAGTAAGACTTTAGTCAGATTAAGGTAATTAATAATTGCTGTTTACATGCTAGTTTCTTAATCAGGGTATTGTCTTAATCGGGTTAATATCGGATTATTTTTGTCCATGTAAACGTACTGACTGTTGGTTATAATGTTCAATCAGATAATGGGTATTAGATGCTTTGTCAAATTACGCGGTAACCTGTGCCCGCGGTAACAGCGTGGACTAAACCAGAATTTGTCGAATCACGTATGCACTGCGTCTCTAAGACACTGTGTTCACGGAAGCACCATGAGCCTAAAATGTGACATTCCTACCAGTACACTGGAGGTATAAAGAATTAAAATCATTCACTTACCTCCATCCAGATATCCCCAATTCTGACACCAGGAACCTGTTAAGTTCTTTGTCCGATAAAAGTCAGAACCAAAATTTGAACCCTGCTCTGGCTGATTTCCTCTCATCTGGGCCCAGGAAAAAAGCTTCTTAGTTTAATGATACAGAAAGCATAGTATATACACACAGTTATATATTGATAAAGAGTGATAAATTTCAATTGGAACAAGTCACAGATAAAGTTAAAACATCTATCACATACGTTCGAGTGCCTTAAGAACTACAAGACGTCTAGTCTATCAGATAATAAGAGAAGAAGAAGAACTGAGAGAGAGAGAGTGAGGACGAAAGGCGGGGTGATTTGGAATACTCAAAACAACACATACCAAGAACACAAAGCAATTTGCTTCCGTTACATCGTGACACAAACTAGAGACCTTCAGGATGGAGAAACAGAGATCGTGCCTGAAACTCATCACATACGAATATTTATTACTTCTCTTCTACAGATAAGCTGGATTGCACCATATAGCATGTAGTAATGTATTTAGGCAGGTCTTAGTATAAGTACAGGGTGTCTCAAAAGTCTTCATACATAGGGGAAATTAACACTTTTTAGCTAAGTGTCTTACAAAAAAGTTTCCTAAATAGTTTATATATATATATATATATATATATATATATATATATATATATATATATATATATATATATATAAACATATATACATACAAATAAAATAAAATAAAAAAACATTATATATATATATATATATAATTTATTTTTTTTCCAGATAGCCTTTAAGAACGCCTTTGACAAAAGAAGAACGTATTGAAATCATTCTCATGGCTGGACCGGGAAGCTGTCACAAGGTTACGATGATCTTTGACAGGAAACATGGCGAGCACATCACACACGACAATGTTGCCAAAGTTATTAATAAATTCAAAAATCTCAACACTGTTATTCTAACTCTTAGAATCTCAGTTATTCTAGCTCTTTATACTTATTTCTTACTTCCCTGCTTATTATTTGATAATGAGTCCTTATTGGTCACATATATAGCAGTGAACTTGTTTTCTTCGCATACCCCAGCTTGTCAGGAAGTTGGGATCAGAGCGCAGAGTCAGCCATGATACAGCACCCCTGGAGCAGAGAGGGTTAAGGGCCTTGCTCAAGGGCCCAACAGTGGCAGCTTGGCAGTTGGGCTTGAACCCCTGACCTTCCGCTCAGTAACCCAGAGCCTTAACCACCAAGCCACCACTGCAATTTCAGTGTTTCCTTGTTGTAGAATGTACATTTACCTTTGTTATCTGTGACTACTTGCGTTTTTAAAGTCCAAGTGTGAATGTAAACCGCTATTGAAAGATAAAACATTGATAAAGGGACCCTCTGCTGGTCCCGTTTGTGAAAAAGAACAACAAGAAAGCATCATTGCTTTAAAATTATGGCTCAGGCCCTCAGACTAATGTGAAGTAACAGTGTGGAAAATCCTTCATGAGTTCTGTGGCATCCTGCCCAAGAGCGAGGAGTTGTGTTCCAGTATATAGTGTGTGTATGTCATCTGAAAGCATTCTGTGTGAATAAGCTAAGTGACATGTTGATGTGGAGGGAGGTGTTTGATAAATGAGTGTCTAACTTTTCACTCTGTCCACCATGAATGAGAGGCGAAAACACACGAACATACCGATGAGCATAATTACATCCAAACACAGGTTCTAATGAGGATGAATGTTCTGTCTGAGAGGCACTAAGTGATGTGCCTGTTCCAGAACAGGAGACTTTCATTTGTGTGTGTGTGTATGTGGGTGTGTGGGTGTGTGTGTGTGTACATGTACTGGCTTCAGCCCACAGGAAGCTGTGCAATACATTTTCACTTCATCATATTTAAGCTGTAAAGGGAAAAGCTAAACAGGATATGCTGCAGTATGTGACATAAACTGATGAGTAGCTACTATTTAATGTACGCAAACAGGGGGGGAAAAATATGATATTTAGGCTATGATGTCTACATGAACACTACAATTTAGGTCTGGTCAGTGTTCCTACTAGAATATTATCCATTTTCACATATGTTCTAAATGTTAGAAGTTATGAAAAGTTTAATTCTATTCACTTTTTTATAGGCAGCATAGATAAACATTTTTATATTATATATAAAGCGTTGAACTTTTATATTATTATATTATATTATCCATCCATCCATCTATCTAGCCATCTTCTATACCGCTTATCCTTTTCAGGGTCACGGGGAACCTGGAGCCTATCCCAGGGGAGCATCGGGCATAAGGCAGGGTACACCCTGGAGTAGGGTGCCAATATATTATATTATATATTTTAAATTTGTTTTATTTGATATTAGGACATTGTATAACTCTAACATTAAATCCAATATTTCCATCAGAAACAACACATTCCAATAGATTAAAAGATGATTGGATGTTGAATTTTTACCAAATATTTTTTTCAAAATAAAATAAATAATTACTGGTAATGGAAAGAATCAGAAATAAGTTAAAGCATCTCACCTTAAAAAGGAGGGAAACACTACCCTGATTAAAATCATCTGCTTAGATACAGGATAGTCAACATTATCAGTGCTTTCATGTTGCCACTAAAAATTTCAGTCCAATAAATTTAAAAGATATTTATTCAGTTTCAATGTTTGTGTTTGTGCACTTCACACCAGGATAGCTCTGATCTGAGTTTTGCTGTTGCAGTGCATTTTTTCTTCCTCTCTCACACAACTTTCCTTTGATCCTTCATGTTCACTGTGAAAAGACTATCTGGAAATAATCTAAAGATACAAGAACTCTTCAGCCTACATAAATAAATCTTTTTACATTAAAGATTGATGAAAGTGGAGTGATTGAAATTAAATTGAAATCGTATCAAATTGAAACTAAATTGAATTTTATTGAAGCAGATTTATTGGTGTCAAATAGCAAAAAAAAAATCATATCGTATCATTTGGAAGCCTTGGGGTTTGCACCCCCAGCGGATACCACATTCTAAAGAAGCACTTTTTTTTTAAATATCTTTAAAAATCCTGTTTGTGTGTAACATGATCAGATATAATTAGTATTTAATGTGTGTAATGACCCATGACCATTCCACTTCAATGAACAAAAACAGAATTTGGGGATTGTCACATGTTGGGGGAAAATAATCTTAACATAGAATCCATTCTAAAAGACACCTTGATTATTGCCACCTTGCCATTATTTTTAGTCATTTATATGGTACCCTCTGGGTGGCTGAGGAACTGTGTGTATTCCCATATTGCACTGCAAGCATCTGTCAGGTTTATCACTGAGATATTGCTGCAAGCAGGAATTTTGTTGAGAATTGTAGCATTCAAAGACTTTATAAAGAAATCAAATTTACACACATCACACATCACTGACGACTTTGTCAGGTGATTACACAGAGTGAAATGCCCCTAGATTTGAAGGTGCACAAGAAATATAGTCACGGGTAGATTATTTACTGTATTGCCCTTAGTTTCCCAAAATGCCTTTGGAAGAGAGATTAAAAGTAGATAGACAAAGCAAACATTGTCCTATCAACATTAAAATCAGACTAAAGGACGTACTACAGAACCATATGCTTAGTGTTTTGTGTTTCACGAAAGGGTTACAACTTTTTTCTTTACCATGTATGGTATTTAGCGCATAAATGGCATAAAGCCAGTTGGGCATTACAGATTTGAAAAAATTATTAGAAATTACAATTGTAGCTGCCTATCTGCCTTCAAGTATGTAATAGTTTGTCCATATCATTGTTGTATTAGTATTATTGTTGAGCTACTGATGGATATTACATTTTAGCCCTCACATCTAATATCACAACCAGCCATTACTAATTGTAGTGTGTCTTCTGTGAAACCCTAGCATATGGGATTCACAGGCAAAAGATTATCATGTCACATTAACTCTAATATGGAAAACTTTCTAAACCACTAAACACATCCCAAACTGGAATTCTCATTCCTCCAGAGATTTGTGCACATGTGATCAGAGAGAGGACTTTTATTTAGTAAAAAAAAAAAAAAAAAACTATTCCTGGTCATCCAAGATTAGTTAAATAGTTTAATCATGTGCAATGTTCTAACATTTTTTTATTCGTAAGTATGCCCTTCACTTCTAATTAAAGTCAGCGGAGAGTTGTTGAACAAGTACCTGGGATTGTGGACTCCTAATTGACTCAGGGTGATCAGAGTTCTGCTTTTAATTGGTGTGATGGAGAGGATTAATTAAAGTGTGATAGCTGGATGATTAAATCTCGTTAGCACCCCACCAAGCTCAGGTGCTGCCGTCTCTCTTCCACTACTTGAATCTGCTGCTTGAAGATGAGTCACGGTCCCATTAAGCAGTACACACCTAAGATAGAAACCATTGATTCAAACTGTAGATGTTTCCTTTGAATTGCAAATCATTTGTTTCTCACTAAATTTCTGGCTGATGTGAACTTTAAATCAAATAGCAATCACTTGTATATGTTTCTCTCAAGATGATGAGGATGGTTGCAGTGGTAATGATATGTGCATAAATATTTTTTATGTAATCCTATCTGCATATACTTATTGAAGTATTACCTGCCTGGGCCCTTTTTCCTCATTTAAACCCTGACAGATGATAAAGAAGTGGGAGATGATGGGTATTTCCTTAGTTCATTTCGCTGCACATTTTCTCAAGCAGAACACAAAATTGCACCACCACACCGCTCTCAGCCACAGCCAAATGAGGAAGAATGAGTTTCCTGATAGCTATATTATTAACTACTCTGCTTAGGCTGGTTAAAATGTATTAGCCCATCTCTTATAGAGCCATTCAGGTCCCTGGTGCAAACAGTGAAGTAAGAGAAATGGTATTAATTTGAGGCATAAATCTCATTCTCATTCACTCAATCAAATAAGAATTTGAGAGCAGAGCAGAACTTTCTATTAAACAGATGGGAGCAGCAGGGGAGATTGTGCTGATGATATATTTCCCTGGTAAGGATTCACTTATATACTTTTGCCTTGCATGCTTTTAATGTGCTTTCTTTGTTTTTATTTTCCCTTTAGCAGATTTAGGAGCATTTGCGATTTCTGTCTGCAAGCCTGAATGTGAAATACTATAAAACCTCATATTTTTCTAAGTACAAATTAACACATCACGGCCTCTTCCCATTAACCCAGGGATGCCAACTTTTACTTCCTGGCTGGAGTGTATAAGCACAATTTCTCTCCCAATGTTTTATCTGGAACAATGGTAATGTTACCTATAAAAACAAGTCATTATACATGGAGAATTGGCTCCAGCATAGCATACTAATTGTAAATGAGCTTATTGACAAGAATTGGCAATTATACACTTGTAAATGAAAAATATATTTTTTAAATAATTAAGGCTATCCCCAGTGGCATACTAACTTTAACCAAACTTTAGTAGATATTAATGATTCAACCGTACAAAGTCCCCAACTTTTAGTAAATGGCCTTTCCATTTCTGATAAACATTTTAATATTAATTTTACAAGAAACTCCATTATTGTCAGATCTAATCCTCCATGTAAATTAAGATGGCTTAAACCTTACCATTTATCATCTGGAAATTTCCTTATAAATATGAATCTGTTATCTCTACCTCATTTTGGGTTTGACTTTAAAATGGACATGACAACAAAATTTAACAAAACCATTTAACAAAACCAAAAATTTATGATATTACGATATTTTACTTTGTTTACAAACCCAAATTTTTCTGAAAAACAAAATGACATCATTAATCGTTTAATTATTTTACCAAAGTTTTACATTCACAAGACAAGAGGAATTCAAAACAAAACCCTCATACATTACCTTCTGTAACACTGAGCTTAAGGTATACTTTGAAACCCTTTCAAACATGAGAATACAAAACAAGAAACTTATGAAAACGATAAAAATTCGAAAGCTGTTCATATTCATGTAACTTCCCAAACATCAATATGTTCTTTTCTATTGCTGTTGTTGTTACTTTTGTGTTTTATTTTAGTTCACATTCTCTGAACTGTTAAACAATGTAATTGACTTCTTTTTGCTTTGTATTTGACCATGCTATGGAATTAAATATAACAAAGGGTCCTGGGCTGTGAGGTGAGCTAAACGCTATTGGCTATTTAAAAAACACTTCCTATTTCAAGTAGAAATGATGTCAACACATCAAATATTGCTGTGCATTTCAAGGCACTTCACAGGGGCTTTAAAATATCGTCTCTGTCTTCTCCACTGTTTTTATCCTCTCTCTTCTCAAAATACTTTAGAATACTCATCTGCAATTGTAATGATCACAACTGTTTTTCAAATCTCAATTAAACTGGCTGACACAGACTACAGATTAACAATCTTATCTGACTTCAACCATGCTATCTTTGCAAACTGTTTTTCTGGCAAACTGTGTGTTCTCATTGAAGCCACTTTCAATTCTGATAAAAACAAAAAGTCATAAAGATTCCAAAGTTATATAATGTTTTAATTATACTAGAAAGAGGGTGTCAACAATAACATTCTTTATGTTTACATGTGTAGATTTGTCCGATTAAAGTACAATATATGGTAAATCCAGCACAATAAAATTTTAAACAGTAACATGTAACCCAGCCAAGGTTATACAATTATAGAATTATTCTGGAAATTATTTAATTTGACATATAGGGCAACTATTATGATTACTTTATTATTATTCTTATTTATTGTATTTTGGTTTACTTGTATTTTTCGTTATTATGGTCTTGATGCTGTTGATTGAGATCTAGATATATAGATATATAGTTAACCATATATATACATGCCTGTTACAAACACCTTACAATAAGCTTGTCTAATATCCCAGTAACTATGAAAAAGCAAATCAATAAACATAGTAACTATTTGAAATGAATAATGAATTATGCTTTGTTACAAAAAAAATTAAGGAGAGTTTACCACTTTACAAAAAAGGAAACAAATACAATTCATTTGTACTGAATGGTCAGTTGTACAGAATGGTCAGTATTAACTAGAGATGTAGTCAAGACTCCCTGTCAAGTCCAAGATAAGTTCAAGACCAGGATTAGCTGAGATCCAGTCAAGACCAAGTCCAAATAAAAGTGAGGTTTTTCATGAAATACTAGTATTCTACTTGTATTCTATAGTTGGACTCTAGGGGCCTAATTTATCAACCATGTGTATGCACATTCCTATGCATTGAACTGGATCTGTCAAGTTCTGCTTATGCGTGTGGACGTGCGGACATTTCTGTACACTCCTGACTATGCTCATGCAAGAAACCCTACAGGTAGAAAAGTGTAATAGCAGGTAAATTGACTATGTGGAGCTTCTATATCACAAACTGTCTACCATATCAGCATAACTGAGAGAGTAATTACTGATTGTAGTGCTCACAAGATGCAGACAGATGACACAGACAGAATGTAAACTCAAATCAAATAAAAGGCACATTTAATGACTGATTGGGATTATGCATTGTTTGAAGATTTGGCTCATGCAGCATTGTGGAGGGAATGCGCAACAGAAAAGATAGTAAATTTGATGAATTTTCATGCCACAGCAGAGATTCTAAATGTAACTGGGGAAACAATATACACACTTACTCATTATATATATAAAGTGATACCAGTTGTAAAGTGATATCATTAAAACTGTGAGTAGATTGTGCAGAAGAAGCTTTTCCCTCAATACAAAGTGTGGGGAAACAGGTAGAAAATGGACATTCCTAGCTGGTATTGTATTTATCTTCTGTAAACATGTAAGGAAATTGCAACGAACACTCTATAGCCTGCTTGGTATTACAACAATATGTGCCATTTTCCAAGAACATGTAATCACTACATACGGATATATTGTATATAACAGGCCACTTTTGACTTGTGCAGGTTTGTTTTGCAATCCAAATAGGTAAAGTTGGTTTGTTGGTAAAGCAGGTTTAGTTTTTACTATACAAATTCTATTGTATATACAGTATGTGAGTTGTGCTTTTGATTAAACTGTAATCAATTAAAAGGTGAAATGTTGTAAACAGAAACAAGGTATTATAACTATGTTAAAAGGATGCAAAATAAATATAGCAAAATACTTTTACTCCATAAATTGTTGTGTGACAGTGAATTGATATGCACATTCTCATAGTTATGTCAATATTTAGTTTATTTAGGAAAGCTGAATGGTTTTAATTTGACTTAAAATGTTACTTTGTAAATATTACAAAATATTTGGTAATAGCCATGTTTTTGGAGATTAACACAGGGTCCGGGAGAGTCAGATTTTGTGTTTTGGAACACATTTGTGTCCAAGCTGTGTAAGCCAGACTTTCTACAAGACTTATGAAGCCGTCCAAATTGGGTGGCGAGACAGTTTGGAAAAGTCATTCACTAAAACAGTGACTTTTCCAGTTACTGCCTCACCAGTCTGGAAGAATGGCCCACCCACCACCATCTCAGTTGCCAGGGCCTGTGTGAGAAGATAAATGTATTTGAGAGGAGGCTCTGAAATGGAGTATTAAGCATTAGCATAACAAAAGTTAATATATAGTGTTTTAATTCCATTTCCCAATATAGATGTTGAAGCATAGCTTGTGAGGATTTTGTTGTCCAGCTTAGACAAAAAAATATATACATCTACAAAAAAAACGCTGAATGTCTAAATTTTGACAATAAACCAGGGGACTCAGGGCACAAGGCGAGGTACACCCTGGAAAGTGTGCCAGTTCATCGCAGGGCACACTTGCACACACACTCACACACCCATTCACGCACTACGGACAATTTGGAAATGCCAATCAGCCTACAACACATGTCTTCGAACTGGTGGAGGAAACCGGAGTACCCAGAGGAAACCCCTGAAGCACGGGGAGAACATGCAAACTCCTCACACAGGGCAGAGGCAGGAATCGAACCCCCAACCACTCAGAAGTTGTTTTTTCCCCCAGATTTTTAATCAGAAGCACTTTTGATGAAGCACAACCCTTATCTATGGGAATTTGTGTGTGTGTGTGTGTGTGTGTGTGTGTGTGTGTTAATCTTATTTCTGTGTAACTAACATTAGGTTGTTAGTTTGTGTATAATGGATTCCATCATCACTATGCTCATTTGAATGACTGCATTGATTCAGAGCTGTAGGAGATACAGGTGTTTCACAAGCCATAATATCCAATTATGCATCTATGCATACACACACACACACACACACACACACACATGGAGCTCAGAGGCAGATCTCCTCTAGACACCAATTGCCTCAAGGCGCAGTCAAATCCTCCCCAACTCTGACTGAGAGGTCACTGTACTGTGTGTGTATAGATCAATCACTTCAGTTAACTCCACAGTAGTCAAAGTGGCCCAAAAAACGTCCAGCCTAATATATTATCCCTCTATGTTCTGGCAGCCTTGAAGGTAGACTCCACCAATTTTCTACTTTCAAATACACATCGCTCTATCTTTGTGTAATTAAGAGCACATCTGAGGAAATGATATCGTCTCTACTGTATCTGTAAGCTGAGTACATGGCCTGTATTTAACAGAAGAAAGTCAATGCATAAAAACTGATTCATTTTTTATGTTTATTCACATGGCGAAAACTGTCATTTGATCATTCCAGTAGTCTTAAGTTTATTGTACAAGCTCAAGGCTACGTAATAGTACAAATTACAGCAACTTGATTTGGGTGAACCTAGGAAATCAATTTTTATAAAGTATTTGAGTGAATTCAGCAAATCAGGTTTGACGTGATGCTGATGCTGCTGAGGCTGTATCCGGGACCTGAGAGAATAACATGCTAATGTAAATGGGGTGGAAGACTCAGACTAAGTAACTTGACACAAATTCCTCTCTCTCTGTCTCTACATATACATGCAAAGATTTAATCCAAATAAATTCAGTCCAATTGAAGATTTCACGTAAACTATGTATAATACTGCCTTGTGCCCGATGCTCCCTGGGATAGGCTCCAGGTTCCCCGTGACCCTGAAAAGGAGTAAGCGGTAGAAGATGGATGGATGGATGGATGGATGGATGTATAATACTGTGCAAAAGTCTTAGGCACACAATTTTTTCTAAATACAAATTTTGTCTTAAATGTGTATTTTATGAGTTTGATGCATTATTGAGTCAATTAAAAAAAAATATATTCAAAACCATACTTAAAAAAAAAAAATGTTACAGGAAAATGTTTGTATGGCAGTAAAGAAAGCAGCATATAATACACTACTTTTCAGATAAAAATCATAATGAAGTTTTTTCTTCATTTTTTTTTTCTTAATTATTTCTTCGGTTTTATCTGCAAAAACAGAAACAGTTATGACAGTCAGAGCCTCCAGAAAAACTGTCCGATTCTCCAAGATGCTCAGAAAAACTTAACAGCTAATTTCCTTATAAAACTGTACAAAGTTTATCTGAGACAAGTGATGCACTTTTAAACAGCAAAGGGCTTTTACCCTTTATATTGACTTTGTTTAGTTTATTACTGTTTACTGCTTTTAATAGTGATGTACAAATGTTTCATTTAATTATTTTTTAAAGGCATATTTGCATTTGGTTGCATGTGCCATTGCAAGACTTTTGCACAGTACTGTACTGTATATGTGTCCTTAACTTAAAAACATTAATTTAATTTTGTTTTCCTTTGTTAATATAAAAAGAAAAAAAACCTGTGAATGTTTACTGCTGTGTGTTGCTCAATTTGTTTTCTTTTTTCTTCTCAGTGGAATATTTGGGAAAGGGAGGGGAGGAGAGAAGAGAAAAGGTGATGTTCAGCAGACATGATTGGTAGACGTGTTCAGCAGAAATGTTCAGCAGAAATGTTTAGTTCAGCAGAAATGTCCAGCAGAAATGTTCAACAGAAATGTTCAGCAGAAATGTTCAGCAGAAATGTTCAGCAGTAATGTTTAGTTCAGCGGAAATGTTCTGCAGAAATGTTCAGCAGAAATGTTCTGCAGAAATGTTCAGCGGAAATGTTCAACAGAAATGTTCAGCAGTAATGTTTAGTTCAGCAGAAATGTTTAGCAGAAATGTTCAGCAGAAATGTTTAGTTCAGCAGAAATGTTCAGCAGAAATGTTTAGTTCAGCAGAAATGTTCAGCAGAAATGTTCAGCAGAAATGTTTAGTTCAGCAGAAATGTTTAGTTCAGTAGAAATGTTCAGCAGAAATGTTCAACAGAAATGTTCAGCAGAAATGTTCAGCAGAAATGTTTAGTCCAGCAGAAATGTTCAACAGAAATGTTCAGCAGAAATGTTCAGCAGAAATGTTCAACAGAAATGTTTAGTTCAGCAGAAATGTTAAACAGAAATGTTCAGCAGAAATGTTCAGCAGAAATGTTTAGTTCAGCAGAAAAGTTCAGCAGTAATGTTCAGCAGAAATGTTCAGTTCAGCAGAAATGTTCAGCAGAAATGTTCAACAGAAATGTTCAGCAGAAATGTTCAGCAGAAATGTACAGCAGAAATTTTCAGCAGAAATATTAAATAAAAATGAAACTGGAAAAAAAAACATAAGAGGTGCTTTTGAGCCATAGACTATCTATACCATGGGTTGTTATCTGAAATACCATACCAAGTACTTAAAAATATACCTTTGTACTATCAATAAACATATGAAAAATTCAGCGAATCTAACGTTCTAAACATGAACCAGAGCAGCTGGTCAGTGTTCATGGTTGTTCCATGTAATCCAAATTTAGGCACATACAAAAAGTGGCATTTAGTATAACTTTACCATAACAATCAGAAGCATGTAGTTCTAGTCAGGGTGTAACAATGGTGTAGCTTACCAGGGGTATTCAACTAAAATTTGCAAAGGTCCAGGTACGTAAAGGTCCTTCCTCACAAACCTCTCTATAAATCGTAGTAGTGCTTTACATTACCATTTATTGAGAGGAGAAAAACTTCAGTTTGCTAACCAGATAGATTTTGTTTTTTAATTTAAGAATCTATGAAAATCCGTGAAACATATTCTATATATTCTGAGGAAATGTCTCTAACGCTGTTGCTCGTTACTTATGCATGTGAATGGATAAGCCACAACAGTGGATCTGCTACAGAAGTTGATTCAAATTGAGAAACTACTGATCTACTGCACTTTTATTTTTTCATATGTTTATCGGTTCTGCAGAAGTATATATTTTTTGGCATAAAGTATTATAATAATGTAAGTGCTTCATTAGTTTGGTTATCTGAAATATATTGCTGAGTTATGTGTGGTCTAAGGTTTGATGACATCACATGTTTTAATTTACCTCATTAATTTACAACAGAATTTTGTTTCCTCACAGAATTGTTCTTTGGCACATGCCAAGTTAGCATACATTATAATACAATATTATAAACATTTTATTAAACATCATTCATTTTAATATGATGTTTTAATTGTAATATAATTTAATATGAACAATGTATAGCAATTTTTTTTAATAATTCTTTTGAATGTAATCTGCCTGTAATGAATGTCTTTCTACATACGGTTATACCCGGACAACACTTAGAAGTGAATATTTATGAAATGCAAAGGCAACTATAATCCATGTGTTTAGTATTGGTTTGCAAATGGTATAAAATGTTAGTAAAATCTGTGACAAATACTCCAGGTACTTGCAGAAACACTGAAACTAATGCCTTCATTCGAAAAGTCCAGGAACTGCTAAAGATATGCAGTTATCACTAATGGCCCTAATACTGTATAAATCCCTGAGGCAAAACTCCACCCAGAAGAAGAGGAGCTTTGTGCAGGTGAAATGAATCGAATAACTCAAAAGAGGTGAATTGTGTATTAAACTGTATGAAATTCTATCCTGTTTACTGTAGACTCTCTCCCATGTCTTCGCTCCAATGACTAGCATATAGGTACCAACTGAGAGCAGAGAGAACACTCAGCAGTTTCTCAGTAACCTTACAATCTGTATATTTTGTTAAGATTTTATATAGTTAGATTTTATTTCAGTTTTCATATTATTTGCAAATGAGCACACAGGAAAAACATTGTCCAGTTGGGGACACCTACTGGCCTTTAGGTGTGTGCTATGGTAGGGTTAAGAAGATGTGGATCTTTCTGCAGAGTCGTGTTGTCTGAGAAGAGTCTAAATGCCATTGCTGAAGATGTTATCGGGTGTCTCTGACGTTCAGACATCTTTAAATCACATTTCAGCTGGCTGAATCACACAGGGGAAACTGATTTATAGATTTCTACTGTTCGAGCCTTTGTTCCATAGAGAGCCACCTCAGAGGTTTAAAAGGTCTACACATCACTCTACATCTCAAGCATCTCTTTCGTGGGGTCTGGGGGTGGGGGTGGGGGGGGGTCTGGATTTTGGAGAAGCAAGCTGAGAAAGCTACTGATGAAAATGTCCAATGAAACTCGTGAAGGCCTGCATTATTGATATCGACATTTCTGGTTGCCTTAATTTGAGAGACTGCAGATGTAAATACCATATCTAGAAACAACAACAAGAAATTTTGACTTAGAAAGTTGTGACTTTTTGTTTGTTTGCTTATTCACATCTACAAAAGACTTATGAGAAATGTACTGTATATAGATGGGGAAAAAAGATCATGTTGCTACTATTTTCCTTTGTTCTTTTCTAACATGTACGTCTGTGTGTGTGTGTGTGTGTGTGTGGGTGTGGGTGTGTGTGGTGACAGAGAAACCAATATGACAGGGATGGAAAATGAAGCTCATGGCTTGTTTGTTACAAGGTTTCAGCAGAGACGCTTTTTGTCATTTAAAATCTCCAGAGACCGCTATCCTTTTAGATAATGTGTGTGTGCGTGTGTGTGTGTGTGTGTGTGTGTGTGTGTGTGTGTGTGTGTGTTGGGAGGGGTGGTTAGGAGTGTTTGGCTACCACTGCCATGTTGTTGAACTGTGAACTGTAACAACCCCCTATACTCAATACATTCATGTGCTCATCCATGCTTGTAATTCATTTATTACATTTACCAATGAGCAGTTTAGCCAAATTTACAGCGGACAAACATGAATAGACAGGCCTAACTGCTCTTTACCCCGTGTGTAGGTATCTCTCCGTCCTTGCATCTTCATGCATGTGATTGTGTTCGCTTTCTTCTCATAATGAGTCCATTGATTCGATTGACCTCTGTTTAAGGATGTGAATGGGGTTTTATGATTAATTGGTGAGAAAATCAACTTGTAAATCCAGGGGGTGTGTGAGAGACAGAGACAGACAGATATTTAATGGACTTAGGACATGGATATTGATTAGCTACCCTGCAGCTAAATTAATTTTTCCAATCTTGGATTAATTAAGAGCACCCAGCGTGAGAGGAGCAGCTGTAAATAGATGCACTGTGACTTTTGGATTGAAATAGAGAGAGAAAGAGAGAGAACAGCTGCAGAACACAAAGACGTTTTTGTAAATACTGTGAAAGTGTCACACCATTAACATGACACACCCCTTACACCCGTAATGTCGGGGAGAAAATCAATTTGGCAAAGTGATTTTTTTTTTCCCCCACGAGTGAAAAAGACGATTAACCTCTTAAAATTCATGAGGTATGGTCCCAAAATGACATTATTGGTCACAGGAGCGCCGCTCTACTGCATTATGCAATAGAGTCAAAAGTGTGTCTGTGTGTGCATTCAAGCTTAGCAGAGCAGCTGCAAAATAACAAGAAAAGGTGTTTGGCTACGAAATACAAGGCAGGCTGCAATCAACAAGATCTCATGCTTGCAAATTCCTACAGAACTCAATTTGTATGAAAAGTTACAAAGGTTATGATTAGGCCTCAAGCAGGAATAGTGTTCATACCAACCATTTCACATTCATTTGATCTGATTTGCACTAACTTTCCATGAAATCAGGTTTGCTGTATTATAAAATATCCACTCCAAAAAAAAATGTAAGTAATAAAACAAAATTAGCCATGCTGTTATAGGAAAATAATGAACAACAGGGTGGTATGATTCTGCACAACATGAAGCAGAGTTACTGTTACCACTCCACAATTGATTATTTTTCTATATCATCATTTTTAGAAGCATCTTATAACACAATAATTTGCCAATAACTGGATTTTTTTTATTAATAAAAGAATGGCACATTGTACTTTTAACAATTTTAGTTAGTTAGACATTTTAGCATTTATTATTCCCTCACCAGGTTCATTATATTTCATTTGGTTTATATATAAGTTTATAAGATTAAAAAAAAAAAAAAACATAAAGCACTCTGTCCTGAAGACTTCACCATGGTGGAAAAACTTATTCCTTCCATGATGATTGTTACGCCACGGCGAACTCGCGGCCGCTGTGCCGGCGCGGACTACACATCCCAGCCACACCCGCGCCAAGTTCAACGGAATACTGAGTGCAAACACCTGCGCGCCGCCCAAGGTTATTTAAGACCCTATTAACAACAACGCAGCGCGAAGTAACGCTAAAGCTTTCCCTACGTTGGCTTGTTACCACGCTCTCTACGAACATTGTATTCTCATTGGTTTTGGAACTTCCGCCTCGTTCTCAACTACGATTCTGGATTTACGTTTTGGATTATTGTGTTTGCCTCGGACTTTGTGCTCCACGCTTCACGACTCGCCCTCCTATCTGCTTATCCTCAGCCCACGCTTGCCTCCTACCAGGTAACGTGACAGATTACTTCGCCGAACATGGAGGCAGCGGGCGGCCCGGATTGGGTACAGGTGTGTCGGGAGAAGGACCTATTGCTAAGCGCGAAGGACGAACAGATTGACTGCCTCACGCAACAACTGGAGCAGCTCCGTGTCGCCGAGGGGCAACCCGTGGCTCCCGCTGCAGCCGGCTTTCGTTACGCTTTTTTCCGCGCACAAGCTCCAGCTGTGCACGCAGCACTCGCCCCAGCCCCGCCAGTTGTACACTATCCGCCCATGCCGACACCAGAGTGCTATGCCGGCGAGCCCGACCGATGTAAGGGTTTCATGCTGCAGTGTACCTTGTTCTTCGAAAATAACCCGGAGATGCCGGAGCAGCGCCGGTTAGCGCACTTCATTGAACTACTCTCCGGTCGCGCCCTGGAGTGGGCCACGGCAGAATGGGCGCGAGGAGGAATGGTCAGACCAGCGCTCACAGAGTTTCTTGCGCGCTTCCAACGCGCATTTGATCATTCCCCAGATGGCTGGAAGACTGGGCAGGAGCTCCTCGCGATTGCATAGGGTCCTCGCGGTGTGGTGGATTATGCCCTGGAATTCCGCACAGTAGCTGCAAGGAGTGGGTGGAATGAGCCGGCACTTAAGACCGCTTTTCGGCGAGGTCTCAACCCTGAGCTGGTCCGGGAACTAGCGTGCCGGGGTGAACAACTGACCCTCGACGAGCTCATCGACCTAGCGGTAAGGCTGGACCACCTTCGCCGCACTAATTGCCCCGCGATGTGGAATCCCACGCCCACTGAGCCGCTTCCGCCCACGGAGCCCATGCAGCTCGGCCGGGCACGGATCCGTGAGGAGGAGAGAGAGAAGCGACGCCGAGAGGAACGGTGCTTCTACTGCAGGGAGAGCTCTCACTTCGTTCGCCAGTGCCCACAGCGGAGGGTGCGATCAACGGAGGAGGGCCCCATCAACCAACCTCGTTGTCCCCGGGTGAGTGCGTTCCAATTATCTAAAGCTGATTCTCTAGGGTTTCTTGTGTTGTTCAAATGGTCAGACAAATCTTTTGTGCTTTCAACGCTCATCGACTCAGGGGCAGCGGAAAACTTTGTAGATGAGCAGACAGCGCGCACCCTCGGCCTCCCCAGTCAAGCCCTGCTCCAGCCACAAGAGGTGCATTCTATCAATGGGTCCCCCATAGGAGGTGGGGTCGTCTCCCGTCGCATGGTCCCAATCACTATGCAAGCCAGTGCCCTCCATCAGGAAACCATTGTCCTATATATCACGGTATCTACCCGTCACCCCATCATTCTTGGCTTATCGTGGCTCGAACAGCATGACCCTTAGATATCCTGGACCACCAAACAGATAACCAGGTGGTCTTCTTTCTGCCTACATCATTGCCTGACGGGCCCCACAGCTCCGGTCACCGTGCCACTTGCTTATCATGACCTCCGCACGGTATTCAGCAAGGAGCGTGCAAGCCGTCTACCTCCTCATCGGGCATATGATTGTGCCATAGACCTTCTCCCCGGCGCTAGCGCACCACGGGGTCGAGTGTACCCGCTCTCCCAGGCAGAACAGCGGGCCATGGACGCCTATATTCAAGAGGCACTGCAGCAGGGGTACATTCGGCCATCCACATCACCCGCTTCGGCTGGATTCTTCCTCGTGGAGAAGAAAGGGGGGGCCTGCGACCGTGTATTGATTATAGGGGGCTCAACCAGGTGACCGTCAAGTACCGTTACCCCCTGCCACTAGTGCCCGCCGCCATTGAACAGCTGAAATCTGCGTCCTTCTTCACGAAACTGGACTTACGCAGTGCATACAACCTAATCCGCATCAGGGAGGGTGACGAGTGGAAGACAGCCTTCAGCACCACTTCCGGGCACTACGAATATTTGGTCATGCCGTATGGGCTTGCTAACCCTCCCTCAGTGTTCCAAAACCTGATCAACGACGTCCTGAGGGATCTACTGGGGCACTGCGTCGTCAGGTATATCGACGACATATTGATCTACTCGACGTCCCTGAAGGAGCACATTAAGCAGGTCCGCCAAGTGCTGGCACGTCTGATGGAACACCAGCTGTATGTGAAGGCCGAAAAGTGCGAATTTCACCGACGCACCATCGAGTTTCTGGGGTATGTCATCAGTCCAGAGGGGGTTGCCATAGACCAAAGCAAGGTAAGGGCGGTAGTGGAGTGGCCCAAGCCCTGAACAGTCAAGGAGCTACAATGATTCCTGGGCTTTGCAAACTTCTACCAGTGGTTCATCCGTGACTTTAGCAAGATTGCACAACCCCTGACCTCCCTTCTTAAGGGGAAACCTCGGCGCCTCATCTGGTCCGCTCAGGCCCAGGAGGCCCTGAACGGGCTGAAACGGAGGTTCACTAACGCCTCCATCCTCCGTCACCCGGACCCCTCCAGACCGTTCGTCGTGGAGGTTGGAGCGGCTCACACCCCGCCAAGCACGCTGGTCTCTGTTCTTCTCCGGTTCCAGTTCACCTTGTCATACAGGCCAGGGACCAAGAATGTGAAGGCGGATGCACTGTCTCGTATCCACTCTCCCGAAGGCCTGGCGGATCGGGAGAAGTACATAGTAAACCCCTCCTGCGTGTTGGGCGCCATCGAGTGGGCCCTGGACAGAACCCTAGCTCGCCTCCCGAGATCATGCATCCCCGAAGGCTGTCCCCCAGGGAAGCAGTTCATGCCGGAACGCCACCGTCTGGAGCCCCGTGCTTTACCCATCGGGAAATTGGTGCCACTTCCCATACCCGCACGGCCATGGTCCCACCTAGCCCTGGATTTTCTAACCGATCTGCCGGAATCACAAGGCAACACAGTTATACCTGTGGTCGTGGAACGATTTTCTAAGTCCCTGCGCCTGATCCCACTTCCGGCCCTCCCCTCTGCCTTCACCACAGCCGAACTGTTGTTCCAGCAGGTGTTCCGCTACTTTGGCCTCCCAGAGGAGATCGTGAGCGACAGGGGGCCCCAGTTCATGTCTCGAGTCTGGGCCAGCTTCATGGAGAAACTGGGGGTCACTGTTAACCTCACCTCCGGTTACCACCCGCAAGCCAACGGCCAGGCAGACAGGGCCAATCAGGAGATCCTCTGATTCCTCCAAACGTTCTGCGCCACCAGCTTGGAGGACTGGAGTCACTTCCTCCCGTGGGCGGAGTATGCCCAGAACTCGTTGTGACACTCCGCCACCCAACTAACCCCGTTCCAGTGCGTCTTGGGTTACCAACCGCCGCTCTTCCCCTGGAATGCCGCCACCACTGACTCCCCGGCCGTGGATGAGTGGTTTCGCCACAGCGAACAGATCTGGGAGCGCGCACATCAACAACTGGTACGAACCTCTCGCATTGCCAAGCGGAAAGTGGACAGGCATCGCGGAGCGCACCCTGATTATCAGCCAGGGGACAGGGTATGGCTTTCTACGAGGAACCTCAAAACACCTCTCTCAGGCAGCAAATTGGGACCCAAGTATGCTGGCCCTTTCCGGATCCTGAAACAGGTAAACGAGGTTACGTACCGCTTAGACCTCCCCAAACACAGCCGCATCGCCCCCTCATTCCATGTCTCCCTCCTCAAGCCAGTAACACCGGGCCCTTTAGCCACGGCGGTTCCGGAGAATACCCCGCCTGACCCGTTAGAGATTGAAGGTTGTCCAGCCTACCGTGTGCAGGAGATCGTGGACTCCAGACGCAGGAGAGGGGGGCTTGAGTATCTGGTAGATTGGGAAGGTTACGGCCCAGAGGATCAATGCTGGATCCCATCCCGGGACATTCTGGATGCAAGCTTGCACGACAACTTCCACGCGGCTCATCCAGACAGACCGGCACCCCGGAGGAGAGGACGGCCTCGGAAGAAGTCGGCTCCCAGAGTGAGCCCTTTGGGGGGGGGCTCTGCTACGCCACGGCGAACTCGCGGCCGCTATGCCGGCGCGGACTACACATCCCAGCCACACCCGCGCTCAAGTTCACCAGAATACTGAGTGTAAACACCTGCGCGCTTCCCAAGGTTATTTAAGACCCTATTAACAACAACGCGGAATGAAGTAGCGCTAAAGCTTTCCCTATGTTGGCTTGTTACCACGCTCTCTACGAACATTGTATCTTCATTGGTTTTGGAACTTCCACCTCGTTCTCAACTACGATTCTGGATTTATGTTTTGGATTATTGTGTTTGCCTCGGACTTTGTGCTCCACGCTTCACAACTCACCCTCCTATCTGCTTATCCTCGGTCCGCACTTGCCTCCTACCAGGTAACGTGACAATGATAAATAATCAAAAACTCCTAACCATATCAACAATTTTGCGTTTAACTTACATACATTTCAAATGCATTTTTTAATCTATTTAATATCAGGCCTAGATTATGGGGTGCGTCCGCCATACAAGTCTCTGTGAATGAGTCACTATAGAAATAATATTGTATTAGAACGAGAGCCTTTATATACTCAACAAAAAAAGAAACGTCCCTTTTTCAGGGGACTGTATTTTAAAGATAATTTTGTTAAATCCAGATACGCTTTACAGATCTTTATTGGAAAGAGTTTAAACAATGTTTTTCATGCTTGTTCAGTGAACCATAAACAATTATTGCACATGCCCATGTGGAACAGTCCTTAAGACACTAACAGTTAAGTCATAGGCAATTAAAGTCACAGTTACAATAACTTAGGACACTAAAGAGACCATTCTACTGACTCTGAAAAACACCAGAAGAAAAATGCCTAGGGTTTCTGCTCACCTGTGTGAACATGCCATAATCCTGCTGCAGGGAGGCATGAGGACTGCAGATGTGGCCAGAGCAATAATCTGTAATGTCTGTAATGTAAGATGCCTAAGACAGTGCTACAGGGAGACAGGAAGGACACCTGATCATCCTTGCAGTGGAAAATTACATGTAACAATGTGTCCCCCCTATACGTGATCAAGAACTCGCAAATGCCTTGGTAGAAGAGTGGAGTAACATCTCACAGCAAGAACTGACCAATCTGGTGCAGTCCATGAGGATGAGATGCACTGCAGTACTTAAAACAGCTGGAGGAGAGACACATCAGATACTGACTGTTACTTTTGATATTGACACCCCCCCCCCCCTTTTTTTTTTCAGGGACTTATTCTCCCATTTCTGTTTGTCAAATGTCTGTGAAACCTGTTCAGTTTATGTCTCAGTTGTTGAATGTTTTTATGTTAATAAAAGAAATTTTTGGAAATAAAAGCAGTTGAATGTGAGAGGATTTCTTTTTTTGCTGAGTATACAAACCTGTGATTTGTATTACAGCTGGTACTGGATCAATCAGATTTGAGACTGGAACAGCAGACTGACATGATGCATGTAAACAGCTGAGTGTGTTTAACTAACACCACTTTGAAGAACTAACTAGACAGAAAGTACCTGCATGACACAGTTTGGTGTGTCTCTCTGCACCATGGCAAGGCCCCTCCTTACCTCCATCAATGGCTTTTAATTACTGAGACCGATTACGATACATCTGAGAGTGAAAGGACCGAACACAGACCATCGATCACACAGCTGTGCTGATCAATCAGCCAAAGCATGATTACGGGTGCTGCCGCTGTCCATTACGCAGTTAATAAGTCAACATTAAGTTCCTCTCATCCTTTAGCATACAGCTCGGCTTACCTGGTGTGTCCAGTCTTCCCATTGACTTACTGCCCAAAGGGGTCTCGATCCTTTGAGATCATCAATGCACTTTTTTGAACTTATTAAGTCTCTATCTGACTTTAGCAGGCTTTGGAGTTACTTTTGCTTAATTTCAGAAGTAAAAGTAGTAAGAAAAAGCTGAGATGAATTGCCCAGAGACAACCTCAGATGTTTCTACTCTCACCAACCACTCCAGTTAAGATTCACATCACACAGCAGAATGGGACCATCTTCAACAAATCAAAAATGTTGCCTGTTTTTTTTTTTCCAATCTTCCAAATTGTCCAAAGGTGGTCAGCTTGCACTCACTGTACACTCAGATTCCTGTTCTTGGCCAACAGTAATGGAAGCCAATGTGGTCTTTCATCTGTTGTAGAACATCTGCCTCAAGGTTCAGCATGTTGTGCGTTCTGAGATGCTTTTCTGCTCACCATGGTTGTAAAGAGTGGTCATTTGTGTTACCATAACCTTCCTGTCAGTCTGGACCACTCTTTTCTGAGCTCTCTCATCAACAAGGCATTTCTGCCCACAGAACTGTCACTCACTGGATGGTTTTTTTGTGTGTTTGTATGTTTTTAAACTCTAGAGCCAGTTTCTGAAATACTCAAAGCAGAACAACTGGCACCAAATATTATGCCATGTTCAAAGTCACAGAGTCATATTTTTCCCCATTCTGATGTTTGATGTGAAGATTAATTGAAGCTCTTGACCTACATCTGCATGATTATATGCATTTTACTTGTGTTTTATAACTGCATGAATGTGCACGTGTACAGGTGTTCCTAATAAAGTGGATGGGGAGTGTATTTTGATGCATTTAGTTCAATTAGTGTATTCTTACTCTTTTTGCTATTGCTTTGCAGTGCTATTAGTCGACCTTCCAGATCCTAAAGTGAACTAACCAATAGGAGGTGTGACGCTGCACAGCTGACTCTGAATTTATTTCCTGAAAGATATTTGGCTGGCAAAGGTGAATATAAAAAAAATGAGTAGCATTTAGTCAAAGGAAATGGGACATTCACTGTAACTGCCTATTAAAGATTTAACTCAGGTGGAGCAAATTATAGCAGCAGCGTGATAAATAAGCCACAAGTTTTTCAACCTCACAGCACAGCATAATACCTTATTTTATCAGCTTTTGGAGTTTTGTTCTCTCTCTTTGTTGTGGCTGAACTGCTATGGAGAAATTCAGTGAAAGGATTTGTATTTCTGTCTAAAGAAGGAGCTGAATACAGGGCCAAAGATAGAGAAATGAATGATGTCACAGCTGCAGATATGCACACACGTACCATAGAAAAAAGCGAGAGATTAGAGAAAGCTTACAAAATGAAAATTAAGCATTCTCATTTAATCATCTGAGCTCTTGATATTTTATGCTTGCACATATTTCAGGTGGGAAAGAGAGGCATGTGCATTTTTAAGAGAAACGACTGTGCCGGTGTGTGTTTGGACTTTTCGTGACGTTGATTGTGTGTGCGATTTTTATCTGGAATGTGTACGATTTCGTGTACTGTTGCTGAGAGATGCAGGTGATTGGATATCGATCCAGGCTTCAATGTCAGTCTGCAGAAGGCTGGCAGATGCGCGCACACACACATACGCACACACACACACACACACAACGAATCATACACATTGCAGAGCTTTTCTCACATTCTCTCCCTCACAAGAGCACACACACACACACACACACACACACACACACACACTCACACAAAGAATCATACAAATTGCAGTGCCTTTATCACATTCTCCCCCCCCACACCCACACCCTCTCTCTCTCTCTCTCTCTCTCTCTCTCTCTCTCTCTCTCTCTCTTCTCACCCTCTCACACACACACACACACACACACACACACACACACATTTGTCTTATTATCTCTTGTCTTCTTAACTCTAACCCTAACCTTGACCTCAGAAACCAAACGAAGACATCTTTGTGGGGGAAAAAGCAGTTTTCCTCATCAGGACCAGCCAGCCAAAACTGATATTTCTATCCTTTTGGGCACGTTTGGTCCCCACCAAGATGTAAAACATGCTCGCACGTATTGTAACAAAACACACACATATTTTGACAGACATATAGAATCACAAAAGTATTTGTCAAAAAGTATTTGTTTGTGGCATTTAAACCACTGTTTATGGATTTAAACAATATTATGTTTATTGTGCAAATGATCATAAAGCTACTTCAACATAGAATAATCTCAACTTTTGGACAAATATACCTCATCCAGTAAGCAAACAGTGACTTTTCAAGCACTGAATTTTCTCGCATATTAAGAATTTATTTGGTTTATGAGAAGACTTTGAATTGTTAATAGATAAAGCTGTTTTTCAGGGCACTAATAATAATAATAATTTTATATATATATATATATATATATATATATATATATATATATATATATATATATCACGAATTCCAGAACCTTAATGAATCAATATCTTACTCTCTTGCTCTCTCTCACTCTCTCTCATGCTCTCTCTCTCTCTCTGCTGCATTGTGGTTATTAATTAAAATTGCCTTCTTTCTTTATGATATTTGTGCATCCCTGGCCTGTCTGTTCTGCAGATCCTCTTAATGAAGAGGGAGGCGAGAGAAAGGAAGCTTGAGTGAGGGCATGTAGGGGTCGTAGGTTTCCTATTGGCCATAACTTCATTTGAGAAATAAAAATTGCAGGCCATTAGGGCTCGGGAGCTCTTTTTATTGAGCGCCAGGCTTTTATGATAATTTAATAAGCAGTATTGCCCCAGCAGGCTGCTGGGGCCTGCGAGCAGCAGAGGATGGAGATGGAATGTTTCCACTGTGACTCAGTGGCGCTGCTTATCCTGAAGTCCTGTTGAGACTTTAAATCTCACTCAGTGGAGAAACTCTCACACTTTCAATTGATCGCATGCAATTTACACAATCAGTCCGCTCAACTTTGCGCAGTTATACTTTCTTGTTTATTCTGAGGCTGCTCTTGTTGTACTGTGAATGTAGTGTGTGCACTGTCGTCCTGCCCTGTGCCCTCTGTACAAAATGTATTGTGATGCAAGTGTAACTTTTTTGTTGTTTTGTTTTGTTGTTTTTTTGTTTTTTTTTTACTAATTGCACCTTTTGTGTAGTGAACCGCTGTATTTTCCTCTGTGTTGCTCTGTAGCCCTGCAGGCATTATTCACTGGAAATAACAAGTGCCCCACCCTGACCTTCCTGAACTTCAGAGTTCTGTCTCAGGTCAATCTTCTAAACCTGATTAGAGCGCACACTAAGGGAGTCTGCCCACGCCTCCGCCTCTTACACAACTACCATAGCACATAAAATCACTCATTCCCACCATCTTAGTGTTTCCTTTTCCCATCTCGCTTGCTCTATCATTCTCCCATTATTTGCTTTTCTCTCACTCTCTTGCTAATTCTCATTATTGATCTGTTCTTATCAGTTCAAAGCATGAAGAGCTAAAGCACTATAGTATCTCTCATTTGTATCTCAAATCTTATCAGTTAGTCCGTTCGGCTATTCAGAGTTGAGTATTCAGAGTTGAGTTAAGCTCACTTAGTGAGGATTTAATACCGAAAACTGTGCACAAACCTCAGAAGTAACAAGAGCTAAGTGCACACATAGGTGGAGTTTGCTTAAAACAAAGGTATTTCTCAGTTACACACAATTCTGACCCTGGACATACAGTCCCTTCTGAAAGTATTGGAACAACAAGGCCAGTTCTATTGTTTTCGATGTACATTGAAGACATTTAGGTTTGAGATCAAAAGATGAATATTAGATAATAGATCATCATTTCAGCTTTCATTTCCTCATATTTACATCTAGATGTGTTAATCAACCTTTTTTTTGTATCAGACCACCCAATTTGTAGGCAAGCAAAAATATTGGAACATGTGACTGACAGGTGTTTCTTGTTACCCAGGTGTGTCCTTTTAGATTGACTGTTTAAACAATAAATAGCTCTGAATATTTTCTCTTTATTTTAGCCTTCAGTTTTAACTGTCAAGATTGCATTTGTTGTTAAAAAGGATAAGCCAACATGCAGTTCAGAGAGCTGTCTATGGGAAAAAAAAGCAAGCTGAGAAAAGAGTTTCAACTGTCAAGATTGCATTTGTTGTTAAAAAGGATAAGCCAACATGCAGTTCAGAGAGCTGTCTATGGGAAAAAAGCAAGCTGAGAAAAGAGGGAAAATCAATCAAAGGCATTACACAAGTAGGGGGCATAGCCAATACATAGCCGCATGCTTGCAAACATTTTTGATCACCTACAAACTGGGTGGTCTGATACAAAAGGTGCCATGTTCTACGTTGTTTAACACATATAAATATGTGAAAATGAAAGCTGAAATTCTGAACTACTGTCTCATATTCATCTTTTGATCTCAAACCCAAATGTCTTCAATGTATAGTAAGAAGAGTAGAATTGGCCTTGCTGTTCCAGTACTTTCAGAGGGGATTGTAAGCACTTTTTTCTTGTGCAATATCAGCTCGAATGAGGAGCAGTATTAAGTTCAGCACTGCTAAAAAAAAAAAATCTGGCAAACTCTGAGGTGTGAGCTGCAGGCAGGGGATTTGTATAATCTGGAAGGCACACCTAGAAAATCAACTTAAGCTTGTGTATAACCCATCTCTGAAGACGCATAACACATAAATAGTGAAGTAACTTTAAGACTTAAGTCGCTGACGCTGAATATGTCCCTTAGTGTGTGAGAGTGTGTGTGTCTGTGTGTGTGTGTGTGTGTGTGTGTGTGTGTGTGTGTATATACATGGATGGAATGACAATAAAACTTACCAAAAATGGTGAAATATTAATTTATTAAAATTGTGTTTTTGATTGAATATTTGTATAGTATACAATTGTATACGCCTTCATTAATTAATGATTAACTAATCTTGTACATTTTATTAGTAACACCTGACTGCTAAGTACTCTCTTAAAGATTGTGTAAGTAAGATGGGTGTATTTATTTTTTCCCATGTGGTTTCTGAATGTTGGTGTACTTATTTTGGGGGGAAAAGATGACATATTAAAAATCTGGGGTTTTGTTGTTGTTGTTGTTGTTGTTGTTGTTTTTGTCACCTGAGGTTATTTGATTGTTTATAGAAGATTGTTGATAAATAAAACATAGAATTGACGGAGGATGTACTTTATTTTTCCCATGACTGTATGTATTGGTTAGCAACAAAAAAGAAGTTTAAAAATGGGAATAGGTAATATTATTTAAAATATGCTACAGAGATTGATATGGACTTTTATTGTGACTTCTCTTCTTTAAGTTGGTGGTAAAATTGCAATGTAAAGGATAAATGACAATGTAAACGACAATATTACACATATAAACTATTTCTCTCTTAATGTGTTTTATGAAAACACCTTGTAAAGATATAAGTAACAGTGGGATATCATTTATTATTTATGCATATTAATAATTTTTTATACCATGAACACATTCAGATTCAAAAAAACATTGTCTGTTTTTTGACCCATATACTGTTTATTTGTATTCTTTAATACTTTACTTTGATGAGTTCATTATACTTTGATGCATATAATTACAATTACTCCTTATTCCTGTGGGTTTTGTTGTAGTGTTGCTTTGTTGCCTCTTCTTTTTTAGGAATAAAGAAGCTGGGACTTAGTAAAGGAATGTATACCCTTCACCCTTTTTTGCACTTCCTTTTCTGCAATTACATGGCATTGTGAAGTTCATCGAAGGGCTCTCATCATCGGTGTGCTCTCATAATTTGATTAATGTTTCAATATTTAGGCAAAACTACTTAACTGAAAAAATTAAACACTATCTGAGATAAGTTAATATTTATTTTTTGTCATTTAAACAAGTTTATATATTTTGAGTACTCTGTTAAATGGTAAAATGTAATTGTTGCCATATGGTGATAATGGAACTGTGGTTTGTGGTAGCTCAGTGGTGTTGGTCTACTGCTCAGAAGGTGGTGAGGTCAAACCCCAGCACTGCCAAGCTGCCATTGTTGGGCCCTTAACCCTTGGTTGTTCAGATATTTTTAAATTTTAATTTATTTAAACCTTATTTTCTAAATTTTATGGTTCAAGAGACAGACTTAACAAGATATTTTACCTAAAACATGTTTGGATCAAAGTTTTACAACTGTAATTCCTTTGTAGAAGATATACCTTTTACATGCTTACTAGGTGGCCTACTATTGCCATATGTCAACAATTTACCAGCTAATTAAAATAATAAAAATCCATAAAACTTTTTCATGTACATGTAATTAAGTAATGCAGTAGATGGTTAAGCAATAAATCAGTGAACTTTCCTATAATGTACTTTGCATATTTTTAATGATGGTTATATCATGTGATAATGAACACATTTCTCCTACTTTATCAAGCTGGATATGAATGGATTTATTTGTAAATCGTTTGTAGGAGGATTTACCCAAGAATTTAGTATTCATGAAAATCCTGTCATTTTGAAGAAACGTTCGAATCCTACTCCTGCTCCTGAGTGTCTGTAAATTTAAGAAGATTAATGTTTACTAATGTAAACCTTGATTGATCAGCTTCAAAGCATATCATTTGCATGGATTACTGCACTTTTATATATGGAATTTACTGTCAAGTTTAAATTGCTAATTTGTAGTACATGTGCAGCACTTAGCAGCTGCCTGTATCCAGAAAGTCTAACAGAAGTGCTTTGGAGTTTCTATCAAAAACACACCTTCATGCAAGTTCAGTAGGCTAGGTCAGGGACTAAGAATACCATGAAGAAAATTTTGTGAAACCCAGGAATTTTATATTGACTGCATTAATGAAAGAATATGGACAATAAAGAAATTGAGTTAACATGAACCCATAAATTAAGACATAAACAGAAAACAGAAAAATCTGTCTGTGCATAGCCATAAGCCATAAACAAATGCCTCAGCTGATTGAAGACTATGAGGGAAAGGATGTTTAAAGACAGATATGATATTTGTCAGAAGATGAAAGCTGGTTTATAAATCAGTTTCATTTGCCATGGCACCTTCTTTTAACAATGTGCAGTACTCCAGCACCTCAGCCGAGACACTTTTTTTTATTTATTTTTTTTTACGTTTTCATAACAGACCATTTTCATTTAACCTCTTTTAATTCACACCTAATTCTCCTGTTTTGTCATTTGTCTCTAGAATTGAACCTTGTCAGGTGCTGCTAAACTGTTAAATAATACATATTTTTATTAGCATAGCTTTCACTCCTACCTCTGAGAAAGTATTATTTTTTTGCTTGTCATTTCTGCACAGCGCTGTGAGCTTTGCCTTTTATGGTGTTTTGTGGGTGTCACCAAATGCAAATCAGTTGTACCGTGCATGCACCTGTTTAATGTACGGCATGCACACATAAGTACAAACAAAATCACCATTTCTGAAACTTTTGTAAATCTGGTGGAATAATTTTAGTTCGGTTTGGATTAAACAAACATTTATACATAACTTTACTAAAATATTGATCAATGAAGCAGTCTGAAGCAGTTCAGAGAGCACAAAAACATGCTTTCAGAAGAGGAGTAGGTATTAGAACTGCCTTTAGTGACACTATAACTCTTTATTTTATTTTTATTTTTGCATTAGGGCTTCCATATAGCCATCTCTGACAAAAAAAATAAATAAATAAATAAATAAATAAATGCAATGTGTTTTCATTTTAAATATCAATATCTCTGCCTTTGATTGCTCATATGCAAGGGATAAGAAATGCACACACCTTTCATCTGTTAAACCCAATATAATGATCATTTTAGCAAAATACAGTATGTTGTGTTTATGAAGCCATATTCACTCTTTTATAATGATGTTGTCCATTTCTATAAATAGTCTTAATTTTGATGAGGCATGCGCGCTCCTATGATCTGGGTGGGGTGAGGTTGTGTGTGTGAGGAAGAGGTTTTGTCTGATGGTGCAGTTATTAGCAGGATATCGATCTGGGGCTGTTACCACTGCTTCCTGCTGACATTATCATTTCCCAGCAACTCAGAGAGAGAGAGAGAGAGAGAGAGAGAGAGAGAGAGAGAGAGAGAGAGAGAGAAATGCAGTAGATACTGGATTATGAAGGATAATTTTAATAATGCTTGTTCATATCCCAGAGTACGGAGAGGAGAAAGGGCCTCTTATCATGAGATAACCCAGATCCATTCATTATTCATATGCAGACTGTCACATCAATTCCCTTTGTTTCCCATCTGCCTAATCTGTAACAAATAACAAAAACCCTTAAAAGACAAAAATAAATAAATGAATAAATAAAAAATATTGGCTAGTTTTAAAAGAGAGAATAGATGTGGAGGCACAGATCTCTAAATACTTTCATCTAGACATGAAAAGGGGTGGAATTAAATGTAAAAATTAATTTTAATTTAATTTTAAAAAATTTTTTAAAAATAATAATAATATAACTCACTTTCTTTCAGTAAGCACTTTATCCTGGTCGGTGTTACGGTGAATTCGAAACCTGTCCCAGGAACAGTGGGAGCGAGGCAGGAATATACCATGGACTGGATGCACTTTGCACACACTATTCACACCTAGGAGCAATCCACCTACTGGCATGCTTTTCACACGCTGCTAAAAAATGACATAACTGAAAAATAGAATAAAATTAACTCATTATATCAAACATGTTCATTATGTAATTGACAATCACAGAGATGTATTTCCATCAAATGTATGTAAAAGGCTTAACACAGACATGCACTAAGGTAATAGTACCCAGTAAAATGATAGCTAACGACAATGTCAGCTAGTTTTGTGCCATTTTACTCAACAGCTTTAGTGTTCACACACCTTCGTCTCCTTAAATATAGAGCCGAGCATGCACATAGACACATACCAGGTATGAGACATAAGGATGTGTGG
The DNA here is from genome assembly GCF_023375685.1 of Ictalurus furcatus. Lineage (NCBI taxonomy): Eukaryota > Metazoa > Chordata > Actinopteri > Siluriformes > Ictaluridae > Ictalurus > Ictalurus furcatus. The sequence goes on along the minus strand of NC_071259.1, from coordinate 23,592,320 downwards.
ATAAAAGTACCAGTGATTTCAATCCTGGCATTTCATTTGAAAATCAATATACCGTGAGCTTATTTTTATTTATTTTTTTATACAGGACTGAAAGAGAGAACAGTCTCAAGTCATTTTTCACATATAATTCTTAATATCCGTGTCTTCAAATTCTGACTGTCGCAAAGAAGACTTTTCAAATTATGAGTATTGGTACAGGGATACTAGACTTGGTGTTAGTGGAGCAAAAAGAAAATCAGTGTTATCACCCATGTCTAACCGAAAGGCATTCTCTCTGCCTTTTTCCCCCCTCTCCTACAATTAAAAATGTATAAAGTCTTAGTAATGTCTATCATTCCTCCTGACGAGATTAATTGGAATACGCAGCACTCAAAGTGTACAATGATTCATCTTGTTCCAAGGCACATTTACGTATTTCAGCATATTACACTTCAAGTGAAATTGTCCCACCTTGTTGTATGATAATAGTGCTTTATTCAAAGAGTTCCCTGTTAAGTTATGCTCTTTTATTTTCTGAGAATTATTACTCTCTCTCCCTCCCTCCCTCTCTCTCTCTCTCTCTCTCTCTCTCTCTCTCTCTCTCTCTCTCGCTGTTTCACTCATGTGATCCTCCAGGTTAAGGAATTTCCAAGGATAAGCTCCATTAACATCATTCCTACATTATTAATATTAGCCCTAATAAATATTTTACAGGTCAGTGACATCACACCTTTATCAAGTAATTGTGCTAGCGATTTAATTGGCAGCAGAGAATGATAAATTGAAGTGTAATTAGAGACCCTCTGCTGCTTATTAATAACCCACTAATCTCACTCAGCCACGGGGTCTCTCTCACCTGTGCAGCATGAAAGCAGCCCTCTCCATCAAGCAGATAAATGATTTTAATAATGATAGTCATTTGGTCTTATGGAAGGTGAATTCAAATCCCAAAGCTGCTAAAAAGCCTCTGTTCAGCCCTTGTGCAGGTCCTTCAACTGCTCCAGACATACTGGCTTTACAGCTTTAATAGCATCCCCCAGCTTTTTTCCTAACTGTGTTGGATCAGGGAAAACATTTTTGTTGGATTATACATATATCTTTTTTTGGTGCCTGTCGGGGTGTCTGGGAGTGATTCTGTTTACCAGACAAATGAATATAATACCGGTCATATGTTAATTACTACGGCTGCGAGAAACACTGAAATTGTGGTCTATACAAGAATGACACCATGAAGTAATTCGTGTTTAATTTATGTTTTTGGCATACAATCAACATTTAAATAAACATACATAAAATAGTCAACAGGTCTATGAATGCAACAAACAAGAACAAGAAATCTTTCTGCTATTAAAAATATTGCTTTATGACATGTCAGCTAATAACATTTTATGGTAACGTTTTACAATAACGGTACATGAATAATCATGCAATGATACCTGAATTAATACTTACTTAAATATGAATTAATGATGAGTTAAGGCTTGTACTAATCAAGAACTAATGAAGAACTACGATGAGAGTCTTATGAATTCATGAATAATGACCACCTTAAGTACACGTTAGTACATGTATGTTCGTTAATGTATTAATTAACACACAGGGGTAAACTAAAACAAACATGCTCTATAAGAAAGAATATGAATTAAACATCCATAATTTTTTTATATAATTCAGTTTATATAAAACTGTGGCTTCACTGATGTAAAATATACTTAGTTAGCAAATGACCCTTTCTTCTCCTCTGCATGGAATTAATTCCACTAAAGTGGATACTAAGTGAGGTTCAGTCTTTTTTATAACCCAAAAAAGTGTGTGTGTGTGTGTGTGTGTGTGTGTGTGTGTGTGTGTGTGTGTGTGTGTGTGTGTGTGTAAGAAGCACTAATGATTATCTCTAACATACTGGTAAACACCAGAACACACTCTTCTGGTCATTAGCTTTCCATGCAGCACTGTTATCTCATTAGCAATGCAAAGATAAGGCACATTTAGCCACAGCTAACAGACTCAAAGAAAGCTTGAGTCTCAGTAACTAAGGTTTTCAGGATGTCACCGCATTGATTGAGTTAGTGTTGATTCAGCAGCCTTCAGATAAGATCTACCACAGCTGCTTGTCCTCTTTCTCTGCCCTATCCCTCATCCCTGTAGTCTACTGCCTGGCTTTTTTTTTTTTTGCTTTTTTTTTCAAGTTTCAAGCACAAATTAATAAAAAAGGAAAATAAAACACAGTCATAAGGAAAAATAAAAAATATATTCAAAATAAAGGTTCACATTCCCAAGATCTTACAAATTCTCAGTTATTATATGGAAATATCTAAAACAGTTGGTGAGGTTTTTTTTTTTTTTTTTTTTTGTGGTTCTTTTTGTTGTTATTCTTAATACTATGCACTGCCTTTATTATTATTTGAGAAATGTGAAATGTGATTTGAGGGATGTGAGCGTTAGTGTGAGTGTGAGAGATAATCTAATAAGGTCATATTTGTGCAAATTTGGCGAATCCTCAAGCAACTCTATAGGAAAAGTCAACATTTATCAACAGAGTCCATCCGAGGTGATTTTAACAGCCGAACAACAAAAAGCCAGCTAAGATAAGATCACAGAAGTCAATCCTCTTCTTGAGGTGGAGCACTTGTGCATGTTCACAATGAAAGTAAATGTGTACATTACAGTGCTATACACCAATATTTATATAACCAGTCCTCATGCATCCCTTCTCCACTTTAAATGCTATATACAATCCATATATAATTTAATATAATGTATATATGAACATGACTAAATAAAATCAGCTTCTGATCAAAAAAGCTAAAAAGTAGTTCAGAAAAAAGTTTCTTAAGAAAGCTTTTGGGAGAAAACTCTGTCTGTATTGAGATACGTCTCCGTCTCCATATCGCTAAAATCTCGATGTAATGCATAAACTGAGTGTAACATAAAACAGCAGACAGACATGTTTGGATCTGGATGAAAGATGACTAAAAGTGCAAAAGAAGAGGAGGTCAGTTTTCACAGAGATGATTAATAATGCAGACCACTGCAGTCGACTGATAGCATTTAACACTAAAACCCTCTGCCTGCTGGTGACATCTGAGAGTGCGCATACACACACACACACACACACACACACACACACACACACACACACATACACACACACACACAGTGGTGGGGAGACAGAAGGGCCAGCAGTGCTGTTTTACTACATATTATACTGAATTAAGTGTCTTTTTTTTTACTATTTACTAAATTCTTATTTATTAATGTTATCAGAAAAAAGGTATACATACTTTTTGTATTTTTTCAAATTCTCTGCATCATTTCTGAGAATGTAAGCCATTCGCTGCCGTTGTACCACATACGGATAGTGTATATCATAATATAAACATTTTTTATGGAAATGAGCATATAATGATTAAAAGTTTAAAATGGAAACATACTTTGAAATAGGAAGATGAAACCGGAAAATGGCCACAGAACAAAAGAAATACATTATATCTAAAATACAATAACATACAATGACAGTCATCCTGCTAAAACCATGTATAACCTCCATTTTAGCTATGGGGAAAGACTTTTCAAAAAAAGTGACACCCAGACACCTTGTTTAGCCAGACTGATCAGCAAGAGGGCTTCTGCAGCTCATAAGTCCAATATATTTTGCCTTTGATAAGTATAAATAATTTTGTATGTACTCATATTTTATGCTATAACTGAATATTTATATTCAGTAAGATCTTTATCCTGGTGAGAGTCAGCAGTGACTCCTGGGAACTCAAGTCAAGTCAAGTCAAGTGGCTTTTACTGCCATTTCAAATATATACAGCTGGTACAGTACACAGTAAAACAACGTTCCTCCAGGACCATGGTGCTACATAAATCAACACACTAACCACAGGAGACGACACAGAACTAAATATGTCCTACACATTCTACATAAAGTGCACGTGCAAACGTGTGCAAATAACACAAGACAGTACAATAACTACTAAAACAGGACAATAGGCACAGTAAGTGAGAGTATAACGCTGACCAGTACACAGGTCTAGCGTCAAAGTTTCAGAAATGACAGGTAGTGCAAAACGATAGTGCAAAAGAATAACAGGATAATAAAAAAAATGAGAGAAAAAAGAAATGAAGTGAATATAAACATAACATATTATGACATAGTATTCAGCAGATTAGCTTATACCATATGTGGACATAGCACTTATTGCAGTAGCAGCCAACTAAGGTGTATAGTAGTTACAAGAAATAAAACAATATTTTTATAAGTACAGTAGCAGCAAAAGTACATGTAGTCAGTACAGAAATGTGCAAAAATTGCAAGGAGAGTGGGATAATGTTCAGTTCAGCACAGTGTGTGTGTGTGTGTGTGTGTGTGTGTGTGTGTGTGTGTGTGTGTGTGTGTGCGCGTGTGTGTCAGTCCAGTCTCTGAGTATTGAACTCTGATGGCTTGGGGGAAGAAGCCGTTACATAGTCTGGCCGTGAGGGCCTGAATGCTGCGGTACCTTTCTCCAGATGGCAGGAGGGTGAAGAGTTTGTGTGAGGAGTGTGAGGGGTCGTCCTCAATGCTGGTGGCTTTGCGAATGCAGCGTGTGGTGTAAATGTCCCGTCTAGCTGAATGGCAGCTTCCGGAACTCTGTCACTGAGCCACGTCTCCATGAAAACAAAGACGCAGAAGTCTCGAAACTCATGCCGCGTTGCCTTCTGGAGTCGGATACAAAGATGCAAGGCAGGAATGCACCTTAGATGGGACACCAGTCTATGATAGGACACCATCCACATACACATTCACACCAAGGGGCAATTTATAGTCACCAATCCAACTACAGGCATGTTTATTTGTTTGTTTGTTTGTTTGTTTTTAGGTAGGAGGAAACCGGAGAACCCAGAGGCAATGCCAAGATATATGGCAGAGGCAATGCCAAGAGTGTGCAAAGATGTATCAGGAATACTGCTAAGGAATGGAGCGATGAAATGCCATTCTTCCAAAAATTATATTCTTTTGGTATTTTGATGATGGTTGTGGAGAGCTCTGTCTAATACATCAGTCCATAATCTCCCATAGGTGTTCAGTGTTCATCATTTTCATACTCATCAAACCATTCAATGAGCATTCATGCTTTGTGGATCAGGGCAGGGTCATACTGGACAGGACGCCATCCATCCATCCGTTTTCTATACTGTTTATCTTACACAGGGTTGTGGGGAGTCTGGAGCCTATCCCAGGGGACTTGGGGCACAAGGTGGGGGACACCCTGGATGATGTGCCAATCCATCACATGGAACAATCGCACACACATTCACACACTACAGACAATGTAGAGATGCCAATCAGCCTACAGCGCATGTCTTTTGACTGGGGGAGTAAACTAGAGTACCTGGAGGAAACCCCTGAACCATGGGGAGAACATGCAAACTCCACGCACACAGGGTAGAGGCAGGAATAAACAAGACTCCTTCCATAGATATGTTAGAAGAAATGTTTCATCATAGGGTAAAGGTGATCAGTCAGAAAAACTTTGTAATGATTTGCAGTGACTCCTCCCTCCAAGGCGCAGGTTTCTGATTCAAGGTCATCGAGCCAAACATGGCCTATTTCCACAATTCATTTGCAAAAATTAATACCGTACCCACATCTGTACAGCATGCATGGGTTTGCATCACGTCTTCCACATGTCTTCCACAAATCAATTCATTTATACGTTCACCCTTCACACTCAACCACAGTACATAATATTTTATACAGCTCAGAAGTCTGGCTGGTGCTTCTACATGTCCATCAGAATGGCAAAAATCAACAACAAAACCAAAATGTGTATACTGTATGTGCTTTAAAAGAATAGAAAGATTTGGCTTAATCTTTGCTGGTGATCAAAAGTCATTTAAAGACACAGGTTGCACCAAATCATGAAAGATGGAACGATTGTAATTAGAGAAAGTCACTGACAAACTATTAACAATAATAATAATTTAGCAGTATTTTGTATCCTTTCAACCAACTTTACACATGTACACCTTTGCATGAACTTCCAAGGAGTTTCAGCTGGTTTTCTTCCAACCTAAATCAGTGCACACTCGCTCAAAAATCATCCTGACGGTGAGCCAGCTTTTTATGCACATGCACACACACACACACACACACACACACACACACACACACACACACACACACACATATATAGTCTCTACCTCCCTCTCTGACCCTCTTAGTGCAACTCTCTCTCTCTCTCTCTCTCTCTCTCTCTCTCTCTCTCTCTCTTTCTCTCTCTCTCTGGATTCAATTTAGCTCTCGTCTCAGACCTGTACTCACACACACATGCACAAACACACAGGTTGATTTGCCTGCCCTCACCTGTCCATCTTTCTCTGACTCTCCAATAATGCCCCTATCCACTTATCTTAATTGTGTGTCAGTGCGTCGCCTGCGTGTGTGTATTGGCCTCCTCTTTGACAGTGGTCCTGACAGACTGTTCAGAATTCACCGTGATGGTAAGATTAAAGGTCTTGAGTTTAATTACATCACCTAAAGGTGCACATACACACACACACACACACACACACACACACACTCCTAGGAGGAGTGTCAGTGTGCTGTGCTCACTCTGATTGGCTCTGTCAGTCAGGGATGTAATGGCCAAGAGGCTTTGGAAGACCTCCAAATTCAGCTTGAGCCTGTTCAAAATCCTCCTAAGCTTCCACTCGGTATACTCACAGCCGTCAAACAGCCCACAGGGGCCACACACAACTTTACTACAAATTTACTGGGCAAACAAAATGTTTTTTGGTCAATTCAACAATTCATAATTACCCTTAACCATTTCGGTTAACAGTTCATTTTCCTTGAAAATTTATTAAATTCACTACTAATGTGGTGAATCCTGAACTCAGCTGACTGTCCTTATGGCGTCTCACATGTTCTGCCTATGTATGTGTGGGTGTCTCTGGTTTCCTCCCACCTCCCACAAACATGCCAGTAGGTAAATTGGTAACTCTAAATTGTCCCTAAGTGAAAAATGAAAATGTGTTGCTCTGCAATGGACTGGCATCTAATCCAAAGAGTATTCCTACCTCATTGCCCAGTGTTCCTGGGACAGTCGCCAGATTCACTGTTACCCTGACCAGGATAAAGCGAATACTGAATATGAATGAAGGACTAATGTGAAGCAGTTAAAAATACACACCTTTAGAAAAAAAAAATTTACCTGAAGGGTTCTTGGCTTCCTAAAGAAGTTCCACTTGGAACACTGGTTATGTATGTAATTGTGCATGCCTGGGTTTGTGCATAAGAGTGACTGCATAGACTCTTGGACAAGACTACTTGTATATGAACATTTCTAGTAATGGAGATAATATTAGTACGTGGTTACGGTATTAGATATTCATAGTGGGAGACTTGGATTAGTAATAGGACATTTATTTAGCTAAATTTAAACTAAATTTACCTCACCAAGAGGTCAGTGTCCCACAGGCCCACTACTGAAACTCAGCACAGCAAGCTTTCAGCTCCAAATAGGCAATACCCACCCAAATCACCACTCGCACTCACTGGTAAAACAAAGTTCACTCAAATCCCGCTCCGACATTAAATTTCTCTGTAGTGACTTGTTTATGTTTGTAATGTATTACTTGAATAAATGCCTCAATTACAGCAGTAGAGATAATAATTATATTTGTGGATGACATTGTGTTACAGACTGTGCCTTTTATAAATTTTTATTAATTTATTTAAGTTCATTAACTTAAATAGATTATTTTAACCAGGGATGTTAGCTGGACTGTTAATCAACCGGGGCTGAGCCCAGATTCTTTAACAGCTGAAGCCTAACGGGCTTCATAGTCTATATAGGCCCACTGTGGTTCGTGATTTATTTTCCATCCACCTTCTACCGCTTACTCCTTCTTCAGGGTCACAGGGAACCTGGAGCCTATCCCAGGAAGCATCAGGCACAAGGCAGGGTACACCCTGGACAGGGTGCCAGTCCCTCGCAGGACAACAATCACATACACACTCACACACCCATTCATACACTACGGACACATTAGACACACCAATCAGCCTACCATGCATGTCTTTGGACTGGGGGAGGAAACCTGAGTACCCGGAGGAAACCCCCGCAGCACGGGGATAACATGCCGCACACACATGGCCCCAGCAGGACTCGAACCCCCGACCCAGGAGGCATGAGGCGAACGTGCTAACCACTAAGCCACTGTATGCCCTCATGATTTATTTTCATGGATAAAAACGTTTCAAAAACACCCCTGATTTTTTTTTTGTTTCAAAACGTTTCAAAAACACCCCTGATTTTTTTTTGTTTGTTTTATTTTGTTTTGTTTTCTACAAATCACACCGTGGTGATATGTTTGACACATACAATATACTGCCAATAGTTTGTGGACACCTGACCAATCACACCCATATGTGCTTGTTGAAATCCCATTCCAGATTTAGTCAGTGGTTGGGAGGCCTGGGGTACAGTTAGCATTCCAGTTCATTCAGTGGGGTTAAGCTCAGGGGTCTGTGCAGGACACTTGAGTTCTTCCACACAAAACTTTTCATTATGGACCTTACTTTGTACACAGGGCATTGTCTTGCTGGAACAGGTTTGGGATAAGCACCTTCGTTCCAGGTAAGGGGAATTCTTAATTCTACAGGATACAATGACATCCTAAAAAATTGTGTGCTTCAAAATTTGTGACAACAGTACTATATATATGTGTGGTGGTCAGGTGTACACATACTTTTGTCCATATAGTGCATATCACAGTTAAAATGTATTATAAATTCTCTTTTTATATTTTGGTTGAAAAACTCTGAATTTGGATTTTTTTTTTTTTTTTTTTTTTTTTTGTCAAAATAAAAAGTGAGCTAAAACCAATTAGTGAAAATGTGTCAACTTTTCACAAAACTAAACACACAAACGACGGACACCAAACATGTCTTCCCTAATCGACTACAATTGGGGCAAGGGTATGTACATTTGATTGCTCACCCAATTCTATTATATTCCTTGAGCAATAATAGTAAACTACATTTACTTTTCCAGCTGAAAGATACAAATTAAAGGTGAAAAAATGTCTTTTTAAGAGGAACAAAACAGTAACAACCATTTGTATTCTGAAAGGTACAATGTAGTATAGTTTTCTAAGAGTGTAGGTCAGGGGTTTTTCAAATACTGTCCTGGGGACCATCTGCCCTACATAGCATCAATATTTTGTAGCTCCCAACAAGTCTGATCCAGCTCACCAACTAATTAGCCCTTCATGAGTTGGACCATGTGTGCTGGGAGCAGAGAATCTTCCAAAATGTTGAGGGTAGTGTTTCCCAGGACTAGAGCTTAAAATCCATGTTTTCAGACTGATCATTCTTTTTCAGAGCCGTTGGTTTATGTTCTCCTCTTGCATCAGAACTTGAGTTTATACCTTCCTAGTACAACTTACCTCACAAGAACAATGAAATGCCTTTGTAATGCCCCACAACTGTCAGTAGAAATGCTTTGGAAAGTGTTTAGAATCAATAAAGTTCAGGTGATGCTTTGTGCCAATTATAACACCAATTCACAACCAAATTTACCTAGGTTTGGGCTAGTCTGTGGATTATTGTGAGTCGATGGCTGGTCATAAAAATAGTTTTTCACTTTCAAGCCATTCAGAGCGAGTCAAGGTAACAATATTTCATATTTTTAGACCTGAATCAGCTAATGGAGGCTGCCTGGGAGAGTATATTGGTCAGTGACCCAAATCAGCACCAAATTAACAGTGTCTGAAACAGAGGTCAACTGCCTTGATGCCTTATTTATGCCTACTCTGTCTTATAAATCAGTGTCTTAAAAAGGCAGCACTTTGACATCTAAGTAGGTAACTGTAAAGAAACAGGTTTCAGATGGGCTTCAAAGGCAGCATATGCTAAAGCGTTGCCAAGATACCAATATACGGTAATGCTTGATGAACCCAAATGTTTGTTAGGTTAGATGGAATGATCATTTGTAAAAAAAAAAAAAAAAAAAAAATAGAACAACAATAAAGATAATAAAAGATTAGTAGTTTTGTTATGTTACACTGGACATTTCTCATTAGAAATCAAATGTTAAGTCAAAAACAATTACAAATAACAACAATAACTATTATTTTTGTCCACACAGGCTGCTGATGGACATGATTACAGGAGTAGAACATTGAAGGGTACTATATATGCTGGCAAAATTAAGGAATCTCAAAAGGCAAGATTTTTCATAAAAATTATTAATTCAGACATGCCTTCTTGCCTTTCAATACAGTCTGAACAGGCAAGCGTTTTGTTTTTGTTTGTTTTTTTTTGACATTTCAGACTGAGAAAATATAAATACAGGAAGTAAATAATGGAGAAGCATTTGCAGTTGAAGAAATAACTGTGGTAGAAGCAAATATTTGTGATAGAAGCACTATTTTCTGTACAAGGTCAATGCGAAGAACTACCACAATCCTGCAATGCTCCAAAAATATGCTGTAATTGGTTTGCTTCACAATGTTATTAGAATGTTGTACACAGAACATTTCTTATTAGAACTTTTGTAGAAACAATATGGAAACATTAGCTGTAAAATTCCTACAGCTAAAAAAAAAGACTGCAGTAATATCATAGGAACATTTCTAAACATACGTTCTCTGAGCACCCAGAATACATAATGAACTTGAAAATACCTGAATGTTCAAAGAACTCAAATATTCATTAAACGCTCTGCTAACTTAAAATTGTTAGCAAGGGTAAAAGTTGTGTGGTGAATCCAATGGTTGAGTTAGGATGTTACATGTTGAGTTTGTAGAGAGTCACGTAGCCAGGGTGACTCTAAACCACTATGTCTGACCTCTAGGTGACTCTGGCCAAACTAATTGTAATGCCTAAGTGTGTGTGTTCGTAGAAGGGTGTGAGGGTGTAAGTTGACCTTCTTGAAAGCAGTCACTGTGGCGCCATGGTTTGACTTTGTCGTCATCTCTGTCCCTCCACACACACAGTTTAAAGTGTCATTCAGCTAAAAGCCTCAAACCTTGAATCCCCACAGGAGAGAAAGACAGAATAGTGTTTGTAGGCTTGTACTGGAAGGGGAAGCAAAGGTGAGCACCACAGTGAATAGGTACTGAGCAAGTTAAGTAAATAAGTTAAGTAAATATATACTATATGGCCAAAAGTATTTGGAAACCTGACCATCCACATGTAGGCCTTTCCCAAACTGTTGCCACAAAGTTGGAAGCACACAGTTGTCTAGAATAAGTTTGAATACATTCATGCATTAAGATTTCTCTTCACTGGAATGAAGGGGCCCAAACCTGTTCTAGCATGACAATGCCCCTGTGCACATAAAGACATGGTTTGCCAAGGCTGGTGTGAAAGAACTCAAGTGGCCTGCACAGAGCCCTGACCTCAACCCCACTGAATGCTTTTGGGATGAACTGGAATACTTTGGGATGAATTGGACTGAGTGCCAGGCCTCGCCCAACATCAGTGCCTGATCTCGCTAACACTCTTGGCTGAATGAGCACAATTCCCCACAACCACATTTCAAAATCTAATGGAAAGCCTTCTCAGAAGATTGGAGGTAATTATAACAGCAAAGGGGAGACTATATCTGGAATGGAATGTTCAGCAAGCACATATGGGTGTGATATGTCAGGTTTCCACATACCTTTTGTCATATAATGTATATTTTGTGGCAGAGGGTTATATGCAGTAACTTCTACATCTTTTGTAATTTCAGTCTGACTACTGCAGATCATTTGAGCATAATACTGCATATCCCACCATCATGACTTAGCTGTGAGCTAAATCATATTAGATTTCAAAGCATGAGAACTTGTAATGACTCATAGACTGGTGGATAAAAACCAGTGTACAGGCAATGGGTTGGCTATCAGGACACAGACAAATATAGACAAAACCAAATAAGTATGTAAATGAAAAGACAAGGGTCAAAACCAAAACAAGACAGGTTACACACAATACAATAAAGGCTCAGTAACATCACAGCAAGTTTGCTGGAGTGAAAATGATAGCTATGTGTGATCTGGAGATCGGGAACATAGAATGTGATTATAAGTTTCTGGATTTTGGGAATAGGTGTTTGCCTGATTTGGTTCATGGTGGTGCAGCTGCCCAGTTCAATCTATGATGAGTTCTGCATGTTCTCCCATACATGTCCATATGGGTTTCCTCTAGGTTCTCCATTTTTTTTACCCACCTTCCATTAACATGCCAGTTGATAGACTGGCATCTCTTAATTGCTCTTACATGTGTATCCCTTTGAGGATGTATTCCTGCCTCACACCCTGTGTTTCCCAGTTGAAGAATCCATTGTGACCCAGATCATTATATAGCAGTTATTGAAAATGAATAAACAAATGAATGAATGAATGAATGAACTGGGTTGTGGCTGGGCACAGTTGATGTGACAGAACTCCTGTGTTTCACCTACATGTGCTTAGGTTACTTTTAAACTGATGCCACAAGTTATTTGAGTTTTGGTGTTTTGATATTTTGAGTTTTGTTAGTGGACTATGTTTTGGGTTGCTTTTGTGAGACACACCTGGCAACCCTGTGTCATATTTTACATCTTAATGCAGTTTTGATGTCTTGATGATGCTTCAACAGCAGTGTTTAGATTATACGTGCTTAGATTAATAGTTAGGTTGTTGCAATATCTTCTACATACAGATGTTAATAGGTGTTCCTTGGCCCGTTTACAGTTATGCAGTTAATAGACACCAAGAAAAAGTATCACATCACCCTGGTTTTAGCTTCTTCTCTCTGGCTTCCTGTCCATTACAGGGTAGGGTTTAAGTCCTATTGTTCATTTTTAAAGCTCTTGAAAGGCTTGCCCCTCCTGTGTATCAGACTTGTTCTGCCCTGATTCTGCACATAGGTCCCTGAGGTCCTTAGATCAGTTACTTTTGGCCATTCCACAGTCTCCAATAAAGCATAAGGGTAACCGTGTCTGCTCAGTTACTGCACCAAGGCTGTGGAACAGCCGATCACTCTATTACAGCTCCTACTAAAAACATTAATATCTCTATATGTCACATTTAAAAAAAAAAAAAAAAAGGTTATTAAAGATTCAGAAATTAAATTCATGTTGAAAATAGGTGTATTTAAAGTCTCGTAACACTTTGCAAGGTTTGTTTGTTTTTTTCACTGCTAATTAGCATAGAGAATTCCAGAGAGTCTCTCAGAACATTTTACTAATCTACCTTTCTCTGTCAACAGAAATATCAATAGATATATGTACACACTTGGCCTCAGAAGCTAGTGTTGCCCACTTTAGCAGAAATAACTTCTTCTAGGCATTTTGCATAATTGTCCACCAGTCTCTGACATCGACTTGCTGGAATTTTCGACCACTCTTCCATGCAATATTCTTTCAGTTGCAAGTTGTTTGAGGGTTTTCTTGCATGTACTACCCATTTCATATCCTCCCACAACCTTTCAATGGAATTCAAATCCGGGCTTGAACTAAGCCATTCCATAACTCTCCATTTCTACTTTAGAGCCATTCCTTGGTGGATTTGATAGTGTGCTTCGGATCATTATCCTGCTGAAAAGGTCCACTTTCAGTTTAACTTCAACTTTCGGACAGATGGCCTCACATTATCTTCAAGCACTCTTTGATATGATGCAGAATTCATAGTTGAATCAATGAATGCAAGTTGTCCAGTTCCTGAGGCAGTGAAGCAACCCCAAACCATAACATTTCCATGAATGTGCTTCACAGTTGGTATGAGGTGCTATTCCTGAAAAGCTGTCTTTGGTCTGCGCCAAACATGTCTGCTGTTACTATGGCCAAACAACTCTATCTTTGATTTGTCTGTCCAGAGCACATTATTCCAAAAGGCCTGGTCTTTGCCTATATGCTCATTGGCAAACTGTAATCCTGTTTTAATGTTCGTTTTAGACATTGGCACACCTCCCATACAGGTCAAATTTCTGATTGTAGAAGCATGCACTTTGAAAGCAACAGCTGCACGACTTACTAGCAGATCCTGTGATGACATTTTGGGGTTCTTGGAGACATCAGATGGTCTCTGCACCATTTGTAGATGATTTTCCTTACAGTGGAATGATGTATTTCAAATAATTTAGAGATCTTTTTAAATCCCTTGCCAGACCTATAGGTATCCACAACATTTTTTTCTGAAGGCCTTACAGAACTTTTTAGATCTTAGCATGATGACACCATACACCTCAACAGTAAACACTAGATGTGAGACTTTTAAATAACACCTGCACTCTCTAAGCATGTTCTAATCACTGGCATCCAATCTTGAACACCTGATTATAATTTTATGTATTCGAAGGTGATAAATGTAGGGGTGTATTTACTTTTTCCATGTGACTGATCTGTTTCTTGTTCATTTAAATTGTGGAAATGACTACAAAATGTCAATTTTATGTCATCTGATAGTGTATCAACTTTTTTAATAGGCACTATTTCAAAGAGGATCAAATGTCCAAATATGTCAAAAAAGCCAACCATTTCCATAGGGTGTACTTATTTCTTCCATGATTGTATATTCAATTCAATTTCAGACTTTTGAACCCCACTGTATATTGACAACAATAATTCAAAGGGCTGAAATTGCATTGAAAATCTGGAGAGAGAAAAAAAATCATTTAAAATTGGAAATAAATGGAAGGTTTTAGAATTTTTAAATATTTAAAACAAAGATTATAAATGTTCAATATCTTTAATATTTAATATTCAAGATTCTGCACAATTTTTAGGTCCTATTAAAATGTTATTTATGATATTGGCCATGTTAACTGTGTTGTACAAAAGGTCAGATTTTCCTCATGTCTAATCTCTTCTACTGAAGCATGTGTTCAGATGCCACTCTAATGGATTTGATCTAAAATGGCTCATAAGGTTTTTTCACAAACTTATAGAGTCCATGCCAGCTCAAGCGCACACTTTCATTAAAGCAAAAACGGGACGTACAAAATACTTCAAACTCTAGAAGATTTTCTCAAAGAATTCTTCTTTTCACTCAAGTTGTTGTCCATATATAATATAAAATATAATATCTAATGAAAATTGTTTAATTAAATTAATAAAGAATGAAAAAATAGAAGCATTTTCACTAGAGGTCTCAGACTTTTTGACCCCACTGTATGCATCTTTAAGGTCTTACAGTAAGTACATATATAAATAAATAAGGTACAGTTATAGACCTTAATCAGTTTTTAAAGGTACACAACATTTGTGGTTCCAGATGAAAGATGCATTCTAAAAGTACCATGATGTATCCTTGAAATTACCACCCCAGTGACAAAGAAAGGAATAGTTTAGTACCCTTTTTTCTTGCAATGTATTCACTTTAGTCTCCCTTTCATGAGCCCTTCAGCCTGTCAATACCCAAAGGCCATTAAAAGCTGTGCGTGCTATGACAGAGGATGCCACCCGTTCATTATTTTTTACAACCATAACAGAGAGGACTCTTCATCTCTGTAGACTTAGAGGGGTGGTGTGTTGAGGGAGTGGGGGTTTTCATTAGTGAGCTGATTAATTGGAACGCCGCCCCGGATTCCTATAGATTATTATGAGGGAGACAATTAGAGTGAACCTGAAGAACAAATTCAGTGCACTATAGGAACAGGCCACAGATAGAGAGAAAGAGTGAGAGAGAGAGAGAGAGAGAGAGAGAGAGATTGAGAGCTTCATTGATTTCAGTAAGACTTATTAAAAGCACAGCCAATGGATAAAACCTTAAAACATCTTAATCAAATCAAAGTATACGAAAAACATTGCAGTGTTAAAATTAGCAAGAAATGAATGCGAATCAAGACGGGGCTGCTGTTTAAGTCCAGCACTGTTAAATATGTATGTTAATAAGTTGGCATAGACCTCTTTAGAAGACTTTACAGCTCCTGGTTTCATTACACACGTCTC
Organism: Ictalurus furcatus; assembly: GCF_023375685.1. NCBI lineage: Eukaryota > Metazoa > Chordata > Actinopteri > Siluriformes > Ictaluridae > Ictalurus > Ictalurus furcatus. The sequence goes on along the minus strand of NC_071259.1, from coordinate 23,576,430 downwards.
ATAGATGAAATTCCTGCTCAATGCAAATGACCTGCTTTTGCACTCCTCTACTGAACAGTACTGCACTAAACATGAACAAAACTCAGAAATAATCCAGAATTCACGGAACAAAAATCAAACTGTTCTTCTGGGCAATTAATCACTCCTCAAACTATAACTATTTAGTCACTTTTTTTAGGAAAATAGGCAGACAGAGGCTCAGATTAGGCAGACAGAGGCAGCTCAAAAAGCAGCATTTCTCTCTCTGTCTCTCTCTCTCTCTCTCTCTCACACACACACACACACACACACACACACATTTGCTTGCTTATTCACACCTACTGGCACATTTTTACAAAGTATCCAGAGGAAATCTATGTGCTCATAGAAAGCTAATCTCTGTACAGACAGAAACCTGAGCTTAGGATCAAACCCAGAGCTATGAAGCACAAACATTGACACTGCTCTTCCATGCCACCCAGAGGTTTATCTTGAAATCATATGCAACTATTTACTCGACCCCCGCAGATCTAGCCATGTCATATGCCTGTAATACCTGTGTAAGGAGGACTCAGGGTATGTTCCCTCCTCACTAGCAGAGATCACACTCACCAGAGTACTAGTGAAACCTCTGCCATTCATTTCCCAGCTACTTCCTGGCTTTAGAGTATTTTGTGGATATTCGTTTATTGCAAAGTCTTACCAATTCCTACGTTTGCATAAATTCCAAGCCTTGTTATTAATGATTGCCTTTGTGTGACTTGAACCAATGTTTTGTTTATTGGATCTGTCTTTGGATTACCCTTGGACCTTGTTGAACTAGATTTTTTCAATCATGTCCTCCGGCTGCCTTATGGTTGTGGATATCTGGATTGTGATTTCACTTTGTTTGCTGCAATCTTTATTAAACCTCTTGCAAATGGATCCTCATTCTGTTTCTCAGTCTTCATTGTTACAGGCAGATGGTGTTATATATGCTGTCATAAAAGCTGAGGTCCAGTAATACAACCGTGTTATTTTACCATTATCTGTAATTGTCATGAGAGAAGACTATAATTAAATTAAATTAAATTAACCCTTAAATGCATACATGTTTCACCAATCATTATACATATTCGGGTCGTTAGTGACTTGGAGTATATACATTATTTAATGCGGATGAATCCCTAAACTGCCCAATAGTATAAAACTGTCCTAGTATTTTATGAACAATTCCAAAATAATAAAACATCCCATATTTCATTATATTTTGACATATTATTTGTCATCAAAAAGATGTAAAAAAAAAAAATAAATAAATAAATAATAATAATAAAATACATTCTTATTTTATATATAATTCACACACTAAATTAGTGAAAGTATTGTAGCATTTTCATTCAATCATTTCAGTCACCATAACAAAATGAAAATCATTACAATATTTAATATTTTCGTAATTAAAGTAATTTTATTATGTACAGTTTTCATGGCTAAAAACACTATTATCAAGTAATATTATGAAAGGCAAATGTGGCATCTTCTGCGCTTCCCCTGGTAAAATCAGGATCTGGCTCATATTTGGGATCTGGATCATATGATATGTTACACTCACTATCATGTTCATAATCATCAAAATCAATATTTTGTTTTCTGACAGCTTCATCAGCAGATCCATCATCAAACGACGCTAATATTTCTGCAGAAATTCGCTGAACCATGTCAAGTTTTGTAACGTTTCTTTTATGTCTGGGGTCATTATGATTGACACATTACATCATCATTGTTTACCGAACATTCCCACCTTGAGGAATAAAAGTGAATTACATGTATTGAGCCATGAGAGATTCAATATTGTTGTGCAGAAAAATATACTTACATTATTACATATTAATTACAATATTACAATAAATTAATTATAAAACAGATCATGTTTGACAATTGAATTTTTTTTTCTTGTTATATTGTTGATAATAAATAGATTGAGGAATACTAAGAAGGTGGAGGTCTAATGTGAAAAATTAACAAGGGGGAAGGTACTGGATGACGTCCCGGGTCGCTAATGACCCAAGGTATGTGTTTAAGGGTTAAAGGCAATTAACTTAGTTGAACTTAACTAAAATCCCTTGATAGCATAAATTATTTAGCCAGTTAGGTATGTGGCATGAAGGCTTTAAAAAGTTACTGCTTAAAACATTGCTTTCACCAAGATTTGTTAAGATTTATTCAAGTAACCAGATTCAATAACCAAAGTGTAATAGTACTCACTACTCTATAACAGAATAACAGAATTATTTCCCCAAATGTATAACGTTTACTGTAACAGTGTACCTAGTTAATATCCATTACAGATGCACCTATAGAACTTAGAATCATTGCTTGACAGGGGCAACAAGTGCACGTTCAATAAGCACAGACACACACACACACACACACACACACATACACACACTGCCCTGTGGCCTGGGAATGTAACATAAGTAGCCAAATTAATCTGCTGTGTTAATTGCTACTAAAGATCTAGAGATAATTTCTTTTTACAGTGAGGGAAAAAAGTATTTGATCCCCTGCTGATTTTCTACATTTGCCCACTGACAAAGAAATGATCAGTCTATAATTTTAATGGTAGATTTATTTGAACAGTGAGAGACAGAATAACAACAAGAAAATCCAGAAAAACGCATGTCAAAAATGTTATAAATTGATTTGCATTTTAATGAGGGAAATAAGTATTTGACCCCCTCTCAAACAGAAAGATTTCTGGCTCCCAGGTGTCTTTTATACAGGTAACGAGCTGAGATTAGGAGCACACTCTTAGAGGGAGTGCTCCTAATCTCAGCTTGTTACCTGTATAAAAGACACCTGTCCACAGAAGCAATCAATCAATCAGATTCCAAACTCTCCACCATGGCCAAGACCAAAGAGCTCTCCAAGGATGTCAGGGACAAGATTGTAGACCTACACAAGTCTGGAATGGGCTACAAGACCATTGCCAAGCAGCTTGGTGAGAAGGTGACAACAGTTGGTGTGATTCTCCCTCAGCCTGGGGCTCCATGCAAGATCTCACCTCGTGGAGTTGCAATGATCATGAGAATAGTGAGGAATCAGCCCAGAATTACACGGGAGGATCTGTCAATGATCTCAAGGCAGCTGGGACCTTAGTCACCAAGAAAACAATTGGTAACACACTACGCCGTGAAGGACTGAAATCCTGCAGCGCCCGCAAGGTCCGCTGCTCAAGAAAGCACATATACATGCCCGTCTGAAGTTTGCCAATGAACATCTGAATGATTCAGAGGACAACTGGGTGAAAGTGTTGTGGTCAGATGAGACCAAAATGGAGCTCTTTGGCATCAACTCAACTCGCCGTGTTTGGAGGAGGAGGAATGCTGCCTATGACCCCAAGAACACCATCCCCACCGTCAAACATGGAGGTGGAAACATTATGCTTTGGAGGTGTTTTTCTGCTAAGGGGACAGGACAACTTCACCGCATCAAAGGGACGATGGACGGGGCCATGTACCGTCAAATCTTGGGTGAGAACCTCCTTCCCTCAGCCAGGGCATTGAAAATGGGTCGTGGATGGGTATTTCAGCATGACACTGACCCAAAATACACGGCCAAGGCAACAAAGGAGTCGCTCAAGAAGAAGCACATTAAGGTCCTGGAGTGGCCTAGCCAGTCTCCAGACCTTAATCCCATAGAAAATCTGTGGAGGGAGCTGAAGGTTCGAGTTGCCAAACGTCAGCCTCGAAACCTTAATGACTTGGAGAAGATCTGCAAAGAGGAGTGGGACAAAATCCCTCCTGAGATGTGTGCAAACCTGGTGGCCAGCTACAAGAAACGTCTGACCTCTGTGATTGCCAACAAGGGTTTTGCCACCAAGTACTAAGTCATGTTTTGCAGAGGGGTCAAATACATATTTCCCTCATTAAAATGCAAATCAATTTATAACATTTTTGACATGCGTTTTTCTGGATTTTTTTTTTGTTGTTATTCTGTCTCTCACTGTTCAAATAAATCTACCATTAAAATTATAGAATGATCATTTCTTTGTCAGTGGGCAAACGTACAAAATCAGCAGGGGATCAAATACTTTTTCCCCTCACTGTAAATGTGGTATCGTTGTGGTAATCATATTAAAACTATGCAACAGAATATTTTACAGTTCTCCTGCATGGAGAAAAAAGAGGGGAACAATAAGGTCCCTGGGGTGATACATACACACCAAGACGCATGGGTTTCAGCAATAGCGTTACTTTCTGCAGCATATTAAAAAGCTTCAGTATTTTCTTTTCTGTGAGTTGGAATAAGTTTATGTAATACACCTCTGTTGTTTTCTTTAAATGAACAAATTACAGCTTGGTCCACAAAGCCTCTCTCTCTCTCTCTCTCTCTCTCTCTCTCTCTCTCTTCTTTTATAGCTATCTCCATATCACTGTCCACTTTATTAGGAACACCTGTACCCATGCACTTTTATGTAATTATCCAGTAAGCAAATCATTTGATAGCAGTGCAATGCATAAAATCATGCAGACACAGGTAAAAAGCCTCAGTTAATTTTCATATCCATCATCAAAATGGTGAAATATGTGCTCACCTGGTCTTTTTCCCATCTTCAACTATCCAGTTTTGGTGCCCACTGTAGCCTCAGATTCCTGTTCTTGGACATGTTCTGGGACACTGTTTTGCTTTCAAATTTGAGTGGTTGTTTGAGTTACTATAGCCTTCCTGTCTGACCAAAACAATCTGGCCATTCTTTTCTGACGTTTCTCATCAACAAGACATTTACGCTGGATGAACCTCTTCTATCTGGATGTTTTTTGCACCATTCTGCATACATATAGACTGTTGTGCTTGAAATGGAGATCAACAGGTTTTGAAATATTGAAACCAGTCTGACACAGCAACCATGATTGGTCAAAGTTACTGACTAAGGCTTCATCCACAATCTCTGGACAAGCCAACTCAATGCCATGGCTAGATCATCAGCACTATCCCTGCTGAACTGTGCAACACTGAGTCAAAGGACTCTCTTATGCAATGATTCTCCAGTGATGCAACAGTTGACTAGACTGAAGTCGCTTCACGGATCAGAACCAACCAAGGAGACACCATCAGGACGTAATTATATATATATATATATATATATATATATATATATATATATATATATATATAAACACAAATATATATTGTGTGTATATATATCCATTGTCATATATTTTGTATTACAGTACATTGATGTAAACATTTCTTATTATTATTAAACTCTGTGTCTTTCTCTCTTGTCTCAAATGAGATCTACATTCACTTAAGGATTAAAGATTCAATTAATCTGTGCAATCACTATTCCTTCAGATATCAGACAAATCATTACAGTGTCTTATCTTGATAATATATAATAGTATTAATTTACCCACCTTACCTACCCTACACAAGGAATCTACATAGGCAATTTGATGGATAATTCCCACAATGATGTGCAATGTGACATTGATTCTTAAGCCCTTCATCTTCCTCTCAGTGCAAACAGGAATTACATGCCTCCTCATCCATGTTCAGGCGCTTTAAATCATGCACATGCACTCACACACACACACACACACACACACACACACACGAACACACACATCTCTACACATGTGGTCCACAAGCCATGAGCTAAACTCAGCCATGCATGTAAATAAACAGCAATAAATGACAACACTTAGAAAGATTACAGTGATTTATAGCTCAACGAATAATGCTGAAATAAGAGCTGAAAATAGCATCGGTATCACCCAGCTGCTGTTGCAGGCAGTCTTTCTGGTTGAATGAGTTTATATTCTTGTGACGATGCAGAAACACATCAAACTTTTTCCTCTATCAGAAGTTAGAGATCTTGTTTTTTTTAACTGTTCAAAGAAAGAAAAACTCAAAGTTGCTTCGGTTCCCTCCAGCTTTTTGTTCACTAAAGATATTTGTTCATCACTTTAGATTCTTAGAGAAGCAAGAGCCAGATTTCCTTCTTTTTTTTTTTCTTTTTTTTTTTGAGGAAGAGGAAAATTGCGGCAGCAAAGAACAAATGATAGAGCATCTGCTTTCAACCCCTCGCAAACAAACAAGTGTTCCTGTAGAAGAACATCCAGTTATTTCACAGCTGATAGGCCTACTGTTCATGTCTGAGAGGAGACAATAAAAAGGAACATTAATGTTTTTCATCCACCTGATTCTTTTATCCAGTTTGACTTACAAGTGAAGCACAATTCAATCTAAACACAGAGCTCAGTTGTTGAAAGTTAACTATTAATTTTTTTTTCTCATAGTCTCAATGGTGCCTTTCTGGGGCTGGTCCTGGGATTTGAACTCACAACCAGAGCTGACCCACCCTTTAGGTCATATTGCCTAGGACCCTGTTGTGACAGGGGGCCCTCCCTGTGGCATCTTTTCACCCTCAATGTATTGTATAACATGTTAAACACTTATTCTCACTTATTCTAGGATGCAGAAATGATTATGAAAATCATGATAGAACTTACTTTCTAGGTATCTTAATTTCTGACACACATAACATTAATGTGACAGAATATGTCAAATAACTGATTTGTACTCAAGCTAACTAGACATTAGTCATGTAAAAAAAAAATACACTGTGTCCCAAAAGTCTTCATACATAGGGAAGTATGTTTGCCAGCACCATGTTGGTTGTGTTTTCATCAGCAGATGTTCGTGGACGTCCACTTCTCGGTTGGTCCGCAACACTTCCAGTCTTTTTGAATTTGTTAATAAGTTTGGCAGCAGTGTCGTGTGTGATGTGCTCGCCATGTTTCCTGTCAAAGTCCATCGCAACCTTGTGACAGCTTCCCAATCCAGTCATGAGAATGATTTCAATACATTCTTCTTTTGTCAAAGGCATTCTTAAAGGTTATCTGAAAAATATATATAATATAAACTGAGTATGAAAATTTTTGGAAGACATTGTGCTAAAAGGTGTTAATTTCCTCTATGTATGGAGACTTTTGGGAAATCCTGTATACCCATCCAGAATAGAGAAAATAAAGCGAAACGATGAAGAAGAAGAAGAAGAAGAAGAAGAAGAAGAAGAAGAAGAAGAAACAAGCTCAAAACTGAAGTATGTTAAAGTTTTTAAACCATTTTTAAACCAGTCAATGGGTAAATGTTTGGTTATCTCCATAAATCATTTCAATAATGTAAGTATAGCTAGCTAGTACATTAGCCAGGTCGATGATATCTTGTTAGCTGGCTAGGTTCTCTGGTAGTGGTGGTTTGTGTCATAGTTTACAGGTAATCAATTAGTTTTTGTTGGTTTTGTTGTTGTTGGCTCGCATTAGCTGTATAGCTTGGCTGTTCCTTTTTCAGGAAGACTGAGACATTTGTGGAAAATACAAGTTAGCAATATTATAATATTAAATGATTAAACGTGTCTATATGAATATGTTTAATTATGTGACAACCAATAGCAAGTCTTCAGCAGGATTTCCATTATGAAATCATGAATTTGGTTAAAAGTGATGTGGTATTATTTTGTTCTCTGATTCATTTCTGAGGGGGGCTATGCTGAAATTTCTAACAATAGCAGCAAAAACAACATAGTTTCTTAGGATGCCCCTGTGAGATAAGATGAGATAGATGAGTGGATGGTAGATAGATGGCAGGGTATTCTCCACAAAGGACTGTATATGTCATTTATATATTCTAAAATTTTATAGAATTTACGGTTTGATTGTTAACTCTTTGTTATATGTTTATCTATAATGTTTATTTATAATGTTTACTCTTGGTTTTCTTTGTTGATTACTTCAATTTTATATACCTTCTGCAATATTTCAGGTTGGACTTGTTTTTAGAGCAGGCATTGCTGTACTTAATAAATGAAAGAGTTCTGCACTGGTTCAGTGTATGTTTTGTGCATTGGGGGCCCATGGTCATGATTTACATTTAAGATATTTAGCAGACACCCTTATTCAAAACAATTTACATTTATCTCATTTATACAACTGAGCAGTTGAGGGTTAAGTGCCTTGCTCAAGGGCCCAACAGTGGCAGCTTGGCAGTGTTGGGATTTGAACTCACAACCTTCTGATCAGAAACCCAACAACCTAACCACTGCTGATGATCATGATCAGAAACACTTGGGCTTGCCCTGGTCACAACTTTCAGTCACTAGCACAGGACTATAATGGCAAGGTTACTGCTCTGGCATTTCTTCCTTTACACTTCTTCTATTGTCATTGTATGTAGTATGTTTGTTGGGTTTTTTTTTTTTTTTTTTTTTTAAAAAGACAAAACAGCTCAATATTTTGTATTATTAAGTTTCAGGTTCTTGTTTATGCTGGAGGGTGGTGAATCTAATCAGTCACAAATTGAGATAGGATATCAAAAGTGATGATGTAGATATTATTCTGGTTACAGAAATTCTTTATTACAGTGTGGTCATTTCTCTGGGATTGTGTTTTTCTTTCTCCCGGCATACCCCACCTATAACAAACACACACATTCTGTGTAGCAAGCTTTGCATTTAGTATTGAATTACACTGCAGATACTGCCGGAATCTTATCCAGCTATTTATCAATCTATCTATATTTCTCTCACAGACATTCACTTATACACACACTCTGCCCTATATCCTGCCCTGCTGGACAAATCAGACCAAATTACACGCCTCCTCATCCATGTTCACTGACCCTAACGCATCCACATCCGCACACAGACTAACGAACACCACACGTACGGCCCACGGGCCATGAGCTAAATTCAGCCGTGCATGCAAAGCGACCTGCAGTAAACGACAAAGCACAGAAAGATTACTGTTATTTACAGCCAAACAAATAAAGGTTGAAAATAGCACCAGCATCACCCAGCTGCTGTTGCAGGCAGTCTTTCTGGCCGAATGCGTTTATATTCTAATGATGATGAGTTACAGAGCTACTTTCATGAACACCAGGGGAAAAAATGAAAGGAGTGTCTTTTCTTACCCAGTCTTGTGTTTAACAAAATACTGTATATCTTATGTATACGCTTAGAAAAACTTTTACGGGTTCTGTCTTAGAGAAATCTTAGAGCATTCACTTTCAGAAATGGGTTCACGTAGGGCCCTTTTTGGAACCTAATCAGTCCATACAGTAATTTGCAGAGAATATATTATGATTGTTGCAGCCAAAAATACTTGAATTATGCTGTGATGTTTTTCGCTGTGATGTTTGTTGGTAAATGAGACCTTTTAGCTGCACTGATGTTTGATGCACTTGAATCAAAGAAGGCTTTGGCTGAATGCACGTTGTGATGATGTCACATGACGTATCTTGGCCCAAATCTGCAGAAGATCTGAGGTAGTTATTGAAAAATATCAAGCTCCTCCAAATATTGTGGGAGTTTGCTTGACTTTGCATTAATTTCTGCAATCGCAAAATCCTGGAGGGACTGATTAAAAACCTTCATTATTTCAGGATTTATGGGTTCGAATGAACCCTTCATGAACCCTTAAAGATCACTTGAAGAACTTTTTCTCTAGGAGTGCAGGATTTCTAGTACAGAGTACTAGGACTGAAACTGACTAAGGCTACACTGCCATTTGTTTTTTTGTTTTTTTAGAATCTGTGAATCTGCTGCTGAAGCTTTTACCTGTATATCATGAAGAACACGATACTGCCCTTCATCACAAGAGGGCAGAGTTTAGCAGTTGTGGTGACATTATTTAATCATATGTTCCAAACTTAGTCATGTTTCCACTGTTAAATTCTCTGGGCAATGTCCAGAGAATTAAAGTTATGCAGAATGCATTGGAAAGTGTGATATTCATAATATAACAGGTTTAGCATAGGTCTATCAATATAATTAAATCACTGTGCCAGTGTATTTTAATTGATTCTCATTCCAGGGCTGTGAACCAAACTGTAACACTAATATTTAATGGTGAATAAGTCGTAAATTAACCACTATTGCTAAATCTAGGCTTAACACTGATTTACACCCAGTCTGTGTACAGATCACTCACTAATAATATATTTTTTTAAATAATAAAGAGAAAAAAAATTCATCTGAATCTGTACATACTCAAAAATCAACTCCATGCATAAGACCATATTTCATGCATCCTCATCCATCCATCCATTTTCCATGCTGCTTATCCTACACAGGATCACAGGGGAGCCTGGAGCCTATCCCATGGAATTCAGGACACAAGGTGGGAGACACCTTGGACAGGGTGCCAATCCATTGCAGGGAACTATCGGACACACATACACATACCACAGACAATTTAGAGATGCCAATCAACCTACAACACATGTCTCTGGACTGGGTGAGGAAACCAGAGGAACCCCCCCCCCCCCCCCCCCACACACACACACACACACACGGCAGAGCCGGGATTTGAACTCCCAACCCTGGAGATGTGAGGCGAACGTGCTAATCACTAACCACGCACTATATGTTCTATTCTGTTGACTAGATATTTTCCCTAGTGTCAATATGATATTAACCCTTAGAATCCTATGTCCATGTTTGCCTGGTTATAATACTTACATTTAACAGTCTATTAAAAATCTAATATATAAAATCAAAAACAGTCTATTTAAGATCATATCGTAAAATAATGTTTTAAATAACCTAAATATGTGGCATTTTCTATCTTTTTATTTAGCAGAGATATGGCTATGTGACAACAGTAATTTCCAAAGCCCACCAGTATTAAAAGCTAAATCAATAAAAATCTAAAGATTTGATTGGCCCAGTAGTACTGAGATGGAAAGGTGACTCATCTGTATGGTTTACAACTCTTAACCATGCATACAAATCTGTTGCTGAATGGCCAGATTCCTGATTGGTGTAGGATTCAAATAACAAAACATAATAATTGTTAAAAAGGTCTTGTTTGCAAAGCTGTGGGCATGCTGTGTATAGTACAGCTAAGTTTTTTTTTTTTTATCATTTCTAATTATTAAACAAAATGCAATGTGATCTTTCATACTTTCTAAATGTAGAAAGTATCTACATTTAAACACATTCAAGTATTCAAGAGTAAAAGTACATATTTGTAACTGGTCAAAGGTTAACAGTTCAGACATGAATTTCTATTTGTTCTAATTTCTTGCTGGTTAGCTCATGTTTAATAACCCTGTTGGAATGATTGAGGTGATATTAGGGACAAAAAACAACACTCGCATATTTACCTATCTTCAAGCTAACTTACATCAACACAATTCTTTAGATGAAAGTTGAACGTTTATTTCGTTTTTATGTATGAGGCATGTCATCCTGTGGGAATTGTTGGTCAATCCTGCAAAATAGAGCACTAGCCTTTGTCGTGTGTAAAATGACGGTTGTGTGTCCTTTCATTTGACATCTATGGGAATTTGATTTGGTGCCTTTAAAAAAAACAACAACAGCAGCAGCAAATGTAGGGGGAAAGCAAGAACAACTGATTGGAGAAGAAAATGGACAATTGAAAAATATTGAGATTTTTAATGAGTATTTGGAAGGTCAAAATGAAAGTGAAGATTGAAAGTTTTTTGTTTGTTTGTTTGTTTTTATCTCAGGTCGACCCCTGGTCATGGGCATCATCGCAAACCTCAGGAGGTTATGGCATTCAATGTGGATTTAATCTTAATTGATGTGACAACAGTAATGATAGTAACTTTCACTTTCACTGAAAAAACACAAAATACAGATTTGTTACTCCTGCCATGCATTTCTTCCATGGTATATATGGTGTATATATATATATGTGTGTGTGTGTGTGTGTATGTGTGTGTGTGTGTGTGTGTGTGTGTGTGTGTGTGTGTGTGTGTGTGTGTGTGCGTGCACTGGTTTACAAAATGAAATGAAACTGCAATGCTTTGTATTAATTAGGTGTCAGCTTTTTGGACAAAAATGGAGCCAGAATATAACAATGTGAATATTGTTTTGGTTACAGAAATGCTTTTTCTTTGGTGTATGATCAATCAGATTTGGATGTACATAGATAATTGCATGCCATTTGCCCACCTGTGGCACATATAAATAATGCAACCAAATTTGCCTTCTATACCTGTGTATGTGTGTGTGTGTGTGTGTGTGTGTGTGTGTGTGTCTAACTGAATGGTTTGTTTCCCAACTATTTCCTCATTTCCTCTGTGTTACTATTTTTAAATCTAATATTTACTCTTGCTTTGACAGGAATCTCATCTTCTTATGAAACCACACCAGGATGCTGAGCGAGACGTAAAGCCAGTTATGTCTGTCAATTCTCTTCACTGAGACGAACATTTGTGTTTGAATGATGTGCTATTTGTGGATTTGGGATAGTATGTGTTTTAATGATAAAATAGCTGTTATTGTGCATGAAGCTGACGTAAAGCCATTTCTTTTTTTGCATTCTGTTCACACTGAAGCACACCATGTACTGCACTTACCTCTATAAACCACTAGATGGAGACATTTTAAAATAAACCAGAGTGCTCACTGTTTCCTTGTTTCTTGCTAAAGCTGCTATTCATTTTTGTGCACACACATAAACAACTGTTTAGCATTATTAGGGATGGCTTCAGGCTAACTGTCTCTCCAAGAACATTGAGTTGTGCCATGAAAAGGCCTTTTCTTCTCTTTAAAGAGTTTGTTTCATTTATGCTGACCTAATAAAAGTATGTACACTTCCTGTCATTGTTCCCATTGTTTTCTTCTCCCATTCCATGTCATTCTTCCATCCATAAATATTTCACCAACCTATTCACTGGCTTTCTTAAAAGGTTTCCTTAACAGGTTTTCACTTTGCCCCCTTTTCTTAAAAAATTGCCATATTGTGTGATCTGTGAAATGATCTATGTTTACTCCAATTGCAGCTTACTGAGATGTTGACTGTAGCATACAGCATGCGTAGGATTAAGTACTGCACAAATTTTAGTATATGCCAAAGAAAGTAATAAAAAAAACATATTTAAGCAATTATAATTTGGTAGGCATAGCATAAAACACCAATATACATGCTTGAAAACAAGTAAAGAAGGAGTCAGGTGGGGTCATTCAGCTATGCTGAGGCTAGAACACATACACACACACATTTGTCTTACTATCCATGTGAAGACTTTCCATACCGCTTATTCCTACACAGGGTCACAGAGGAGCCTGGAGCCCATCCCAGGCGACGGGGTATAAGGCAGGGAACAACCTGGACAGGGTGCCAATCCATCGCATTGCACAATCACACACACATTCACACACCACAAACAATTTGGAAATGCCAATCAGCCTTCAACACATATCTTTGGACTGGGAGAGGAAACCCCTGAAGCATGGGGAGAACATGCAAACTCCACACACACAAGTGGAGGCAGGATTCAAAACCCCAACCCCAGAGGTGCGAGGCAAACATGCTAAGCCACCATGCCCCCCTTCATATAACTATTAATGCAGTTAATTAATGTTATGCCTACACCTAAGCCTAACCCCAACTTTACAAAAAAGGAGCCGTTTTCCCCATGGGGACCAGCTTAATATCCTCACCAAGGAAAAACTGACATTTGCTCCCCAACAAAATTCAATAAAATACCATTTCCAGGCCCCACAGTTACAGTATTTTGTGTCTTAGAGTAAGTGTACGATTACAGAACTAGTCCATTGTTTATGTAATGTTCTTATATTTATTAGAATATACACACACCATCCACTTTAATAGGAATACCTGAACACCTGCTCATTTATGCAGTCATCCAATCAGCCAATCATGCTCCAGCAGCACAATGTATAATATCATGTAGATACAGGTCAAGAGCTTCAGTTAATGTTCACATCAAACATCAGAATGGAGAAAAAGTGTGATTTCCGTGACTTTAATTGTGGCATTGGTGTAAATAGCATCTTATCTCTCTTTTCACTTAGTGCAAATTTGTAATCTTTTTAATGTTTGCGTTACAGTTTCTAAAGGTTGAACTGTGAACCCCCCCCCCCAAATGAAACTGTTCATATCCATTGATAATAGATATAATACACTATATGGTTTGATCATTTCTATTAACCCACTGGGCAACTGATTCTACAAACAGATGACAAATTACAGAGATAAACAATATAAAGTATTTGATTAAGGTCTTTGGCTACCACGTGACACAAAAACAGCTTCACTGTGCCTTCCAACAGATTGTAACTATCTAACACATCAGTCCAAAATCTCCCATAGGTGTTTAATTAGGTTGCGATCTGGTGACTGTGGAGGCCATAGTATATCATACATATCATAGTGTATCATGCCTTGTAGAAGAGGGCGGAGTCCATTCCCATCAGGATAGAACTGTTTCAGCATAGTAGGATAAAGGTGATCAGTCCAAAGTACATCGTATTGATTTGCAGTGAAGGTTCACTCAGAGTAGACAAGTGGATCCAAACCAGGCCAAAATACAAACAAAATGCTTCCACAGTATAACAAAACTATCGATTTTTCTTTTAACTTGTCACCACTCTGTAGATAAAAAAAAAATATTAATCTTACTCTTCCAAACCTGCCAAGAGTATTCCAGACATTCACAAATACACACACAGATGAATACAAATGTTTTTGAAGGCATACCCACATGATTTCTAGAAGAAAGTAAATCTAATAGAATAGACATGTGTTTTGTATCCGGCAAAAAGACAACCACCCAAATGATACAGCAAATTCAACAGAAAAAAATGCTTTACCAGAGCAAAAACTCTAACACACCCAACTAGAAGAAGACAGCGGAAGACATTCCTCAGATACACTATATAAGCAGAAATCCATCCATCCATCCATTCATTTTCTGTATCGCTTATCCTACACAGGGTTGTGGGGAGCCTGGAGCCTATGCCAGGGCACAAGGCGGTGAACAACCTGGACGGGGTGCCAACCCCAACGTAGGGCACAATCGCACACACATTCACACACTACAGACAATTTGGAGATGCGAATCAGCCTACAGCACATGTCTTTGGACTTGAGGAAGAAATCAGAGTACCTGGAGGAAACCCCTGGGAGAATATACAATTCGAACCCCCAACGTTTGCTAGGCAAACATGCTAACCACCAAGCCACCATGCCCCCATAAGCAGAAATACACTATGTAATCATTTTTACAGCAGTTAGCTGAGGAGCATCTGTAAAACCTTATCTTAATACCTTCTTTCATTTTTAAAATGTAGCAATATTGTCTTTTGCCATCTTCACTTTACTCCAAGGTCATGTTTGCACTCAACTGTACATGATATCTGATCTAGCTGATCACCAGTTAAGGTAGATCAGTTAGTAGACTAAATACTCTTTTCCTCCTCTTTTCATTTGTGATGTAGATGAATATGTGGTGAGAGTAACAACGACAGCAATAGACAGCAAGCATTTCTATAATGCTCTTCATGAATGAATCCTCTCTCTCTCTCTCTCTCACACACACACACACACACACACACACACACACACACACACACACACACACCGTTAAGGTCATAAAACTGTCCAGACTCCATTTTCCTTCACCAAGCCTCAGAAACACCCAGAGGCAGCCTTATTTATTTAATTCTCCTCCCTCATTCTTCTATTTCCTTTCTTTGAATGGGATAATCAGGTGCTGTGATCCAATCAGAAAAGGGGTGGGTTGGAAGCCATGCCTTTTTATGGGTGGAGCAATTGGGTGCATGTGTGACGATCAAGCAGACTTATATTGTTTATATAGGACGAACATTATGAAACTTCCTTTGCATGTAATACTTTAGCCATATAATAATGAATAGCAAATATACGATCCTCTATACTGTATACAGATATACAGAATTCCATATATGATTGTCACACCATTCCTTCAGTCAAATGATCATCCTTCAGAAAAGTTGTTACTTCACCTAGATTTCATATACTGTTCCTATTCTGGTCCCTATTTTAATGCTCCAAAAATGCCAGTCACATGCTACCTCTCTGTAGTAAAGAAATAAGGACAGAAAGAGAGTGGGAGAGAGTAAGAGAGAGAGAGAGAGCGAGAGAGAGAGAAGGTCTGTTTATAGTCGTTGTCACAGTTACACAGTTATAGCTATTCTGTTTACAGCAAGGGTTTTGTTGCGCCTCCATATAAATGCCATGAGGGTGTATGTAGACACTCCACAATCTGCGCCACGGTCTTTTCCACTTCCCAAGTGATATGTTTACATGCTCCAAACTGCACAAACCACAGACATACAGAGCGAGGTTAGAGGGTGCTTTTTGATCCTTCCTTTTCCACTGATTCAGTGTTTCTGAAAAGACTTGAGCTGCAGTGTTGGAAATGCTGTACGTGACTGGGTGTGTGAAAAAATACTTTTACCCTGGATCTTCATCTAATCCTATTGTGTATGTGACAGGAAGGTGAAATGAAATGGAAGACTGTAATTACAGTATTGAAAAGAGAGGGGGTAAGGGGGGGTGCTTACACAAGGCCCTCTCTGGTCCAAGGGTTCAGTTTAACAGTTGAAATAGTGCTTTGACCCCAGCTTCCTTCCTGGAATATTCTAAATTCAATGTACAGGCCATGGCAGGGGTGGAAAGATTAAGGAAAAATCATACTCAAGTAAAACTATTGTTCCAAAAAAAAACAAAAAACAAGTAGTGTAAAAGTACTCATCCTAAAAATGGCTAAAGTAAAAGAGTAGCTTGTTTAAAAGCACTCAGCGAAGTGGGTCATTTTGAGTGCTATTTCCACTTACACAGCAGTTAGTTCCGGTCCACTAATTTGACTGGACAAGCTGCACTCCAAGAGGGCTGATATTTTGTATAACAGCACTGGTACATTTCAGTGTTTGTATCACTCCACTTGTCCGTGTTTGCTACATAAAATTTAATTTCTAGTGATAGTTTGTTACGTTTTTAGTTAGCATTTTTAGTTAGCGATAGTTTGTCAGTCAGCCTGGCAACACGCTACACTCTATCCACCTGTGGCTTCTTTGGGAAATATTTTCATAGACAGAGTAAAATTAAATATAAAATTTAATGGCCATATTGTGTCTGAAATGTCAGTTACTTGATATCAATTTCATGTTTATAGAACTGGGAGGCATGGTGGCTTAGTGGTTAGCACATTTTCCTTGCACCTTTGAGGTTGGGGGTTTCAATTCCACCTCCGCTCTGTTTGAGTGGAGTTTACATGTTTCCTCTGGGTACTTCGGTTGCTTCCCCAAGTCCAAAGACATGCATTGTAGGCTGATTAGCATCTCCAAATTGTCTGTAGTGTGTGAATGTGTGTGCGATTGTGCCCTGCAGTAGGTTGGCACTCAGTATGTCCCCTGCCTTGTGCCCTGAGTCCCCTGGGATAGGCTCCAGGCTTCCCATGACCTTGTGTAGAATAAGCGGTACAGAAAATGAAGGGATGGATGTTTACAGAACTGTTTTATAAAATCAATATCACACTCATAACACAATCGTGCTGTTTTACAGAATATCAGCATGGTTATGATTATATTTGGCTAAATCACAACCATGCTGATATTATCGTACTACAGTACAACAGCTCTCTCGATTAGGCAATATTTCTTCTTTCTAACACTAGCTGAATGAGTTAAAAAGCATAAACCAGAAAGCTATATATATATATATTTCTATAAAATTAGAGGCCGAAATCCTGAATGCTGATATTTCCATGGGCTTTGAAATGACATGAGAATGCAGTTGCCCTTCTTGCTCTTGAAAAGCTCTTGTAGGTATAGTCATGGATATTCTGGCACTGTTTGAGGGATCTTCCACATCTCTACCAACAGCCGCCATGATTATTAGCAGTTAGCGACAGATCTCCTGTTGACATTCAAGTCTTCTATGCAATTTCCTATGATTGGTTTGAATAAACGGTCCAATTACTGAAGAAAACAATGAACAAATGTATCAAATCCAGAGGAAAGTAGCAAGCACGCATAGCAAAGTAAAAGTACTGTTACAGCACTTAAAATGTAAATGTAAACATAAACATACACCCATTTTAAACAATTTAATAAAGTATCATTCCTGAGGAGAAATTACTCCGTTACTTTACACCCATGATGGGTGTGGTAATAAAGACTGTCTTTCTTTCTTTCTACTAAAATTTCTATTGCTAGACTGCAGGAGGTCTGCAGGAGATATATTTCTGTGACCACAGGGCTGTATTTTTTCAACCTGTGCAATAATATTTTCCTAGGCACTGTGTGGTACAAGCTCAATGATTTAGTCTGGGGCCATGAAATGACTTTTAGAACTCAGAGACAGATGAAAAAGGATGAAGCCATATGTCTGTGTACTGTAAATAAAGCTATGGGGTTATGAGTTGTTGAGAGAGACAAAGCAGTCTTATGGTTGTTGTACATGTTCTAATATAATATAATATCATATCATATCATATCATATAATATTATCATGTTATAGAATTTGAGTATATATATATATATATACACACACAGTGGCAAGAAAAAGTATGTGAACCTTTTGGAATTTCATGGTTTTCTGCATAAATTTGTCATAAAATGTGATCTGATCTTCATCTAAGTCAAGGGTATTGACAAATATTATGTGTCTAAAATAATAACACAAAAAAAATTCTGATCTTTCATGTCTTTATTGAGAACAACCAAAAAAACCTCATAGTGCTTGTGGAAAAAGTATGTGAACCCTTGAGATAATGACCACAAAAAAGCTTTTTTTTTTTTTTTTTTTTTTTGCACACCTGGAGTCTCGTTAAGAAAATGAGTTTGGAGGGGTGGACTACAGTTACTTTGACTGATAAAAACCCTCAAACTTTTGGAGTTTGCTCTGCACAAGAAGCACATGCTTATGTGAGCCATGCCTTGCCAAAAAGAGCTTTCAGAAGATCTACAATCAAGAACTGTTGATTTATAAAAAGCCAGCAAGGGTCACAAAGTGATTTTAAAGACTTTAGAAATTCACCAGTCTACAGTTTGGCAAACATTCTACAAATGGAGACACTTTGGGACTGTTGCTACTCTACCAAGAAGTGGGCACCCAGTCAAAATGACACCAAGAGTACATCGAAGGCCCATCAATGAGGTAAAGAAACAACCCTGAATGACAGCCAAAGATTTGAAGGCATCATTGGAACTGGCTAACATCTCTGTTCATGAGTCTACAATACGTAAAACATTGAACAAGCAGGGTATCTACGGCAGGACACCACGAAGGAAGCCACTGCTTACTAAAAAGAACATTGCTGCATGCCTGAAGTTTGCAAAAGAGCACATTGACACTCCCCAGCGGTATTGGCAAAATGTTTTGTGGACTGATGAAACTAAGATTGAACTATTTGGAAAAACCACACAGCACTACATCTGCCGTAGAAAGGGCATGGCATATCCTCATGAAAACATCATCCCAACCGTAAAGTATGGTGGAGCCTGGGCAGCTTGCAATCATTGGGGGGAAAATGAATTCCCAAGTATATCAGACAATTCTTCAGGATAATGTGAGAATGTCTGTACGTCAGCTGAAACTGTGTAGAAGTTGGGTGATGCAACAGGACAATGACCCAAAACATCGGAGCAAATCCACAACAGAACGGCTTCAGAAAAACAAAATCCGCCTTTTGGAGTGGCCAAGTCAGAGCCCAGACCTCAACCCAATAGAGATGCTATGGAATGATTTGAAGAAAGCCATACACATGAGACGTACAAAGAATATGACCGAGCTAAACCAGTTCTGCCAGGAAGAATGGGATAAAATTCCTCCTGAACGATGTGCAGGTCTGATCCACAGCTACAGGAAGCGCCTGGTTGAGGTTATTGCTGCCAAGGGGGGTCAACCAGTTATTAATTCTAAGGGTTCACTTACTTTTTCCACTGCCATTTTGAATGTTGAATGAGTGTGTTCAATAAAGACATGAGGGATCAGAATTTATTTTGTGTTATTATTTTAAACACATCGTATTTGTCAATACCCTTGACTTTGATGAAGATCAGATCACATTTTATGACAAATTTATGCAGAAAACCATGAAATTCCAAAAGGTTCACATACTTTTTCTTGCCACTGTATGTCCATCTGTATCACATTATTCTAGTCTTAGTTTCATGTAGTCTTGTTTTGTGTTTTGTGTGCACCTTATTAAAATGTTTCAGTTGTATTCTGCATTTGCATCTACCTCTAAATCAATATCATGACAAATATAATATATGTTTAATATTGTTTATATCTTTAGACCCAAAAAGTCTAGTTGTGAAATTTTACAAATCTTTGCTTCTTTCGTGACCTGCATGGTTTATTTAAAAAATAAAGATTTTTTTTTTTAATCCTTCGACAGCATTTAATCAAAATTGCCAGGCTATTTCTTGCAGTTTCTTATCTGACACATTTTTCTTATCTAATCTAAGTGTAATATTGTAGTTCTGAGATTGAGTGATACTTTTTTTCACCTTTAAGTGGCAGTAAATGTTCTCGCAGTTTACTGATTCCAAACATCATAAAATACTGTGATTTTATATTCTATTTTTTTGTGTGTCATGAGAACAATTATATTGCAAGAACTATAAAATATATATATATACTTTATATATAAAATGGTAGATTCCAGAGCATGTAAAAGTTATACAGCTAGGTAAAAGACAGGTAAAAGATAAAGGGCAGGTGAAAATACATGAATTATATTTAAAGACGCAGTAAACAGGCTTGGAATAGAATAAAACAAAGAGTAAATTTATATGTGCACAGTGGAGTAAAATGACAGGTAAAGAACAAGGAAAAATGCTGAAAATGCTGATCATCAAAGCAGTCTGGAAAGCACAGGTAAAGCAATATCCTTGTCTCAAAAGATAAAGGATATGAGGATATAAACTGTAGGTGTGTCTTTTGAAAAGTCTGTCTGCAAACTTTGCACTCTGATAGGTCAAGACAGGACATGCAGCTTTGCTAAAGTTCAAGGCAGAGAGGCAGAAACCGTCTGCCTTTAACTTTAACATGGCTACAATGTCTAATTCCTAACTGCCAGAGAAAATATGTTTTGTCTTGTTGAATGGTAAACTCAATCAGAATCACAAACCTGCTCTCAAATGGCATTAAGTAGCAGACTTCCTGAGCTGCTATATGTGTTATAACTTGCACTAAGTTATCCGCTGAATATGCTGCTGCCCACATTGCACAAGTGCTCTTATTACACAAGTACTGATTGAATTATGAAATTCTTGGTTTACCAATAATGGAGACTTACTATCAGGGGCAGAAAAAGTACTAAGAAATTATACAGTTCTGAAAGTATAGCTAATGTGTTCAAAGCTCAGTTAAAAGTGGAAGAATTCAGCCAAAAAATGTACTCAAGCTAAAGGAAAATCATGTTTCTATTATGTAAAACATAACTTTTATTGCTTTTAAAACCGTTGGTGATTTTCATTTTAAAGCAACTATGCCGCTTTTCCTGAAAATGTGATGCAATCTCTGCAAGTGTGCTACTTTTATGCATGACTAATGTTACAGAAGTAAAATTTCATTAGCTGGAATTATGTTAGCTACTCGAATCGGTGCTAGTCTAACCTGGGATTAGCAAATAAAACAGTCAGTTATTTATTTATTGTTAGCAAATTAGCAAACCGTACCCCTTTTTCAAATCAAGGGCTATTTGGGCAGGGCTAGTTTTATATGGGGAGGTGGGATTATGCAATGATTACCAGAGCTTCTCTGTGATTTTAATCCCGTGCAAACTGGTCATGTTGGTTGTTACTCTGGACTTTTCCTGGACTGCACATTCCCAAGCCGGTGAAGATTACAGAGTCTTTTACCTTCTATAAAACGGCCTGTAAAAATAACCCCAGGTTAAACTAATCCCATGCGAATGCACTCTCTATATTTTCTTTTTAGGTAGTCAGTTCTTTCGACATTTAGTCCAGTCGCCAAACGCTTTTTCTTTTGACAAAGGGACATTTATCGCAAACTTCCTGAAAAATCTCCTCCCAAACGGAATGATTATGTATCATTTGGTCAAAGAATGTTTGATAACATCGTTCTCCCCAAACTTAAATGAAACAAAGTTTCAGCTCTCGTCCAGTTGCGGCTTTTCTTCTGCTTCGTCGGTGCCATGATGTATTTTCAAACACTGAGGTGCAGCACCGTGTTATATACGACGCACCGGCATACTGTGATGAGTCAATGAAGACACGCCCATCTCTGCAATTTCTACAGAAATTGCTTATCCCGTGCAAATTGACGATAAATATCACAGATGTCCGCAGGAACAATTACTTTACAGCCATATGTCCTAAAAACTAATCAGGTCCGAAGAGGGCTATAGATGGAGTTCATGTGTTCTATGGTTGCAAAGGAGGCACTTCATTTTATTTGAGTCTTTGCTCACTTCACCATATTGAATTTTTTTAATGAGGTAGGACCAGAGGTGCTTATCCTGAAGTTCTAAACTGCAGTCTGGTGGCTTACCCATCTTTAGTTGTACATGGATAGCTGTAGTGCTAACTAGATTGTGTGGCAGGAAAAGGTCACTACAGACTATGATTCTTGACAGTGTTTTTATACAGTGTTAATTGCACGATTAACTGAAATGACTAGATGCTAAATTGAGCCCATTCAATTGATATACAAGTATACGTATAGTTACTGGCTGAATGAGAGAAGAAGAGACCTTCGAGATTTATAATAAGTGCTTTGAAGTTCTAAATAAATGTAGGAAGTAGATTTATAAATAAGCCAAAATAATATTTAAATATAGTAACAAAGTAGAACTACTCAAGTATTTCCACCCCTGCTTACTAGTATTACTAAAGCATTTTATCACAGATCATTGTAAGGGTGTAATATCTAACACATTTAATTAATCAGTAATACAGTGTTTCAAAGCTCAGTGTTTCAAAAATCAACAAATAATGCAACCCATCTAAACACTTTTTATGCTTCTATACTGTCGTTATAAAGTTTTTTGGAGAATGTGCAACTCTTCACATTCTTAACACACTTCCTGTTTCAGCACTTCCTCAACAAGACAAACAGATGTGCGCCATGTGGCATGAGATGAGATCAGAGCTTTATTTAATTGCATATTATAATCATATTCTAATGCCATGTTTTCTATCATCATGATTCCATAATTCAGTTTCTAAATATATTTTCTTTCAATAATCTTCTTTTATTAAGTATCCTCCTGTGTTCCCCTTACAGAAACACATGCTCATAACCCATCCATCCATTCATTTTCTATACCGCTTATCCTTACTGGGTCGCGGGGAACCTGGAATCTATTCCATGGGGCAGGGGGCAGAGGGCAGGAGACACCCTGGATCCATCGCAGGGCACAATCACACATACATTCACAAACCCTTTCATACACTACTGACACTTTTTGGACATGTCAATCTGCCTACAATAAATGTGGGGGGGAACCGGAGTACCCAGAGGAAACCCCTGAAGCATGGGGAGATAATGCAAGCTCCGCACACACAGGGCCACAGCGGGAATCAAACCCTCAACCCTGGAGGTGTGAGGCAAACGTGCTAACCACTACTGTAAGCCACTGTAATCCACAGTGGGCCCCCCCCATGCTCATAACCCAAAACTCATTAATCATTTGCTATACCACAAAAGAGAAAGAGAGAAAGAGAGAGACTAACACGTTAATGGGGAATTGCTTTTAATAATGGTAATTACAACAGTCTTTAGCTGTAATTGTCTCCCAAACCCAAGTGGAAATTAAGCTACTTACTTACTACAGTATTTGGGATGAGGCTACACACTTGTGGGATAAGTAGCACAATTTATGCTTGGGTTTGGGAGACCTAGAGACTAATTCATATTGTTAAGATCATGTTTCTCATGATCTTAAAAATCTTTTGATCTGAAGGTGTATGAGTAAATGTTTGAAATCGGTGTTGTAGACAAAAATATAATTGTGCCAACATTTCAATTCATTTCTTTCATTGGAAAGAATTTATTTTTCATTATTTTTTTAATGGATGACTTTTCTGAAAAGCAGCCAATAAGTGTCTAGCGTAGGTGGGAACTCCTTTAATACTGTTTAAAAAGCATCTCAGGGGGATTCCTCAAGAAATTGGTTAAGTAAATGCCAAGAATACATTTCTGGAAATGTATCTACTTTGAAGATGCTAAAATACTCAATTATTTTGGTTTATTTTGGATTTTTTTTTATCACAACATAATTCCCATAGTTCCATTTGGGTTATTCCAGAGTTTTGATGCCTTTATTATTATTCTAAAAGTGTGGGGGAGGGGAAATAAAAATAAAGAATGAGTGTGTCTACATTTTGATGGGTAGTGTATATAAAAATTTTATAAGCATTAAGGGGTGCACTTGTGTTTTGTGAAGTTTTTAATTCAAATATTTCATTATAATTTATTTTTCATGTTTGTTTATCTCAGTAGTTGTCCAACCAAATCGGAGTCATCGTTTAGATTAAGATTCAGTTCATGAAAGAATAAAAATGGTCAAAATTGAGATAGTCTGTTATACACTGAAGTATCAACAAGTGAAAATAAAATACTTGTCATTCATTGAGAATAATCAAACCAAGATATATCAAATAACTGGAATTCTACAGGTGGTATTAAATCCCAGGTTCAGCAAGGGATTATACTGGGTTTATAGTGCCTTTAAGCATGATGACACCATTGCCCAATGATTTACTTCTATTGCCATAAGGTTTTATGTTTCTTTGGTAGTTATGGATTCCACACCCATCATTATACTGACTATAATATAATATTTCAACTTCCATCAATGCCCTGGATTACCTTCCTTTGCCTATTGCCTTGGCCACCAGTTTCACATAATATATTATCATTACAGATTACATGCAAGCAATATGGTAAACATATTATATCACAATACCTGAAAACATTTTTTTAATAATGATTTTCTAACAAAATATAAAGTGGCAACAAAACAGTAGTGACATATAAAAAAAAAACATATTTCATATAATGTTCTAAAATAGAATAATTAATACAGAAACATTTTAATGTTGAAGGAGTAAGTAGCAGTGAGTAACAATGGAGTTGGTCGGACAATACCCACAATATTACAGTGGTGTTTGAAAGTTTTTAAACCCTTTACAATTTATTACATTTCTGCATAAGTATGACCTAAAACATGATCAGTGTTTTTATAGAAAGAGATAAAGAGAGCCTAATTAAACAAATGAGATGAAAATACTATACTTGGTGCTTTATTTATTGAGAAAAATGATTCAATATTACATAAATGTTATACATGTAAATAATAAATGACTATGTATAATATTTTTTTCTCATTTATTTAATTGGGTTCTCTTTTTCTACTTTTAGGAATGATGATGTTTTAGGTTATATTTATGCAGATATATAGAAAATTCTAAAGGGTTCACAAACTTTTCAAGCACCACTGTATATCATATTGCCCATGTCACAACTATGCAAAATGTCCCCTAGGTGTAAATGTGTGTGCATGGTCCCCTGTGATGGACTGGCATCCTCTCCAGTGTGTATTCTTGCCTTAGGCCCAGTGTTTGGATCTACCATGACCAAAGGTGGATAGTAACGTGCTACATTTACTTTGTTACATTTACTTGAATAATTTTTTGAAAAACAAAATTTACTTTTAAGAGTAGGTTTAACTGCCATACTTATACTCTTACTCAAGTTAATTTTTAATCACAGAAATGTGATTTTACTTCATTACATTCTGTGGCTTTCCTCCATTACTGTTAAATGTTAATGAATATATGTAGTTTTAATAATTTGTTTATATCACGTATAATGAGGTCACGAGTCATTGGTCTGAATGCTGACCCAACAACTGCTCACTTTTTTAGTGGCTCAGTCCTAGAGAGGGGGAAGAAGCGAGCGTGTTGAGGGAGGCAGGACACACACACACACACACACACACACACACACACACACACACACACACACACACACTAACACAAACAAACCCTCACTCTCTCTCTACACACACTTTCTTTTCTGTTCTGTTCCATAGTCTGTTCTTTTGTTCTCTGTTGTCTTGTTTATATGCAGATGCTGACAAGTTTGTGTTGTTAACACACACTTGTGAAAATAAAGACAGTCAACTGTTGGGAAAATGTTTTTGGATGGTGTGTGAGATTTTGTGTTGAAAATGACAGGTTCTGTGTTACTGTACCCATCACAGGGCTGGGATATGCTGCTTCATCTTGAACCCAGGTTTTATATCATATAAACAGAACCGACAGACTTTCAAGGAGAGGTGTGACTTACAGTTCTCTATGTAGTCAGAGATTCAGGATTTTCCTTTCATTTTAATCAGATCTGAAGTAACTAACTTGCTACTTGAGTAGTCTTCTCATTGTATACTTTATTACTCTTGCTCAAGTAATTATTAATATTATTACTTTTACTGTTACTTCAGTAATTATTTTATAAGTAGTTTTACTTGTACTTGAGTAAAATGTTTGGCTAATCTACCCACCTCTGACCATGACCCTGCCAATATATAGTTGATGAATAAAGCATCATATTGCCCATCCTAATATAAATAATCTAATGAACTAACAGAGGTTCAGTACTGCTTTTCCGCAAGTAGATAAAATTAGTACTAGTACACATGAAATGGCTGTAAAATGTTAAAAGGATATGTTCTGCTAGTCCAACAGGCCAACAGTTCTCAAATATTTTGCAGCCAGGGGCCACTTTAACCATAAAATAAATTCCACATACCCCCTCTGAACATGATCTATAACTATTCAAATATTAGGTTTATTGTTAAAATGTGTACAACAATACACTCGCCGTCCACTTTTTAGGAAAACATATAGGCTACACCTCCAAATTCATGCAGTTATCTAATCAGCCAATCATGTGGCAGCAGCACAATGCAAAACAAAATCATGCAGATACAGGTTGAGCTTTGAGTAATGGTCACATCAAACATCAGTATGAAGAAAAATGTTATCTATGTGACCTTTGACCTCTCTTATCAACAAGGTGGGTTATCAACAGCTGTTGAAACAGTACGTACTAATCAGTATGTGTGTGTAGTATGACTGCAATCCTGGATGTACTACATCCGCCATGTTGACATGGTCATGTGGCCTTCGATGTCATCATAAACACAAAAATCTTAAAGGGGCCACCAGATTAAAGCAACCGCACTAATGGCAAAATGCACATTAGGAAAGTTAACTGGATTATCAATTTAATGTGAGCGGGGTTAACAGGCTGAGGCAAATTCGTTGCCTTGGCTGGCTGAGGCATGATGGAGATCACAAAAAATGTTTCAAATGCATTGACAACTGTTTTCTTGTTTAAACCAACAAGTTAACAATTTATTCAGGTACAGTTAAACAAGTCCTGTTTAACCAAGGTTTAATACTTAGAAAGAGCCAACGCGCTGTCTTCTTTTTTTCTGAGCTTGTCCGCACCAGTCCCGTTGCATTATGGGATTGTTTGACTTGCATAGTGTCATGCAAAATCTCACGGGAAGCAGGACACCATCTGGGTATTTCTCACCTACTGTTTCTTTCCTACTGAGAATTCAGACATACTACCTCTCTGGCGTACTGCTTTTCACCTACGGAGTAATAGGGTAGTACACGATTTCAGACGCAACCGGTGTTTTCTCCCACAGAACTGTCACTCACTCAACATTTTTTGTTTTTTGCACCATTCTGAGTAAACTCTAGAGACTGTTATGTGTGAAAATTCCAGTTTCCCAGTGAAATCCCAGCGGGATCAGCAGTTTCTGGCATACTCATACCAGCCCATCTGGCATCAACAACCATGCCACGGTTAATGTCACAGAAATCACACTTTTTCCACAGTCTGATGTTTGATGTGAACATTACCTGAAGCTTTTGACCTGTATCTGAATGATTTAGTTGATTGGATAACTGCATATATGAGCAGGTGTACAGATGTTCCCATTAAAGTGACCAGGGAGTGTATTTTGCCTATTTATGGGAAATG
The DNA here is from genome assembly GCF_023375685.1 of Ictalurus furcatus. Taxonomy (NCBI): domain Eukaryota; kingdom Metazoa; phylum Chordata; class Actinopteri; order Siluriformes; family Ictaluridae; genus Ictalurus; species Ictalurus furcatus. The sequence continues at coordinate 23,548,609 of NC_071259.1, read as the reverse complement.
GGAGCCATGGAGCTTAGTGGTTAGCACGCTTGCTTCACACCTCCAGGGTTGAACCTGCTTCCATCCTCTGTGCACAGAGCTTGCATGTTCTCCCTGTGCTTTGGGGGTTTCCTCCAGGTACTCTGGTTTCCTCCCCAAGTCCAAAGACATGCATTGTAGGCTGATTGTCATCTATAAATTGTCTGTAGTTTGTGAATGTGAGTGTGATTGTGCCCTGCGATGGGTTGACACCCCATCCTGGGTGTCCTCTGCCTTCTGCCCCAAGGTCCCTGGGATGGGCTCCAGGTTCCCTCAACCCTGTGTAGGATACGTGGTACAGAAAATGGATGGATGAAGGTGTGGATTAAACCTATTAACTTCAAGACTTTACCAACTTTACCAGTCAAGTGGTGGGCTAATAACTTTAAATATTAATGAAACTGTGTTGTGATTTCATCAGGGTTTAAAATAAATAATTTAATTTATTACTACTACCACTACCACTATGTTTCACAGACCCCTGGGGGTCCCCAGGCCCCACTTTGAGAACCACTGCATTAAGGTGGACAACATGTTGATATAATAGTAAAATCATGATTAATTATCATCATATACTTTTCTTATAGTATTCTGATCTTTTGGGATTTTCATTAGTGTAGTTATGAAAAAGAAAATGTGTTTAACTATACTTTAAAAATGTTGGCTTATTTTTTTCTACCCAAAAGTTGGGTTAAGCTTTTTGGGTCGTTTAATTGGGTTCTTTTCTCAGTTTCAGGTAGTTTTGTGTTTATATTGGCTGTGAAATATGGACTGAGGTTATTGTATAATTCTCTGAGTCTGTGTCTTATCTGAGGCTAGTTAGGGTTAGCTAGCTGGATGCCATCACCAGTAGGGGTGAGTGATGTTAACCCTGAGTTAATAACATTACTTTAGCATACAGCTCATAGTAATGTTAGACATTCCCATTCCCCTTTTGAGAGTTAATGATAACCTAGCATTACAGCCGTTCACCATGATGTAATACAAACAGTGAGCTAACAGTAACTACATTTAGCAAGTCTATTGGACAAGGCAAGCTGTAGTAATTAGCATAATGAAGATGGGATAGGGCCTTCTTGTTTCTTCATGTATTTGGTGAATGTTAATGTTGTTTAACAGTTGCAGACAGTCAGTGGCTAACGGAACTTAGCTAGCTCATGCAATGCATTTCATGCAATTGTTTGTTTATTTTATGAGCTTTTTAGTAGAATTTTAGCATACAAATTGAATTTTAGTATAATTGTAGGGGGAAAAAATATAAACACATCTCTGTGGTATTTGTGTTATTTTTAACATTTGTGTGGAACTATTTAACACACAGCATATGTTAAATATACTACACACTGATTGTGTTAAAAGTAACACAAAATGTGTTGTCCTTAACTAGACACAGAGGTGCGTTAAAAATTAACACATAATTGAGTGAAGATTCTTATCAATATATTTATCCATAAAACCATTACTGTACACTAGAAAAAGCAAAAATGTGCGATAACTGTCCAGTTTACATGACACTAAATGCACCACTATCTTTGTTAGCTTTCACTTGTTTGTAATTCCCACTGGATCATAAGTTGGTTACTCAGTTTTTTTGGATGTTTTGGATGTTTCTCCTTTGAACAAAATCTGACGTTTTTGTCTTAAATATATGATTTATTTGAGTCATTTACTCCAATGTCTAAATATAAACACCACTTTATCAGCTCTGGCAATACATTTCTGAACACCTTCGTGTGTAAAAAATAAAGGAGATACCATGCTGACATATTTGTTTATATGTGGTATATTTGACATTTTCAAAGGGTAAAAATAACCCTGAAAATACTGACCCATTTATGAAATAAAAATTAACCCAGCGTTTTTGTAAAAATGAAGCTATACTTTGGGATGAAAAACAACCCATTTGTTGGGTTCAAATTAACGATCCAACTTGCTGGGCTAATTTAACCCCAAATGTGTTCTGTCCTATATTTAACCAGCTGCAGGGTTAAAAAAAAATAATAAATAATAATAATCCAATGTTTCTTAGTGTACACAAAGTTTGTAAAAAAGGAAAGTAGAAACTTGGAAAGAAAAGTTCTGTACACTGAGTCTTGCACTTGTTCTAGCTACTAGTCACAGAGGTCTTAAAAAAAACAACAGTTAAAAAGTAAAAGCACGAACAGATCCCAGGGGAAAGCTTTTCAAGGAAATGGGCTTTAAATCAGTATTACCCAATCCTGACTTCTGTCAGTGACGCAAGACCAGGGTTGGGTAAATCCGTTGCTCTCGGTGAACCCATAAAAGTCGTTTAAAAGTCAGATTCATTCAAAGTTAAATTGTAGAACTTCAAAAAGGCCGGCTATTGTAATTGGACACTCGAATAAAGTGGCGCGAGTAGTGCGCATGCGCACAGGCCAATCCTCCAGTGTGAAAGCGCTTGGCTCCTGCATACCTATGTACACGTCCACCCGGAGGCGAGCGCGCGCGGTCTGTCGGGGCTCAGATGAACCGTTACAGGCAATAGTGACTCAACAAACAGGTGAGTGAGATTTATCACTGAGAAACAGCCTGCTTTTTAATTAGCTATCTAGCCGACCAGTTTAGTTAGCGTTAGCTCTCAGCATCATTCGCGGCTTCTTTGTACAGGCGGCACTACTTCTATGAATGGGTCGAGGTTTTTCCTCTTAATTCCCCATTATATTTAACCTCTAGCTGTGTATCTGGGCACATTTATTTAACCAGTGACGAAATATACCCCTTATGTGTCTCCCGTTAGACGCCGCAGTACGCATGTCCTAATTAGCTATCATACGGGGTCAGATGTATTGTTGGTAGCTAGCTAATTTAGCAACGTGGCTAATTTCTTGTGCTTGCGGAACTGAGTGGATGTTAACGCCGTTAAACAGATATGAGATCATTTAAATTCTCCCGGGAGCCTCTTCTCGTGGGTGCACGAGTGGCTCGCGTGCTCAAAACCGGCTTGTGTGTTTGTGCAGCACTGTGGTGTTCATGACCTTCGTGGTAACGAACTTTCAAAGAAGTAAAATAAGTTACAGTTTATATCCTCCCTCGCCGTCTCTTCTAGCTTAGCGGTAGAACCTTGCTCTAACTTTGCCCTTACAAGGTGAACTTGGTGTGTGAATGTGTCCTAATTCGTCATGTAGCCCGTATTTATTTCTCTTCAGTAAGTGTTTGAGGTTAATGCTATAGGCATTACATTTCCTTCTCATTCCCTTCAGCTCAAGAATGAGCCTCCATTGTATTTACTCATTTAGCTGACTTTTTAAACACAAAGTGACTTCTAATTGAGATGAAGCTTGCCTCATAACCCCTGAGGGTCTCAATAACATTGAGGGGCTTGTTCCATATGGCCATTCTGGGACTTGAACTCACAACCTTCCAATTCACTTACCCAAAACCTTAACCACTGAGCTACCACTTCCACCATTTTAGGTAATCTCATTATAAGGAGACTGCACTAACAATTTAAAAAATAAGTCGAACATGAAACACTGGCTGTCTCACACACCTCACAGTGCTTTAAGTCATCAACTTTAAATTAGTTTGTGTTTTATATTTTTGGTTTTCTCTAGCACATCTCTCGACCCCATCCAGGTATAGTCCCAGTCCGCATGATACAGGAAATGGCGAGCAGGGTTTTGGAGACGTTTCTTGATCCAGCTGCAGGGGGTCAGGGACAAGATAAACCCATTAGTAATGTAAATGCTAAATGAGCGGTCACGCCTAAATTTCGCCTCTCAGACTTCGCTTATCTGTAGGCCTGGTGTGATGTGTTTCTGGAGTTAAAGTGGTGCTTCATGGAATGGCTAACGTTGGCCAACTAGTTAGTTTATTTCTGAGTGATAAGACGTTATGTTGGTGACGGACAGAAGAGTGCAATCGTAATAATCAGCAGTTCCTCCATGTTGCATCTTGCAGAAAGACGTGATCCAGCCCTGCACTTGTTTTCCTACACGATTGTTGGGTTGGTAGGAGTAAAGTTTATTAGTTGAACTCAATATGATGCAAATGTATAGGTGGTGGATGTGAACTTAACCGCTAACAGAAATGACTCCATTGTTTCACATCCTGCATCCTTTTCCATCCGAATGAGTTAAAAAGTCAATTCATGTGGATTTTATGTTTTCAATGTGAATGCTGTGTAATGCGTCCTGAAATCCCAATGGCCTTTTATTCATTACCCATACTCACTACATAGCAGGTCTCAGAACCCGAATAAATGACACCATAAGTATGGCTGTGGCAAGTTGTTATTATTATTATTATTATTATTATTATTATTATTATTATTATTATTGTTCTTTTTTTTGTTGAATTGAATAGTCCCTCAACTATGTTTAACTTTTTTGATAGTCTAAGCTATTATTCTATGTTCCTGTCAATCAGTTTCAATTGAAGAAAGAATTTGAACATGTTAAATAATGGCCTCAAATTTTAAGATGGAATGAGACATACATGCTCTATTTCAATCTTTAATGTAAATGGTATTACATCTGAAGCATACAAATGGATTTTTAAATATTAATGCATCACCATCATCATGCTGTTGTAAATGTCAGTAGTTCAGCATGTGATTTGTTGCTACTCACCGTTGCTGACATCACAATTGGATCGAAAAATACACACACAAGAAAGATGGTCAAGAAGTTAAACATTCAAACCTAAAACCTAGTGAACATGAGACAATTGGCGTGATGAAATCTCGAGTTGGTGCTATTTCCCAAGACTCTTGAAGCAAGTTTCTTCTTTTTCTTTTTTTTGGTTGGGGGGGGAGCTGGAAAAAGTCAGTGGAACTCAGTTCAGTCATCTTTTTACTTATTTGATGTCTTCCCAAAGCTTGAACTTGTATTGTGCCTGAGTGTAGTTATGCCCACAACTATAAAATGTCACATCATTGGGTGGAGATTCATAAGGAAGTATTGGGCATTATCGCTATGCCTGCTGAACTGGTCTAGTGTAAAATCTGGCACCTCATAAAAGGGTTTTTCTCATAATTAACTGATCATTTATGGAGTGTAGTGAATACGGCTTGTTATACTTTTTAGATCAGGAAGCTGCCCTTAAAGCTAATCCAGTTGTTATTAACCTCGCAATGCACAGCAGGGCCAACACCTTTTCTCTATGCCACTCGGACAAAGTTCATGTGTTTCTCCAATTGGTGTTCGAAGGGTTAAGCAAATAAAGGATAGTGCAGAGTTTTCCAATCCAGTCTTCATATGCACTTTCCCCCCCTTCCTTCCTTGTATCCTACCTGTTGTTATGCTGTATACTCACTGACATTTTGGGCACCAACTAGGAGACTGCATCAATGTTACTGTGTCTGTGGTTCATTAAGAAGATTACTTTTCTTTTGTACTGATGATCAACTGCCCTAATGCACTTCACTACCTATAACACATCTTCAACAAGAAGTAATGTAGCAGGTCTTCCTGTCATGCTGCTTCATAGCCATGTTGGGTAGCTAGTTATGTTATTGGTCATCTGAGAAATCTATTACATCAGGAAGCAGTGCGGTAGCTGCATCCCAAATCGTGCACTCATGTACTATTCTACACCGTTTTGTCGTATAGTGTGAGTAGTGTGTTCAGACCGAAAACTCCAACAAGAATATGTGTACTGATTCAAATGGAAAAAACGAACGTGGTATGTTGGACACTTCATGCACTGAAGGGTCGTAGCTTTGCTTGCGTAGCGGAAGAGGGGAAGCCAGAAACGGACACTGGTATTCTGCTAACACTAGCGGTGTCAACATTACGTGTGAGACATCATGTGCCATCAACTGGGAAACGTCATATATTTCCAGTTAGTTAAAAAAATTTACTGTTCCATTTGAGACGATACTACCCTTCTAAAATTCATACGCTACATGGTAGAGTGCATAGTGTATAGAATGTCATTTGGGATACAGCTATGGTTAGCAAAAGTTAGTAAGCTAGCTGATTTTGACTTACCTTCCATATATTGGGTGTGGGGTTGTGTTTGAGATGCATATATGGCCAGAGCCAAATCACCCTGCAGCTCTCGCCTGGTTTCCCGCTGAAGCTAAAGCAGGATTGAGCCTGGCCAGAACCTGGATGGGAGACCTGGGGAAACTAAGGTTGCTGCAGGAAGTGGTATTAAGGAGGCCAGCAGGGGGTGCTCACCATGTGGTCTGTGTGGGTCCTAATGCCCCAGTATAGTGACGGGGACACTATACTGTAAAAACAGCACCGTCTTTCAGACAAGATGTTAAAAATCCCAGGACCCATCTCGTAAAGAATAAGGGTATAACACCCGTGTCCTGGTGAAATTCCTCCATTGGCCCTTATCCATCATGGTCCCCTAATAGTCTCGATCCCTGGTTTGGCTAAATCACACTCCTCCTCACCAATAGCTGGTGTGTGGTGGGTGTTCTGGCGAACTATGGCTGCCGTCGCATCATCCAGGTGGATGAGGTCCTTGAGATTTCCCCTATATAGAAAAGTGCTACATAAATCTAAGGTGGTTGTTGTTGTTGTTATTATTATTGTTGTTATTGTTATTATTATTATTATTATTATTATTATATGGGAAACACAAATGGACTGTTTTACACCGAAACTGATCATCACTGCAAATTCCAACCCATCAGTTAGGTCTCTTGTATACGACAGCTAGCAACTGGGGAGAGCGAAGGTTTCACTTGCTTCCTCTGAGATGCATGAAGCCAACCAAGTGCATCTTTTTGATTGGCTGTTCATGCTGCGTCACACACTGAGGGAAGTGCTATCCGCCCCCTTCTGCGTGCAGAACAGAATTAACAAATCTGACTGTCAAAAGAGCTATAGGCTATGAATACTTGCAGGTATAAAGACATTATTTTCATGCTTATATTTATTTCTAACATTAAATGCAAATTACATTTACATTTATTCATTTAGCAGACGCTTTTATCCAACGTGACTTACAAATGAGAAAATACAAGCAAAATTAAACCATTTAAATAGTTGTTGCCTATTCAGTGTTTCAGTGACAATCAGTGGACTCTCTAGATGCATTTTTTTTTCCTTTTTCACTTTTTGATTTTAAATTTTAATATGCTGTAAATAATTTTCTCTCCAATAATCCTGCAATGAGTCTTCAGTGTAACTGGGTGGAGCTACCCTCCTGAAACGCAAGTAGGCTTACATTCGTGAATCTATTTCGGATTTCTGTGATGGTGACCCTTTAAAATGGTCATTTTGAAATTTAATAGCCATTACAGTAGATTGAGTCGATTCGCGAATCCCAATATTGTTGTCAAGCCTAGTTTCCATCAGTAATGACCATTTAGGTGGTTTTCACACTGGGCATGTTTGCTGAGGTCTGAATCAGTGTGATTGTTTCCGGTGCCCCCTGCAGCGTTGGTCTGGATTTAGTCTCGCTGGATTGTATCGAGCCCTGGTGTGCTCACGTTCATCTTGCATCATCACAAACGCGCATGGAGAACACAACTTGACTCACCATTTTAAAGAAAATATATATATACTTTTTTTTTTATTATTATTATTATTATTATTATTATTTTTAAATTACTTCAGTGTTATTATGCATGGCAGGAAACTAATGCCGTCGTCATTGGCTAAAACCCATGCGCCGGTTACTTTTACTTCCTGAGCAAGTGCGGACCCGAGTACGAGTTGTGTTCACGCTGACGAATCGCGGCACCGTTGCAATGCAGCCAAACTCGGACCACCTCCTTCAGGTAGTCTCGGGTTCTGTACCACCGTGCTCTTTCCAGTCCGCATGAGAGCTTTCACTTTATTAATTTTTCATGCAAACTGTGCTCTGTTTCAAACTAAACTACTAGTTTGAAAGCCCGCTTAGAGAAGTGCACTGAAGTAGTTTTTTGACTTTTCAGCAGAGCAGCAGTGCTACATATGTCTGTTGCTCTTCAGCACCCCTCTATAGTGGGATGGACTTCTGAATGAATTAGCTAGTGCTGTATTTCTCAGAAGTACTTATAGGAAAGCATTGTTCAGATTGTTTCATTTATCTCTGCTTTAGTTTGTTGATTTTCTCGATTTGTGCCCGTGAATTGCTTTAATATGAATACACTCCTCAGACCATTTCTGTTTGTATCCACCTGAAAGAAGCAGACTATTGTGTTGTAACCACTGCCATGGCAGAACACCATGTTGTGCCGTGACAGTGTGGCTGATGTCAGGTGAATGGAAAGTTTAGTCTATTGTTAGCACTGTGTGTGCCAGAGGTCATAAGCTGCAGATCATAAGAGGTCACTTTAGAGGTAGTGATCTTGGCTATATCAACGATGTGTAATGAAAGAGCTGGAGGTCAGGGTGGTCTATTTTTGATGTCAGTATTCTGTGAATTCAGGTCACACACTTGTGAGTAACTAGTTACATGTGAGTAACTACGAATAACAGTCTACAGAGCTTGGGACATTTGTAGCTGCATGGGTGTTGGGGAGAGGGTGAAATAGAGATGGGGTGAAGGGAAAGAGGCCGTTAGCGTGATGGGAAGCGACGGAAGGAGGAAAGCATGAAGGGGCAATAAGGGAGGAGGGAGGTGAGGAGAGACGTTTTGTATTCGAGGTGGATAAGAAAAGAAATTCAAATGTGAATAGGGGTGGCTTTGTTTGTATGTGTGTGAAAGGGAGAGGGAGGTTGGGATGGCCTCCTGAGTGCCATACCATTTTTGGCCTGCTAATGCTCATTGTCCATGTTAAGAGAACAATCTATGACCTTGCGTTAAATCTCTCTCTCAAACTTCCTGAACATTGTTTGAATATAATTCAGTATAGTGTGCCATTAAAGAATAAGAATAGTTTCCAAACAAGCTCTTAATTTTTCAGACCATTAGTGCACATGTACAATAACAATCTGATCATTTAATCAGTTAAACAGGTCATTCAGTTGATCATGTACGCTATATGCCATAATATCTTTTAAATAGTATTACAAAATGAATCAGATTGATTCATTCGTTGTTGTTTTGTTTTGTTTTTTCTTCACATTTGTGCAGAGTGTACATCCGAGACGCTGAGCAGCAGCTCAAGAAAGAACAGTATTATGTACACAAAGCTCCCAAATAAATATTTACTTTTAAACTGACTTGTTAAAAGGCAGGAATCTCGAGTCACTTTTGATTGCCAACTCACAAGAGGTCTGTTAAATGATTGATTAAAAACCATATTGTGTGTGTGTGTGTGTGTGTGTGTGTGTTAAGAAAACATTATGGCTATTAGCATCACTTCTACTTTGTTGATGTAACTTCATTACTTTTGAAATTTTTTTTCAATTTTGAATAATAGCAGTGCTACCACCCAGGTGACGAATGTTATTTGGTTAATAGCTATACTACTCGAATTGTTCCTAAAAGAAATAAAATTTTTGGGTCTCACTTTTAAAAAAAAATGTATTCATAGATTGTTTGCAAAAGCTTTTACTTAAAGCTTGGTATTGAGGTTTAAGTCAGGTGGGCTCCGTTTGTAAAAATGTCCGTGTCCAATCGAGAGTTTGTGTAAATTTGTTTAAGAACACCCGCAAGTGTAGACCCTGCTTGATGAGCTTCAAACTGATGAATTGGGTCGAGTTAGTGTGTGAAAAGAGTTACAGACACACTGCATTGGCTTAGCTGCATTACTGGAAGATTTGGCGCAGGACATGGTTAGGGGGTGCTCTTTCACCATTTAGTCATTTTGTTTGTATCTTTTGAGGTTTTGTGGGTGTCACTAAATGTAAATCAGCTGTGCCAGTCTACACCAGCTTGTACAGGGATGAAATCATACATTTAAAATCTATGTCCTGAATTTATATATTTCTGTGAAGCTGCTTTGGGACAATGTCTGTTGTTAAGTTTTTTTTGTTGTTGTTGTTGTTTTGTTTTTTTTTGTGATTTTTAGAGAGACAAATACACAAAAGTAAGAAACCTACTTGAATTGGAAAAATTGCAATTGCACGAAATTGTTTTGCAGTGGTGTTTTGTTTGGTAAATGAGACCTTTTTAGCTGTACTCGTGTTTGCATGCGTGAATTGAAGAGGCTTTTGACAATGTGTTGTGATGTCACATGATGTGCCTCAGGCTCCTCCGAATATTGTGTAGTTTGCTTTATTTTTTTTTTTTGTTCATTTCTGTGATTTACAAAATCCCGGAGGAACTGCTATACGCGTGAATACGACCTCTAGTTTTCCCATCAGATTACTCAAGTATTGGTCAAGTTGGTTTCAGGTTATTTCGTACACATAGACAGTCAAAATCGAGAAGCCGTGTAATTGGACTGTGCTGCTTCTTATGCTTAGATGTAAATCTAACATGACGGGTTGCATAACATTGCAGGTGCAGTGTTGCCTTGTTTGCGCTCTGCTCACATGGCAAAGTGCGGTGTGTCAGGAACTGACATGTCCAGCTGTGGGGCCATTAGTCATGTCATGTGTTTTTTGAAGGATTGACTCGTGAAGGAGACTGGTCTGGTATACTGGCTGTGTCGGTTGTCTGTGATGTTCTGAGGAACTGCTGCAGGAAATGATGTATGTAGAAACTCCTGTAATGGAGTAAGGTGCATCACTGCGAATGTAATCGACTCAAATGAGGCTGTTGAAGGGCTTAAATACATTTTTTTTTTTCTTTTTTTTTAATCTTTAGCCACGCCTTTTTGTTTATTTATTTATTTTTATTCTAGTTTTACTATTATTAAATAAACTGTGCCTTATTCTTTGACTGAATTACAGGAGTAAAGGCAGATGTTGTGTATGACCTCGTATGAACCTAAGTAGGAAGTACATTTTTAGCCTCCTTTCTCAAGTTGCCCTTTGCTTGATGGACAGTCTGGGTGCTTCTCATGTCTCTTAATTCGCTCACACTGTATCTATGATGGAAGCGTTATTACTAATGTAAAAAGACTGATCACCGTAACAGGAAGTGCGGACTTCCTGTTTCTGCGACTGTAGTGTTGCACATGTTTTCACATCTGGTTAGTTGGTACAACACGCATGTTTTACAAATGCTCCACCTCACCCAAGGTGGGGTTTCTTTTCCTGAACATTGCCCAATCAGCTCGCAGAGCTATGGATCATTTATGGCTATTTCTGTTAACAAACATTATCCAATATCATTGCAGGAATTCTATTGAAAACCCCTGTACCTTATTGAATGTTTGTTTTAAAAGGGTGTGATCTAAAAGGTGACAGTGCATCATTTTCTCCCTCTCTTGTGATGTTGCAACGTCGGTCATTTCTTTCTAGCTTCCACTTTTTCACTCTAATGCAGTGTCATTAGAAATACAGCATCCTGAACTGGACCTCGGAAACACTGTTAATATCGTAATCCGATAACGTGGTAACCCTTGATGACGTTAGATATTTTTGAAATAATTTTCCAGTTGTGGAAATTTGCGAAATGAGTCAACTTTTCATAATTTATGGCGATTGCAATCCACATTTAATATAATATCGGGCTAACGTTAGTTTTAGTTTGTAAAACTAAATGGTGTCAAATGAAAGATCTAGCTGTGTGCATCTTGCATAAACATTGAAATAGAGTAGTTGAGATTTGGTTGTAACTGTTGCCCCATGGTGTTAATTTGGACGTGCCCTCTGGTAGGGGTCTAGGTGTGAGTAACATGAGAGGACCCCGTCTGTTCTGTACTCGGCAGATTTAAGACCGAATCACGTCATTGCTGACCCTTCGCTGACACACACACACTCCCAGTCATGTCTCTGGAGCCGAGGAGCAGGATACTGAGAATGAGAATTTTCTCCATATTATACCTAATAAATCATATTGGGGGAAATAGTCCTGGAAGTTTCCATTATAGAACTTTCAGGCATGTTCTGTTTCTTTAAAAGGAAAAAGGTTCCTTAATAAATAACAATCTATTTAAACGCTTGAAGAACAACTGGTCCAAAAGTGTCTGAGTGAGGTGGTCTTGATCTGGAGTTCAAAAGCGATTTGAACCAACTGCAGGAAGTGAATCAAGCGTGCCTTGTATGTTGGGGTGCCAACTGAGATACTGACCTGTGAGGTGCAACCCAAGCCAGAGGAGAGAGCTATAGTACTGCAGAAATGTGGTATATACTGGATGGGCTGACAAACAGTAAGAGAGGCTAAATAATAAATGTGATGCACACAATTTCTTTATATTATTATCTATTTGGTTTCTTTTTAGTGCTGCCTCAGTGTTCTCCATGAGTGGGGATTTCTGTTTTCACAGATTAGTTTAAGGGGGTACTAAATTAGTCAGGAAATCGTACTAGATTTGTGATTCATTTGATAGTTATTTAATTAATGCAATTGTGTTAGCTTGTTTCAGTGTGTGGCCAGAAGCTGGTAGCTTGTGTGTGATTCAGCTCAGAGTTTAAAATTATCAATATTGAACAAGACCATGCAAGCCTAGTTCAGCTGTAACACTCAGCCTATCAAAATGAATTTGAACTGGCATGTTTACAAAATTGAATATGTAAAAAAAACTAGGGCTGCATCTAACGATTATTTCCATAATCGATTAGTTGGCCGATTATTATTATTTATTTTTTTACTATTATTATTTTTTATTTTTTGATTAATCGGATGGGATGGGATAAACTTTCAGTGCCTTTCTTTTTGTTTGTTTGTTTATGTAAAATAAAATCCACAAACTGAGTGTTACAAATATAAATTCAGACTAAAACTGTACACAACTGTTTGTCCAAAACAGAAAAGAACCCAACACACACACAAGAACATATATTATTAATTTTGGACTGTAGTTTAATTCTGTGCTTTTTGTGAATCCATAAAAAAATTCATAAGTGTGTGTGTGTGTGTGTATGTATGTGTGTGTGTATATATATATATATATATATATATATATATATATATATATATATATATATATATAAAAATATATAAATATAGGGTCCCCCCCCACGAACACCCCTGTGGTCAATAGAATATAAACTAACATATCCAAAAAAATAAATAAAAATACACACAATTTAAAAAAAAAAAAAAAAAAAACCAACAACAACAAAAAAACAATAATCAAGTATAATCATAGACTAAACTCTAAATTATACTCTCCACTGCTCCTCCTCGAGAGTCCCCCAAAAACGCCAAATAACTGCTCCATCACCTTGTGGTTTCTGTTACTCACTGCCTTTAGACATATTATTTTACTTTTGATCATAATGTTTTGACTTCTGAAGAAAGTCAGTGCCGGTGAGTCTGAGGCTAAAGCTGGCGGTGTCGCATTACGTGCGTGTGACGTCAAGTGCCGTTGACTAGTTAGTGGATTATGCTTCTGGTTAGTAAAAACCCACTAATGTTATATTTGAGATGATATTACCTTTCTAAAATTCACACGCTAGATGGTTAAGTACTCCGTCCACAGTGTAAGTGTCATTTGGGACCCAAGTTTAGTATTTACTCTGTGTTTTCAGAACCGAAGTAACGTAATGAGTAAATCTCCCCGTGCCGTGCGCAGACGATCTAATCGATAGAGATTCGTTGACAACGATTTTCATAATCGATTAGTTGTTGCATCTCTAGAAAAAAGACATTCAAATTTTGCCCTTTAGTTGGGCTTGGTGCACTTACATTTTAATTTAGTGATGTTTATTGGCTACGCTGAGAGAAACTTGGCAGTAGCACAGCACACAACCCTAATTCTTTCTTTATAGCAGGTCAAGTCCAATGCTGTTGGACTTGGCTACCGATAGAGGTTTACACTTTATACACAGTCCATACTTTCAAGATGTATATTCTTAAAACTAAACTCATCTGCCTGGGATTTTTTTTCTTTCTTTCTTTTTTAAAACTGGTCCTAATTGAACACGCGTTAAACCACCCTATCGTTGCATGAGTCATTGAAACCTTCTCAACCCTAAGCCACATGTTTGAGCCCAGACTCGCCTCATGGTAAATGAAACCTGGACCTCTGCCCAGCAGGACTTAAGAATGTGTTGAAGAACTGGTCACGATGTTGCAGTGGAGCTCAGATTTAAGTGTTGGGAGGAACGCTTCTCTGATGTGTCAGTTGGAGATGAGGCCTGGGAGAGAGGTCATTAGATTTATTTACATGGTACTAGACACCTACACCCACTCTGGCTTGCTGTGTTTTGAGAAATGGTGCATCCCACTGACCGGCTGAGTACATTCTTTGGTGTGGTCTCAACACATGGAAGTCTTTAGGGAGCACCATGGGGAGCTGAAAGAAGGAATCCTTTTACTAGATCTCCTGAGACTTCCAGCCTTGTTTTGGATTTTTGCGAAATCTCCACTGGTCCAGATCAGCACAAATGGGATGCATGTAACCAGAAGCCATGGAATAGCTGAGCCAGCTTTTCTGTAAGAAAGTGGCTTTGTTCTCTGAGGCCCATTCAGGGAATGATGATGATTGGCTGATCTAGTTATCCTAACTACACTGAAGTAAAAAAAAAAAAAAATTATTACAAAAATACAGTACTGACTGCATGATGAATGTACTGTACTTTTTAAAATGAAATAATTATTAATGATATATTAACTATTGAAGTAAATAAGTAATACAGTGCTCTCCACTAATATTGGCACATATGAATTCACAGCCTTCTTTGCTTGTATTTACCAAGGGTTCCAATATTGGTGGAGGGCACTATACATCCAAACTGAACCAAAAAGTGACAAAAATTACAAATAAAAATAGAGACATCAAAAAACACTAAACATAACAAAATTTCTGTGGTAGCTTTTATTTCACCTCTAGAGGCCACTCTTGTACAGTATAATGAGGGTGGACTCTTCTCAGCCACTTCATCAACGTACGCAACCAGGAAGAATTATTGGTGTGGATTTTTGCCGATACCTGATAGTTTTAGCAACCAGTTATCATTGCCGATCAACCAGTCAACTGCTAATTAATAGCGAAAAATGGTCATAAATGTTCACCAAATTTACTCTACTAGGCATAGCTTGCTACGTCTTAAATGAAATAAAGTTGACCATCCTGAAAGTGCCCTGGGGAACTCTTAAATCTCAGCATGATCGATTTTTATTTTCCCCCAAATAGCTCTCAAATGAAGTAGATTAGCAGAGTTAAAGGCCTTTTTGAAATTCTGCTTTTCTCATACAAGCTGCACTCACTTGGTCATCTTTTTTATTGGCGCTCATTTTTGTAAAAGCCATGCTTGTGCATTGTGGAGTCCTGAAATGTGCGTTCCAAAAGACAGCAAAACATTCATAAAACATTCATACAGGATCTGCCAGAGAATGTTTGTGCAGTTTGATGATGGCTAAATAAGAGATTATTATAGTGGGGAGGTCAAAAGTCATGTGTACTATTGTACATACAAATGCACATGTTAGTGGAGGCTTAAAAGCATGACTGACCGTTTCGGCATGTAGGTAATCCTAGAGAATTCTGCACTATAGTAAGATAGTAGTTTAAACTATCTGCAACATTTTATATAATATATATTATTATAAATAAACCTAATTGGCTTTGGTATCATATCCTTAGTGTTCAAAGATGGGGGAAAATCAGTATCCCATGCCCCTTGGATAGGATTTTATGTCCAGACATTTTTTAATTATAGTTGCTTAACGGACAAGTAGGTTCAATAATCAGAAAGAAGAAAAAGCCCTACTCCTTACTTCTGCAAAACAGAAACTTTTAATTTGGTGTGTGTTTTTAAACATAATGTGCTTCATGGTGGTGTGACGCACCTTGATGTTGTAACTATAGCACACTGCTCATTCCGAGTCCCACGAATCTGAATTACATGCCTCTGGCTGACTGTAAAATGTTGTTGTTTCGTTTTTTTTTTTCCCTCCCCTCATTAGCCTGAATAATTAGCATGCATGAATGACCTTTTCCGAATCAGGAACACGCAGGTATGTGGAAACACTGACACAGCCAAGGGTAATAAACTCTTATAACTCTCCTTCTGGCACAACATGCAGTCACCTCACCTTGTATCTGTCAGGGGAAAATAGTCACTAGCTGGATTACTTAAGCTTGATTTAAAAGCCAGACACCCCCGACATCCGTGCCTAAACCAAATGGGAGCTTTTACTTTTACCAGCTGATTCACATGCTTCTGCTGAGGAGAGATGCATCCTGGGAGCTAAGAGCTTGGTTGAGAATCCTCAGACATGTTTTATAAAGCACCAGAGACCTATTTTCTCTCCGTGTATGTATAACGTATGGACCTTCTCTAAAGGCTCAACCATGACCTCTATTGCTTCACTGTTCAGGCCCAGAGACGCTGAGAATGTCGAAAGCTCGATTTAGAGTGATCGGTATACATTGTGTGAATTGGGTCGTTGAAGCTCAATGAGCAGCGATATGCTTACTGCCCCCTGTAATGTCCTCTGGCATCTCTCCAGTCACAAGTCCCATACTGACTGTATTCACATCAAATCAGAGGAGCTGCAAGTGTTTTATGGTGAGAGACTTGGTCTGGGTTTGTCTGTGTATGCATGTGTGTCTAATGACGTCTGAATGTTGAGTACAGGATGAGCCAACATGCTGTTTAAAGGTAATGTTGTAATCACATGATTAACAAGGTAATGATTCCTGGTGTCGCAGTAGACAGGCCAGACCACTTTACAGCGTTCATGCTCACAATTCAGTGCAGTGCAATGCAAACGAGGACCGTAGGAGTTAATGAGCTGTCAGCGCTGGTTAAAGAGTTACAGTATGTGCTGAGTATGCTGTGCTGAGTGGTTAAACAGTCAGGAAATGCACCTGTCGTGATCTAGGTACACCTTGTTTACAATATAAAATGTCACTTTTTGAGATTTCCATTATCTGGATGCTGCTCATATTAAACTTTATTACTAAATTTTTTTTTTTAAATATTTTACAAAGTTCCTCTCAAATTAAGGAGGTGGGCCAACCAAATATGGAAACTTAAATAAATTTTATGGTATATTCCATGTAAGGTTCAAGCAAAGTGAATAAGGTGCGTTAGGAGTTGACCTAACTTGAATATGGCGGATTTTACTTGGATCACAGGGGGAAAAAAATGTACGATCAAGCTAAATAGCGAAAAGAAAATATTGTGGATGCAACTTGCTTTAAAACAGTTAAAATTGTTTAAAGTTGCTGGCCACTGAAATGCATAAGAATTTGGCATTGATCAGGACTTCTGTGTGACTGTTTGATCAGTCAGTGCTCTATTTTTAGCTCAAGGCTTGCATAGTACCTGGGTAAAAAGGGCAACCCAAATCAGCACAGGTGCTTGGGTTTGTACCGTCCAGTGGAATGAGGCTTCTGCCAAAGGTTGTAGCCATCAAATAGCTAGCCAATATCTTGCGCTAAAATAACGCTACAACCAAATGAGAATCTAGCATGGGAGTCTGCTTGCCTGTCCAATCCTAGTCTCACCATCAAATAAACGTATATAATAAATCAGGTCAGGTTTTGCTGTAGAGCAAAAAATAGTCTATGGTTAGTTGTTTGCGATGGATGTGGAAATGGTCTCTAACGATTTCTCTTACTCTTCTCTCTCACAGGCTGACCGTGTGTGTGTGCCGTTCACCTGTCTGTTTTTCCCGCACCTGATTGTTGTGAGCAAGCGGACGTGTCGCAATGCCTCCAGCGACGGGCGGGCCGGTGGGGTACACCCCTCCAGAAGGTGGTTGGGGTTGGGCCGTAGTGGTCGGAGCGTTCATCAGCATCGGCTTCTCCTACGCCTTCCCCAAATCAATCACAGTGTTTTTCAAAGAGATCGAGGTGATCTTCAACGCCACCAGCAGCGAGGTCTCGTTGATCTCCTCCATCATGTTGGCAGTCATGTACGCAGGAGGTTAGTGGGTCTTGGTAGCTTGGTTGCTCTGTCACTTTCTCCTCGGGCTTTCTACTACCCTGAAGTAAAGTAAGCAAGCAGTCAACTGCTGTCTTGTTCTGAAGTGCTACTGAGAATATCATGTATTACGTGACCGGAGATCAAAACAAGTTTTTGAATCCCTTATTTGATCAATTCCAGCACATTTAGATTAATCTATATCCTATTTAAACCATGTAATATTTGAGGTGATGTAAACATCAGCTAACTGATTGTATGGTCATGAGAGAGATTGTATGGTCATGAGAGAGATTGTATGATCATGAGCGAGAGGTGTCCAAACCTCTCTACAGCTCTACATCAGTGTCTAAACCGAATGAGCAGGCAAAGGTGACTGTGATGAGGAAAATCTTAGTAGGAAAATGCCTTAGAATGAACTAAGGTTCTGCCTCTAGCTGGCACTGTGAATCATGAGTCATTTTCAAATTAGGTAGTGTGTGATTTCTGGTTTATAAGGAACAGCCGATTTTGACCGACCTGTTTGTTATGACCTACATTGAAGATGGAGTAGAAGCTTACACTTCCTTTGACAGTTGCAAGGGCTCATGTCATAAAATGGTGACTTGTTTGCTTTTTTATGATTTTATTTTTTATTTTATTTTATCTGTCTAATTGTGGTTAACACTATATTTCAAAATATTAGAATAAAGAATTTATAATACAGAAATGTCAATCTGAGAAGAGCTCTCTAACCAGCTAATTAACTCAAAACACTTCCAAAAGTTTCCTGAGCCTTTAATCTCTGCCTGGTTCAGTACACACAACCACAATCATGCGGAAGAGAAATCAAGGTCCCAGAGTCTGGAGGAAGAGTGGAGAGGCACAGAATCCAAGCTGCTTGAAGTCCAGTGAGAAATTTCCACAGTCAGTGATTATTTGGGGTGCCATGTCATCTGCTGGTGTTGGTCCACTGTGTTTTCTCAAGTCGAGAGTTAATGCAGCAACCACCAGGAGATTTTAGAGCACTTCATGTTTCCATCTGCTGACAAGCTTTATGGAGATGCTGATTTCATTTTCCAGCAGGACTTGGCACCTGCCCACAGTGCCAAAATTACTAGCAACTGGTTTGCTGACCATGGTATTACTGCGCTTGATTGACCAGCCAACTCGCCTGACCTGAACCACATAGAGAATCTATGAGAGACCAGACCTAACAATACAGACGAGCCGAAGGCCGCTATCAAAGCAACCTGGGCTTCCAGAACACCTCAGCATAAATTAACATACTTTTCAGAAGGTCGACATTTCTGTATTATAAATTCTTTATTCTAATATTTTGAGATCCTGGATTTTTAATTTCCATGAGCTGTAAGCCGTAATCAAGATTAAAACAAAAAAAGGCTTGGAATATTTCACTTTGTGTAATGAATCTAGAATATGACTGTTCCACTTTTTTAATTAAATTATGGAAAAACGTTAACTTCCACAATATTCAAATTTTGAGATGCACTTGTATAACTTGCAGCATATCTTATATAATGCTAAATTTGAGACAAATGAAGACATGGCTGTTCTCCAAAACTACAGCAGTCTCATTGTTCTGGTGTAAGGGAAGTGCTGGTGTGTTTTGAGTGGAGGCACACAGGTGTCATGACTGTTGTCCTGGTAACGAGGACTTCCTGTGAAAAATCTGGTCTTTGTGTTGGTGCCAGGTTCCTGTGAGGAACAGGGAAAGCATTTGAGTAAGCCAAGTGTACAGATACTGAGATCATGATCCTGATTTCCAGTATGAGTATGAGCCTGTTTCTCAAACACACTGTGGTGTTCATGACTCAGTCTAGAGGTGTGTGTCGGAGGTCTGCTGGATTCAAGTTGATTCAATCACAGTGCCTATAATATCTTCAGATGTGAAGAGCGTTGCACTACAGTCACAGAGAACAATGAATTCATCAGTCATACTCGACTCTCCCAGCATGTTTAACGCTTCTCTGGCTTTTAGCTAAACTTATTTGGGATAATATTTTCTTGGTTGTTTATTTTAACATGTAAAGGCCAGTTCATACTGTTTGTGAAGTTGGGGGGGAGGTGTGTCATTCAGTTGCACCACCGAGTCTCAAATCTGATTGGTCAGAATGGGTTGATTTTTACTTTCTGTAACAGCAACTTTCTAACACTAGTTCATTTTTTTTTTTTTTTTTTTTTCTATAGTAACTGCAATGAAAAATGTGTAATCGTTGATATGGTGGCGTCTCAGGTGTCGGCACATTTTAATTGTCAATCACTGGAAGTCTTCAGGACAGAGCACTTTGCATTTTGTGGAGGGTTTTTTTGTGTGTGTGTGTGTGTGTGTGTGTGTGTGTGTGTTAATTGTTTTATAGCAGCTATAACATAAGTGATTACAAGAACTTGCTTGTCTCTCATACATTCCACAACATTAAGCAGTTGAAAATAAGGTTGAAATGTAAAACTTCTGAATTGGAAGAGGATTAAGCCAGTTTGTGTCAAGCTCTCATGTCCTAGGAAAATAAACTTGAGTGGTAGCAGTAGGGCTGGGTGAGGAAACAAAAATATCATCACAATACTTCAAGACATTTCTACGATACACAGTGCATAGAACAATATATCATTTAGCTAACAAACAGTCTGCAAAACGGTAGTAAAATAAACACCAAAAAAGTTAAACTGAGTTTGACTATACTTGTTTTTTAATGCTTACAAAAAGATAAAGGAGATCAAGTTTTTTAAAAAATTGTCAAATCAACAGCATGCATTCAGTACCTTTTTAATTATTACAAATATTTTATAAATAAATAAAATACATCAACATACCAAAGATAATTTGTACAAGTGCATCACGTAATCAGCTTATCACAATATCTATATCGCCCAGCCCTAGGTATCAGTAACTTTACTCTGTATCTGATCACAGCATCCCCTTATTGATCATTTTTCAGTAATGTCACGATCCATCGTGTATTATTTGCCTAATCAAAAAACTTGGCTATCAGGTTTCCTGTTCTGGTGTTGCCTTGCGTTAAGGTCAAAATTGTGATCTACCTTGCTGCTGTCGTGGATTCAGATTTTTCAGTGGAGTCTTCCTCAAATCTTATTGCTCAAGCGAGATATTTATTATTAAGCTTAATGTCACAAGCTTGCGAGATCACCCTTCATTTAAAAAGTGTACCAGAGTGCATCTCACCATGGCTCAGATCGCAAGAGTTTTTATAACATCAGACTTGCACATTTGTGTACATAGAAAACGACTTCTCATTGTTAATAAAACAGGGCCACATACGGAATGGAAAGTTACCGTTGGAGCAAGGAGCGGAAGAGATGTACAAAACAAGATTTGCTTAGCATGGATGACCTTGGATGTAACTCGTATCTTCATAGCACCGGCAACATCTTTTGAGAACCTCATGTGCTTACTGCCACATACACACTCCATGTTGAGTCACTCAAAGAAAAACACAAATGGTCATTCTCTTAATCACATATTTCAGTCACCGATCATTAAATTTGTAAAGATTAATATTTAAATGACCACACCTCTACCACTGAATTCAAGTGGTTTACAATTTCCATGATAAATTATAATGGAATAAAAGAATACGTTTGGTCTTCCAGGATGTGACGTGGGTTCTTGGTTAATAAGTCTGATGTTGGAAAAAGGATGCAGTTTTGTGTTAAATTGCTCCATTTGTGAAAAGGCTGCATGTTAGTGTCACTGAATTAATCTGCAAAGACCAACATGAATTGAACTGTGAGGAGGAACAGGATGATCACTTCCCACACACACATGATTACTCACACTGGCAGCGTTGTACAAACTTGCGCACGCAAGTTCCTGCACGTAGCCTCTACACTGCTTCACACGCATGAGTAGCTTGGTAATGCCCAAGCCACAGTGGAGCTATTTGCATGTTGGGAAGTGAATACAGCAGTTCAATATATGCATTACTGCATCCATCAGGTTAAGTGCATTGCTTGTGATGAATGCCCTGTTTTATTGAACGGGTTGGCAGGATAGTATGAAAACTTCCTATGATGTCTGCACCTATGATGGTTATGAGCTCGGCTCTCTCCAAAGGAATTGCGTGCTGGACACTGAAATGTGTTCGAGTTAATAGGAAAAAGAAACCACAAACTGACTCAGTTAACCAATGGTACTTTCATAAGATGAAATAGTTCCTTATTTATTTCCTGTTGCTTCCATTTCACCAACTGTACCCTGTTTACATTGATGTTACGTGAAATCTTTAAACCTCCGCTTTGAATGAGTGCTCCCACCGAAAGCTGTATTGGTGTATTCGTTTGACCGCCATCCTGACCAGGCATGAGTAATCCAGCCAGTTTGATGGAGGACAATGTGTGGACATGAGTAAGGAGAGTGTGTGTGTGTGAAGCACTGAAGCAGGTGGTTTATATTAGGAGACTGGAGCTGAGCCAAAACGCAAGCTCGTCAGAATGGAGTGGTGTGGAATCTGTCCAACCTGATAGGGAGGAGAAATGTCTGAATAACAGCCCTGTGTCCTGAGGTCTGTCCTCAGGTTTTGGTAGAGGTTATGATATGGTTTTTGTTGAAACCCACTGATTTAATTTATTTCCTTTTAGTTCTTCAGACGTTTGTGTTGTAGATACCATCTCCGCGGGGATATCCTTCGGCAGCCTAGCAGCTCCAGAGTTGCGACCCCCCCCCCACCCCCCCCCCCCCCCCCCCCAAGGTTATCCGATCAGATTTTGACTTCTGTATTTGGGTAAATCTTTCTCTAAACTAACCCGATCACAGGATTTAAACAGCTAAAATCTAATCTGCTCATTTGAAACCCTAACATAATAGGATGGTCTACGCTTTCCAACAGTGCTTTTCCGTTTAGACTGCAGGAGACTACGCAGAATCAGTTCAAGGCTAATTTGGGCCTCCCAGGCTTCATTTCACTTTGCTTGTGCATATATTATATGATACAAATGTCTTTGCTTGTCATGTAAACATCAGCAGTTACATGTTATTGTTCTTGCTTGTTAGAAACGGTTACTAGACAACACGCTTATTCGAAACATGAAAGGTATTTGTTGTAGAACTTTAGGCCAGTGTCTCCTACATGCTGAACTGCTTAGAGGAGCGAGTTCTGGCGTAATGGTTGCTCGACCTCATCAGTCTAGAAGTGTCCCGCTCACTGTAATTCCTTGATAATTTAGCAAATGGGATGGTATGATTTCATTTAATTTGACACTTATATTAGAGCAGGATTAGAACATGGTGCCTGTAATGAGGTGGACACTCAGGATTTGTGTGTGCATGTGAATGAATGACCGACTGCTCATGTTTACTGACTATAGTTTAGAGTCTTCAACTACCATACACTGCCTTCCAAAATGTCTGAAAGTTGAGTGAGTGTGTGTGTGTGTGGGTGGGGGGGATTTGTACGTATTTGCACTGATCTGTGCGTCCATTGTCCTGGTTGGTAATGGACCGTTTGTGCGGTAGAATACAGAGCCCCAGAAGCCTGTCGGAATATATTAGTGATCTGTTGGTCTATTGGAGGATTACCAAACCTTCCTTGCCTGTGATTGGCTGTGTTCCCAGCTCCTTTTTGCTCACTGGCTAATGGTAAGAGGTTGTCCTAGTTTGCTAAACTAAGACCAGTTATGCCCTTTGGATGTTTTAAGAGCCGTTTGAGCACAAAGGCACCTCTGAGTGGTTTGCTTCGCAGGCTGGAACTGTAAAATGAGCGGTCTGTCTGAGCCCAAAGACATTGCTACACAGATCGAGAACATGCCTCCCTCTCAACTTGACTGGAAATAAACCTGATAAGAATGTGGAAATGCTGTAGATATTTAATGTTTTTCTTTGTGTGGCGCAATGGTTATTTTTGTGTTTGGGGTAATAGGAAAAGAAGCATTACAGGAATGCAAGCCCACGCACAGGAAGAACATATTGCACTCATTTGCACTCGCTTGCATCACTAACAGCTTGAAAGCGTGTTCATTACACTACAGCTGTCCTGTACCGCCATCTAGTGGAGACAGCTGGAGAAAAATCTTAGTTTTATATGAACATTTTCCAAGAGACCTGGTCATCCTGCCAGACCAATACAAACACCCCCAGTGTATTTTTAGGGATCCCTAGTTAGAGGTAGCAGTCATTACACTGCTGGGGTTGTGAACTAAGGTAACCTCTGAGAAGCTCTGCTGTGATGCTACAGTTCTTCTGAAGTCAAACAGGGAGTTATTAATGGCCTCAAAAAGGCTCTAATTATGGACTTGGCATATTAGCAATAGCATTTATTCTTCTAACATGCCAGCAGCTTGGCATTATTTTGAATGTAAACTGCCAGTTAATAAATGACGACTAAATGTTTACACTTGAACCAAATAGGGCTGCAACAACTAATCGATAATTAAAATAAAAACAATTTTCATTATGGATTAGTTGGGTCTGTGACGTCACTGTGCATAACCTTGTCAGTGACGTCATTCACAATGGTGAAAAACACATTTCTATGAATAAAACACATCTGAGAAACAGCGAAGGTTACAGAGTGAGCTGCTGCAGGAAAAGTGCACGATCCAGGTCGTCCAGCACATGAGAATGTTTGTTTTATATTAAGCGCTCAAACAAACTCGTAAGTGTATTAAAGTGGCTTGTCGTGTCCGATGCTGCGACAGATGCGTGTGCTGTTTAATGTGTTCCAGACATGTTTTCTTCAGCACAGAAATGACATTTTTACCTTTTATATCCTTATCTGTAAATGGTGGAAACACTGGTATGAGTTTCTATTTCACATAAAGCCTCGTCCTGACAGCAAGTGAGCCTCCATTAAACTTCACTGAATGAATGCGAGTCCACGCATACGCATCAAACAGCGTGCGATAACTGACTAAAATATTAATTTTAATCAAATGTGTTATTTGATGCGATATTTAGAAACAAAATTTATTTATTTATTTTTTTGAGAGAGAGAGCAGTAACTGTAATGGGGTTATAACATGCTATTGAATATAAATGTAGTAAGTGTCATACATTTACAGAATAAAGGAACATGTTACTGTGTTTAAATGAGTGAATGTGTGTGTTACTGCAGAACTTTCAACCTCTTACCAGTTAACACTTAGTTTGTGCTTTTGTTTTTCTTTTTCATATAGTGATTTTACTTCCGCTTTAAAGCTTGTGGACAATCAGTTGTTTTTAAAATGTAATGTTAAATTTTTATTTTAATACCGAAAATAAAAATTGGCCTTTTAATCCAACTAATTGATTAATTGACATAATTGATAGATTAATCATTAGCAAAATAATCGTCAGTTGCAGCCCTAGAACCAAGCAATATCATAAAAATACTGAAACATGAAAAAAAAATTGCAACATCATAAAAATACTGCTTAATATGTAACATTATCTTATTCTTGTAGCTGTAGTTTGTTGCCCAAATTTAGTTTGTTCAAGCACCAACAAGTCTAAGCTTAAATCTAGCATGGACACACACACGCACACTTTATTGTAAAGCATATTTCTTTTGGATGTTCTTTTGTCCCAGGAGAAATGGAAATAATTTGACCTACATTGCTTTTTTGTTCAGTGTTTAACCAGGCTTCTCTTCTTTCTTGAAACAGGACCAATCAGCAGCATCCTGGTGAACAAGTATGGCAGCCGACCAGTCATCCTCGTCGGAGGCTGTCTGGCCAGCACAGGCTTGATCGCCGCATCCTTCTGTAGCACAGTGGTGGAACTGTACTTCTGTGTGGGAGTCATAGGAGGTGAGTACCGACGCTGATCTCTTGCATGCAGGGTGACGGATATTGTCTGTACACTGTTAAAGACAGTGAGGCATAGAGAACATGCTGCCAGTCTGTTTTACTGAAGAGTATTTAGAAATGACAAATTCTGAAAATGCTTTTTAATTAAACCAGTGCTTTATTTGGCAACTTGATAACTGCTTGCTTGTGCTTCATGTAAACATGCATGTCCTCCTCTTCCTGTAGGTCTTGGGTTGGCATTCAATCTGAATCCCGCATTAACGATGATCGGGAAATACTTCTACAAGAAGCGTCCGATTGCTAATGGCATTGCTATGGCGGGCAGTCCCGTGTTCCTTTCTACGCTGGCACCTCTGAACAGCTGGCTGTATGATCAGTTTGGCTGGAGGGGAAGTTTTCTGATTCTGGGCGGTGCGCTGCTTAACTGCTGTGTGGCCGGCTCATTGATGCGACCCATTGGACCAAAACCGCAGCCCAAACCTGACGTACAGGAGGGAGGGACCAAAAGGCAGGAGAGGAAAACCGTGTTGCAGACCATCAACAGTTTCATCGACCTGACTCTGTTTATGCATCGTGGTTTCCTGCTTTACCTCTTGGGCAACGTGATTATGTTTTTCGGTCTGTTCGCACCACTTGTCTTCCTCAGCAACTATGCAAAGAGCATGGACATCTCCAAAGACAAGGCAGCCTTCCTGCTGTCCATACTGGCCTTCACAGACATGGTGGCACGGCCGTCTATGGGCCTGGTGGCTAACACCCGCTGGGTTCGCCCACGCATTCAGTATTTCTTTGCAGCAGCGGTGCTGTATAACGGTGTATGTCACTTGTTGGCACCAATGTCCGTGGACTATGTGGGCTTCTCTATCTATGCAGTGTTTTTCGGCGTGGCATTCGGCTGGCTCAGCTCTGTGCTCTTCGAAACGCTCATGGACCTGGTGGGGGCGCAGAGGTTCTCTAGTGCCGTGGGCCTCGTCACCATTGTGGAGTGTATACCAGTGCTGCTTGGACCCCCTTTACTAGGTATGTGTGTAGGGTCTTTAGGGTTATTACTTTAGCTGTCTACCACAGTATATTGGAGTTGAATAAATAATGAATGCGAGCTGAAAGTGTAGTTTGTTTTAGGAGTTGCTGCATTCTAATAATAATAATAATAATAATAATAATAATAATAATAACAATAAATTTATATGTTATGGCTCATTGTATAGAGCGCCTTTATATATTGTACCCTTATGATTTCCCTGGAACTTAGAGGCCTAGTCCAAAACCTGTTCCAGCATGACTATGCCCATTTGCACAAAGTGAGGTCCATAAAGACCAGCTTTGCCCAGGTTGGTGTGGAAGAACTCGAGTGGCCTGCCCTGACCTCAGCCCCACTGTACACCACCTTTGGAATAAACTGGAACACTGACTGTGCACCAGGTCTCCTCATCCATCATCAATGCCCAACCTGTCTAATGCTCTTGAGGCTGAATAAGCACAAAATCCCCACAGCCATGCTCCAAAATCTAGTGGAACATCTTCCCAGAAGAGTGGAGGTTATTATTTCAGCAAAGGGGAACTAAAGCTGGAATAGGATGTTCAATAAGAACATATGGCTTTGATTGGTCAGGTGTCTGCGTACTTTTGGTCATAGAGTGGATGCACTTATGGATATCTATCGGCATAAAATTTGTGGGGGGAAAAACACACAAATATAGATAGTAAACATTTCTAATAGTTAATATTGATTTAAATATTTTCTAATAAACACGATTTAGAAAATGTCAAAAATAATATGGGGCATAAATGACATGTATTTGAAGCCATTTTCATACATGAAATGTTTTTTGATAGATTTGTGGTAAGCAACTAAATGTGTGCTTTAAAGCGCGTGTGCACGCATATTTGTGTATATAATGGGTTACACACACAAACCGTAAATATAAATGTTTTGGTTAGTATTTGAACAGTAAAATGAGTTCTGCCAGTCCTATTTCACACACACACGATTATATTTATATTAAAATATAATCACAAACTCTGTTAGAATTATGAAGAGGCTGCTTAAGTAGACAGCATGTTTGACCACTTCCTTGATAGGTTTATTATGTGATAAAAGCCATATTATTATGCCATAATGTTTATTGTAATAAATAAAGTGGCCTACTTGAAACAGTAATGTCTTTTTATCTTTTATTATGCTTTATCTTATACTGATTAAAATAGTAGGCAATTATGTGATATCAGCACATACCTATAAATAACACAATCCTGTTTTTTTTTTTTTGTTGTTGTTTGTTTGCTTTTTTTGTCGCTCTTGCAGGAAAACTAAAAGACCGCTACAATGACTACAAATACACGTACATTGGCTGTGGCATCGTCCTAGTCGTAGCCAGCGTGTTTCTGTTCGTCGGGATGGGCATCAACTACCATCTGCTGGACCGAGAGAAGAAAGAGGAGGAGAGGAAAGCAGGGCTCGAAGACAAGGAACAAGAGACTAACATAGACAGTGCCATGAAAGAGAGAGAGAAGGAAGCTGAGAACGATGTATCTATACCGCTCACAAAAGCAGACGTGGCCAAACTGGACGAGGACACTGTGTAACATGCACGGGTTTCATTAGGGACCGTCCAAATGAGCAGCAGGCTATTTTACACTTTAGAATTTTAAAAAGGTTTAGCTAGTCCTATTGCGTGCACACGCACACACGCTGATGTCTGTGTTCATTCACACGTTATCTATTGTCCAGGGCCTGGTTTCAGTTCTTGTCTCTCATGCTGGATTACAGCTGCCAGATCATTTCTCCTGCTTTGTCCTGTCTGCTTTTTCCACCAAAGAAAGTTCACACAAACACTCCAGCGCAGTGTTTGTTGGTTTGTAGTTTACTGGTTTGTTTGTCTCCCTCGCCCCCTTCTACAGATGTTTCATGGCTCTCTCTGGAGTTCAAGTTAGCTTTCTAGTTCTTGTGAGACTGAGCACAGTATCCAGGACACTTCTCTGTACAGTCAGCTGTATGTGACATTTAATTAAAATACTGGACCATATCCTATGACTATGACTGCAGGAACTCTGCAAAACCAGATGCTCTCACTCATTTGGGTTTTAATATTGTTAGTCTTTTCTCACTTGTGTTCCTATTTTTACAGATTTCCAATGATTACCAGAGATCAGATACTGCATCAAATAGAAGCACAACTTTAGCACACGCCTGACACACAAATTCACCCAAATGTAATGTTTTTGTGGGGTTTTTCATTTGTTTTTTTGTTTTGTTTTTTTAATTAAGGAATGACCTTGTCACATTGTGCATGACTTTATTTCTCTGTTATGGATTTCTGCATTGCAGTGTCTAGGATCTTCAGAAAGATGACCCATTTAAAGTTCTTCTGTATCTGTGTTTAATATACAAGTATAAATAACATGAGTCTCCGGAAGGTGGTACTATTCCACTTGTGCCTTTTGAGGTGCGTTACTAGTCAAGCCCTCTTTTAAACTGAGCCCAATGTTTTTATTTAATTACTATTTTTTTTTAGAAATCTAATACAACCTATTAAAATACTACAATTAAAAAAAAAAAAATCTTGGAAGTGCAGTATAGTCTGAACGTCAGTATACCACGTTAGGTGTTTTACTGGATGTAAAGCTCACTAGGGGGAAATTCATTTCAATTTCAGTGTACTCCCCAATGCCAGTGTGAATAACTTTGTGTATACTTTAGTGTTCAGGATACATAGGCCATGAGTATGAAAGAAGCTTGTTGTGCGCCACGGTTTCTCAGCTTTGTGTAAACTTGCAGTGTAAAAAGAAAGGCTGAACAATATTAAACTTGAGGCACGGATTTATAAATATCAACTTTTAGCTGGCATTTGTGTTACAAGGCCAATATACCGTGCTTCTATGTATTTCTTCATTCCAAACCTAAATGGAAGTATATTTTTTATATATATAAAAATATATATATATATATATATATATATAAAAAAATATATATATATATATATATATATATATATATATATATATATATATATATATATATATATATATATATATATATATATATGAGTATCAATGTCCAGCGTTGGAGTTTGTAAATGCCCGTTGATTTTATAGACTCTGGTTGTATGTAGACACACTTTTTAGTTCCTCGATTTCAAACTTCCTCTTGCTTTTAGTCAATCTAATTTTATATAGTTGCTTAAATGTTATGTGGGTGTGAGATTTTGTATGTCTGACCTTGAGTAGTGTACCAATAAACTGTTTTTAAAAATTTCACATGAAATGTGTGTTTTTAATATGAAATGTATTTGTAATTTCCACTGCTAGTTTGGACATGACATTTTGTATTTATTTATTTATTATTATTATTATTATTATTATTATTATTATTATTATTATTTTAGACTAGGAGGAAGTGGCTCCTGTTTCTGCCAGTTGGTTTTTCTTTTATTTATTTTATATTTTTTTTCTGTGAATTTCCTATTTTTAAGGCATATTGCTTTTTTCAACACAGTAGCAAAATTAACTAGGAATAAAACCACTACAGAGAGAAACACTCAACCATTACATAGCAGTGAAGATTTAATGAAATTTTTCATCGGTAAGGTTGAAGATATTAGATGTGAAATTCAGGCTATTAAATTAAAACCAGACAGTATTGTATCAAACCCATTAGATGATAATGTAGCAATATCAGATCAATGTTTAGAGTGTTTTGCTCCGCTTCGCGAGACTGAACTAGCTTCACCGATCTCTTCAGCCAATTTGTCGACTTGCAGACTAGGTCCTGTGCCTACATGTTTCTTTAAACAGATTTGTCCAGGAGTAATTGAACCACTTTTAAATATAATCAATTCTTCCCTCATCACTGGCTATGTACCTAAATCACTTAAATTAGCAGTTATTAAACCCCTGTTTAAAAAACCTGACCTTGACCCCTCTCAACTGTCCAGATATAGACCTGTATCAAATCTCCCCTTCATCTCTAAGATCTTAGAAAAGGTTGTAGCAAAGCACTTATGCTCGTACTTGCATAGGAATAACATTTATGAAATGTATCAGTCAGGATTTAGACTTCATCATAGCACAGAGATAGCATTAGTTAAAGTAGTAAATGACCTACTACTG
The DNA here is from genome assembly GCF_023375685.1 of Ictalurus furcatus. Classification (NCBI taxonomy): domain Eukaryota; kingdom Metazoa; phylum Chordata; class Actinopteri; order Siluriformes; family Ictaluridae; genus Ictalurus; species Ictalurus furcatus. The sequence continues at coordinate 23,518,016 of NC_071259.1, read as the reverse complement.
GCCTCTGATCAGGGCTGTGTCTCGCTGCTTATGTTACTCGACCTTAGTGCAGCTTTTGATACTATAGATCATACTATTCTCCTTGATAGATTAGAAAATGTTGTTGGCATTAAGGGACCAGTCCTCTCCTGGCTCAGGTCTTATCTGACCGATCGTAATCAATTCGTAGATGTAAATGGAGACTTCTCCACGCATACCGAGGTTACCTTTGGAGTTCCACAGGGTTCTGTTTTAGGCCCACTGCTTTTTACTTTGTATATGCTACCTCTGGGTCAAATTATTCGTAAACATGGAATTAGCTTCCACTGTTATGCTGATGATCCTCAGTTGTATGTTTCAGCGAAGCCAGAGGACAAACAGCAGCTTAGTAAAATTGAGGATTGTGCAAAGGACATTAGACGTTGGATGTTAACTAACTTCCTTTTACTTAATTCTGATAAAAACAGAAATACTTGTATTAGGACCACGTGTAGCTAGAAATAAGCTTTCTGATCACATGGTTACTCTGGATGGACTTTCTGTTTCATCATGTACAGTAGTAAAAGACCTTGGAGTGATTATTGACTCCAGCCTATCATTTGATGCTCATGTAGATAATATTACTAGGATAGCCTTCTTTCATCTCAGAAATATTTCTAAGATAAGAAATATATTGTCACTACATGATGCAGAAATACTCATTCATGCATTCGTTACCTCTAGATTAGATTATTGTAATGCCTTACTGTCTGGATGTTCCAGTAGGAACATAAACAAACTCCAGTTAGTCCAGAATGCAGCTGCTAGAGTCCTAACTAGAACCAGAAGATACGACCATATCACCCCAATCTTATCCATATTGCATTGGCTCCCAGTGAAATCTCGCATTGATTATAAAATACTTTTATTAACTTATAAAGCACTAAACGGTCTCGCACTTTTGGTTTTCTATGATCCGCCATGCCTACTTGGATCAAAAGATGCAGGCTATTTGACGGTACGTAGAATAGTGAAGGCTACAGCAGGGGGAAGAGCTTTCGCTTATAGAGCCCCACTGTTATGGAACAGTCTTCCTATTAGTGTTCGGGACTCAGACACAGTCTCAGTGTTTAAGTCTAGGCTTAAAACATATTTGTTTACTCAAGCCTACCCTGACTAGACTTTCTAATATGCTAATTCCCAGTCCTAATAATCTTTTCTCTCCCTCTCTCCTTCTGCTGAGCCACACACAATTTTATGGAGATACTAGAGATCCTGATCCTCTCTGATCTCCGGACCTGCCTGATTCATTTCGGATGTCCTGCCTCTGGATGGAGCTCTAATCTACTCCAATTCCAGACTGCTGGGTCTACGGCTGCTTCTAAGACCATACAGACTTCACATAAGTCAATAATGAACTTTTTCACAATATCTATTGTTACCCAGATGAGGATGGGTTCCCTTCTGAGTCTGGTTCCTCTCAAGGTTTCTTCCTCTTAAAACATCTTAGGGAGTTTTTCCTTGCCACCATCACCACTCAGTGGCTTGCTCAGTTGGGATAAATTCGCAACTTAATATCTGTATACTATGTTGATATTTCTGTAAAACTGCTTTGAGACAATGTCTATTGTAAAAAGCGCTATACAAATAAAATTGAATTGAATTGAATTTTCTATCCTAAAACTTTGCCGTCTTCCTTGGTCTACCCGTATGCGCTCTTTTATAACCTTCCCATTTTGTTTATACTTGCACCAATTTTTAGACACTTTAGCTGAGTAGAGAAAAACGACATCTTTTGCCACACTCCATGTCCGATTTCCTTCTTGAAGCAATTTTATAATCCTTTCCATTGTTTCAATTGGTCTCTCTCTTGTTGGGGCCATGTTTCCTTTCAGTAAGTCCAAGGTTAAGGACTGTAAGCACTCTCTTAACGGCAAACTAATTCAAATTCTGATTCTAAGCAGTATCGAATACTGATTCCTTTAAGTTGTAATATTGCCATACCGTGGGGTCAGAAAGTCTGAGCCTAAATTGAAAACGGAAGGTTTTAGAACTTTTTCATATTTAAAACAAAGTAAATGTTCAATATCTTGAATATTCAAGATTCTGCACTTTTTCTAGTGTAATGTAAATGTAAGCAAATTAGTGATACTGACCGTGTTTACTGCTTTGTACAAAAGGTCAGATTGTCCTCATGTCTAATGACTTCTTTTGAAGAATGTGTTCAGACAACACACTGATGGATTTGATCTAAGCGTTTAAGCAAAAAGGGGAGGTACCAAATACTAAATCTCTGAAATTCATGTAAATATTTAAAAGATTCAACTGTTTACTCAAGTTGTGAATAATATAATTTGTAATGAAAATGTTATTATTTTATTAAAGAATGCACAATAGAAGTATTTTCACTAGAGGTCTGATTTTTGGACCTCACCATACACTCACCTTCCACTTTATTAGGAACACCTGCACATTCATGCAGTTAATTAATCAGTCAATCATGTGACAGCAGTGCAATGCAAAAGATCTTGCAAATGTAGGTCAAGAGCTTCAGTTAATGTTCATATCAACCATCATAATGAACAATTTAATGGGCCTTTTTTCCAGTCTTCAACTGTCCAGTTTCTTTTCCGTTTCAATTTCCTCAGATTCTTCTTGTTGGCTGAGGCTAGTGGAACCTGATCTGGTGGTCTGCTGTTGTAGCCCATTCATCACAAGGTTCAATGTTTTGAGTGTTCTGAGATGCCTCTCTGCTCACCACAGTTGTAGCAAGTGCTTATTTGGGGCACGATAGACTTCCTGTCAGCTCAAACCAGTCTGAACATTCTCCTCTTATCTCTCTCATTAACAATGTGTTTCAGCGTGCAGACCCTCCTCTCACAGGATGTTTGTTGTTCGTTTGTTTGTTTTTTCCACACCATTCTGTATAAACACTAAAGACTGGTGTGTGTGTGTGTGTGTGTGTGTGTGTGTGTGTGTGTGTGTGAAAATCCCAGGAGATCAGCAGTTTCTGAAATACTCTAACCAGCTTATCTGGCACCAACAATTACACCACGATTAAAGTTACAGAGCTCACACTTTTTCCCTATTTTGATGTTTGTGAGCATTACCTGAAGCTTGATCTGTATCTGCATGAATTTCTAAAAAAAAAAAATTGCATTACTCTGCTGCCACATGATTGACTGATTAGATAACTGCATGCATATGCAAGTGTCCCTAATAAAGTGGATAGTGAGTGTACGTATATCATTGTAATCAACATACGTTCTATGCTGAAAGAAAAGTCGATTGGACTGTCATTTGGGTGTGGTGTCATGGTGCATTTCACATGTGTGCTGCTTAAAATTCCAGCACCCTGATGTAAGTGTACAGTTGGAGATGATAGCTCATCTTTTGGTATGAATGATTTGTGTTGATCATCCTCCCAACATTTATCAAGATCACTTGTTGACCACAGGGTTGCTGTTGGTGTGATATTTTTGGTTGGTGAGGACTATTTTTCTACCCAGCAGTGACACCAAAGTATTTAATAATGCCAGCATTGCAATACATGTACACCAGTGGAACACCACCATGCCATTAATCTAAAAAAAAAAAAAAATTCCATGAAAATGTTTTAAACGCGGGCTCACAGTGGTTTAGTGGCCCTGTGTGTGCGGAGTTTGCATGTTCTCCCCGTGCTGCGGGGGTTTCCTCCTGGTACTCCGCATTCCTCCCCCAGTCCAAAGACATGCATGGTAGGCTGATTGGCGTGTCCAAAGTGTCCGTAGTGTATGAATGGGTGTGTGAATGTGTATGTGAGTGTGCCCTGCAATGGATTGGCACCCTGTAAAGGGTGTACCCCGCCTTGTGCCTGATGCTCCATAGGATAGGCTCAAGGTTCCCCGTGACCCAGTAGGATAAGTGGTATAGAAGATGGATGGATGGATGGATGTTTTAAATGCAGAATAAAGAGTCACTTAATCACAACAAGAAAGGATCAATCATTTACACCCAGAGAAAAACTGAACTGAAAGAATGAAGCTGAGTGATTCAACAATCGTAGTGTCATTTTAGCTCTTGTCATGCTTTAAGCTTATTTTTAATCCTTTTTCTATGTTGAATCAAAGAAAAAAAAAATGCTTTTTAAGTACTCAAAAACTATTTTAACCCATCTCAAGCACCAATGTATTTTTATTTAATTTTTTTACAAAGTGGCTGCATTTTGCTCCTAAATGAGTAACAAGTATGAAAGTTAGGAATTCTCATAGAATCATCAAATAAAAAATATGGCTAACTTACATCCTTACGAATGTCTTGAGGACATTAAAGATACGCTAATGATTTATTTAATGATTTATTTCTAATTTATGTGCATATATTTATTTGTGTTATTTGTGTTGATTATATTTCAAGGTAAGATGTGGGCTGGACAAGTAATGCTCCGATTTAAATTTTTTATGTTTATTAAAGTTGTACATAGATTGTTGTTGAAAGAAAGACACTTTCCAATGTTTAAAATATCCTTTACCTTTACTTTATATGCATATTTATAAATGTAATACATCACTGGAACACAAACGTCACTATGTAGTCCTTCCGCTTTCCCCGGGTTAAATGTCGTTACCATAGAAACTTTAAAGAGGCGGAAGAAACAAAGTATCAACTAAAGCATGAATGCACCCCGGTCAAAACTATTGGCATAATCAATTTTCCCTCGATAGATAGACAGATTGTCAGGACACTGTACACTTTTGTGTTGTTTTGGGGTGGATTAAATTAGCTGGCGAACACTGTATATCTAGATTGATAGATAGTAAAAAGTAAAATAAAAGTAAAGTTAAAAAACAGTAGCTATTAGGTTAGAAACGCAATATAAATTAGTGGAACTAGTTAAGCCTACGGATAATTTACTCGACTAGATGACTAGACAAGATGTCCATGTCCATTTCTCCTCTTGCAAACCCAAAAGGAACGAAGAAATTGTGCGAGCTTTGTCAGAAACCAGCTTATCTCCAGTGCACAAAATGCCGAGTCACTTTCTACTGGTGAGTTCGAGCTTAAATATTGAAGGTTCATTAATATTCTGTAACAGCACGGGTAGTTTGTGATGCTTTGCCTACTTTATTACTGTAAAAATATCTATTACTGTAGAAGTGCTTGCGTTATAAAACTATAGATCAAAGATTTTGATAGGTTATCGTTATGATCAGAAAATGTCTCCAGAAATTCAAATATGCGAACTATGACTTCATGGAGTGCGAAAGTAAAGTGCGCATGCGCAGATACTCCGTAAAGAGGTGAGTACACCGTTTGTTATTCAAATCACAGGTTTATATTAATGCGCTTGTTCTGCTGCATTATCGTTTCTATAGTAACAGCTTATTCACGTGATGTACACTATACATAAGGCTAATAAATAACTGATTAAACCCCGTATTTAGCAAATAAAAACGTATATTCATTGATATGTTGAAGTTTTCTGTAAGTAGCCTAGATATTGGTCAGGTCAGTGAGTTTTCCGCCACGGGAAAGTCTTCAATTTCCGGTTTCTCACTAAAATGAAAAAGACTGAGGCTGGTAAGGGAACGACCGTTATAGCCTACGACATCTGCTATAGCTGCTGTAACATAAGCGATAATAGGAACTCACTTGTTTCACAGACAACATTAAATGTAACTATAAATGGTTTTTAAAAAAACACAATGTGGTGTTCATTAACAATTCAGAATTGTGGGGGTTTTGTGCTGTTGGGTGCATGGTGGTTTAATGGTTAGCACGTTTACCTCACATCTCCAAAATTGGGGTTTCAGTTCCTGCTGTGGCCCTGTGTGTGTGTAAGTTTTCATGTTCTCCCCGTGCTCCGGGTACTCTGGTTTCCTGGCATGGTATGTTGATTGACATGTCCAAAGTTTCCATAGTGTGTGAATGTGTGATTGTGCCCTGCGATGGATTGGCACCCTGTCCAAGGTGTCCCCTGCCTTGTGCCCAATGCACCCTGGGATAGGCTCCAGATTCCCCACAACCATGTAGGATAAGCGTTGTTATTGTTATATGTGTTGTTAAGGATATTGTTGCCATGTTAGCATATCTTCCAGGTGGTAAAATAACAATGATTTTTTGTCAGAGGTTTTCAGTGAAAAGTAGAAGATGTGGGGTGTGTCCCAATCAGCTCTCTAGTTCAGTACTCTGGGCACTGATCAAGGAGTTGGCCATTTTAAGGGCTGTCTCAATCGCAAAATCCTTCCAGTGCCCTGGAACATTTGCTCCCTAAAAAAATCCCACAACACACCGTAAAAACCAAGAAGAATCGATACTCAATATGGCTTAGTATGGCTCAGTATGCGTTCTTATGTGATTTATGTCCTTGTGAAGTCGTTCTATGTCATCATCCAGTTCAATTCCAATACTCAAGAACGCAAGTACCGGGGACGCATGAAATTACCCAGATGTGTTCTACGCATCTGATATCGAGGATGAATCGGATGCAGACCTGAGCACACTGAACCCGCTTGAAGTCCCAGAAGTCATTATGGCAAAATTATAGCTGATGACCGAAGCCTGGCCCATACCTGTAGTTTTATCTTTCTAACAACAATAGTCTAAACAAATCTGAAATGTGCATCTAAACCGAAGGATTTTAATATATGATTTAGATTGAGATATATATGAGTGTGTAGAAAAGTCAAATTTATCCCTCAGAAGTATTTTAATTAAACTACGCTATCTTCCATCCTGAGGTAACGGTAAACTCGTTAGCATAGTTTTTAGTTAGCGTGAGGTCGCAGCTGCAAACAGAGATCTTACTACATTAAAACCTGCTTAATTAACTTTTGATTAATCAGTCAGTTAATAGTAAATCTATTAACCAGCTGGAACATATTATTTAGGGAGCACGGAAGAGACGATGGTCCTGTCCCACTATTAGAAATGTGCTGGGACGGTCCATTGTACAACAGGAAGCTCACAGCATATCTCAATTCTCGCAAAGATGCGTTCAGTGTCCTCCTGTCCTTCCGAGTTCATTCTTTCAAGGTAGCCTGGCAAGACCAGTGTTCACGAGAACGCAAGTCTGTTCTTAGAAATGAGAAACAGCCTGTGTTTGCTTACTGGAAATGACCTCATGTTTTCTGAAGCCTCTCAGCTTGAGAAAAAAATGGGGTCAAACTCTCAGCCAACTTCGTCTACAAATGTAAGCAGCTTGTTATCATTGTTGATCACTTACGTTAGCATTTTTTAAAAAAAACTTTGTCATACGGACTTTTAAGTGATTAATGATTTTTTTTTTTTTAAATCCACTAGCTAGCCTACAATCCTGCTTGAAGTACCATGACAGAAACACGTGTGATTAAGCTCAGTGGTTTTCAAAGTGGGGGCCGCCCCCTTGGGCCCCCTTTTTTTGGTGTGAAAAATAAATTCTCACTCTCAGACAACCACACACACATACAATCAATTCCTAATGTAATGTAATGTAAAGATGTAAGATGTAATTATTAATAATAAAAAAGGGGGGATATATTCAGAAGTTTGGTTTTTTAACGTGTTTTAAAGACATCTTGCAAAAGGGGAGCCTCGGTCAAATGTTAATGCCATTTGGGGGGCCTTGCCCTGGAAAAGTTTGGGAACCATTGATTAAGCTAACACATTTATATGGCATATAAAACTTTAATTTTTGGTGACGTTTTACGTTAGTAGTCATGTAGCCGGAAATTCAGTTATCAATGTCCCAGTGTGTAGTGAGCCAGGGTCCTTACCAGTGCCCAAACTCATATACACTTACATACTGATTCACGACCTAGGGAGCTGATCGAGACACACCCATAATCAGCATCCGAGGTGAAGTGAAGGACGCTAGGTGGCGGCATATCCGTGCGGATTTATTTACCTCTTACAGTCTCAATGCATAGCGTTTCCTTTCCAGACACAGGAAGGTCAATTTAGTTCAAACAGCCGGGGGTGGAATTAAGGGGCGGGAAGCTGCTGAGAGCTGAGTCCTTTTAAACAGGAGGGGGAAAACGGGACTGACATTAAACCCGCAGTGTGTGTGCTCGATGTTTCTGTGCATAACGAGTAAAGACAGTATGAGGGGGAGTGGATCAGAGAAAATAATGCGCCAGAACCGTTACTGAAACACCTTTTACGTTGGAAACAAAACCACATGCTTTCTTATACATAGAAAACATTAAATTCACTCTCTGTGTCTGAAACGGTGCCTATAAATACAGGCCATGTGTAATGTGAGTATTTTACATAATTTGGATAATAAACAGTATAGTGTGTGCAGTGGATGGCTACAAAATGGCAAATAACAACGTAATTGGGGTGCCACTAGTTTTGGTCACGTGAGCTGTTGTAAGCCAATCACAGAACACCTTTGACGTCAGTGAGGCTCTTTTGAGTCAACGGTGTGTGCATCATAGAAATAGTTCCTCTGCGGGTCTGTGATTTAAAAAGTCTGGATCGTGTTGTTCTGTTACAATACACTGCAGGCGTAGCGTGAGAATATGTCTACAGTTGAGCTCATAAGTTTACATACGCTTTGCAGAATCTGATTTAAAAAAATAAATAAGACGGATCATAAAAATGTCATGTTCTTTTTTATGTAGTACTGCACCTGAATACGCTATTCCACATAACAAATGTTTACATATAATCCACAAGGCACAACAATAACTGAATTTACACAAATGAACCAGTTCAAAAGTTTGCATACGCTTAATTCTTAATACTGTGTGTTGTTACCTGAATGATCAACGATTGTTTTTATGTTTTGTGATAGTTGTTCATGAGTCCCTTGTTTGTCCTGAGCAGTTAAACTGCCCACTTCAGAAAAATCCTCCAGGTTCTGCACATTCCTTGCTTTTCCAGCATCTTCTGCATATTTTACCCCTTTCTAACTGTGGCTTTTCACACAGAGGACAACCGAGGGACTCATACGCAACTATTACAAAAGGTGCAAACATTCACTGATGCTCAAGAAGGCAACACACAACATTAAGAGCCAGGAGGATGTAAAGGTTTGGACAGGATCATCAGTGTAAATTGTTATTATTTTGTTTAAAGGTTTTCTTGTTGTTTTTTTGTTTTGTTTTGTTTTGTTTTTTAATCATTTTATTTAGTACTGCCCTTCAGAAGCTACAAGATATGTTTCCCAGAAGTCAAAATAATAACAATTTGCAGCGATTATCCATATATAAAATCTTATAAACTAATATTTCTTATGAACAAAATGTATCTGAAGCATGTTCCATTAATAATGTACTTTTTTAAAGCTCAGCTGAGTGCACCATGACTTCTTGTTTCACTGGGGTATACATATAAGGTGACACCAATTTCCTTAGTCATTCATCAACATGGGGAATATTACAGAATTTACAAAGAAATAAGGTGAACGTGTGTTTACCTTCATAATTCAGGCACTGGTTATATAAATGTCCTCATCGGTGCTTAGTTAACTTAAAAAAGTAATTGTTTATTAAGAGGTTTAAAACAACCAGAGCTGCAGTGAACCTGCCTGGAAGTAGATGTGAGTGTATTTTACCCAAACACACATTGAGGAGGCAAAGGTTGGAGATTTGCAGAAGACGGCAGAATTTTGTATCACCAAGTCTCTATATCTGTAATTAGATGCAGCAAACTACCTGGAAGGTGTGCTAGAACAAAGAAAAAAACATTTCTTTCATCTAACCACAAACATAACCACCAGGAGTTTTCTGAAACTTTGACTAGAATTGGTTCTCAGTCAAATGAGACAAAAATAGAGATTTTAGGCAACAAACACTTAAAATGGGCTTGGCATAAAAAAGAGGGATGTGTATATGTATATGTGTGTGTGTGTATATATATATATATATATATATATATATATATATATATATATATATATATATATATAAAAATCTAATAAGTACTGTTAAGTATACTGCTAAGTATGGTGGACTGGAATCTAGTAATACATGGCGTTATGGATTCCACAAAGTACCAGGATGAAACTATGGTTGCCTCTGGCACAAAAAAAAAATCTACAACTGAGTCATGGTTGGATCTTCCAGCAGAATGATGATCTAAAACACCTGTCCTATCAACACACAGAAATGGTTCAATGGCCAGATTCAAGCTTTTAACACTGCCACCCCATTAAAAAAAGTGGAGTGCGATGAAGAGGAAAGTCCACAAGAGACTACAGAGGACCAAGAGTATCTGATCCCTTGCTCTGTATTCTCCTAATCAAGCATTATAGGAGAAGACTGTGCTGTTATGTAAGGGAGGTTACACCAAATGCAGTACTAAATTGCAGGAGTACCAATAATTGTGACATAGTTTTGTTAAACTATTTGCAATGAAGGATTTCTCTCATAGTGTCAGTGTCAGATTAAGTTAATTATCCACAAAGACATTTTTGATAACCTCTTTTTTACCCTTCTTTACCAAAGGTGCCAATAATTCAGGCGTTGCCTGAAGCCATGTAACCACTTTTAAGAGAAACAAAATTTGATCTGTCTTAGCTTTTTCTTTTTGAACTTTTGTTTGTGTATGCATATTGTGCTGTGAAAAAGTATTTGCCTCTTCCTGATTTCTTCTGGTTTTGTGTATATCTCACAAATCTTCAAACTAAATACAACATAAACAAAGGCAACCTTAGTAAACACACAATACAGAATAACTGCAACCAAATGCTTCTGATAACTGGAGATCAGTCTTTCACTTACTTCTAGGACTAGGATTTATTCCTATGCTTTGGATCATTTTCTTGCTGCATAATCCAGTTGCACTTGAATTTCAATTTACGGACTGAAGGCTGGATATCCTCCTTTAGGATTTTCTGGTAGAGAGCAGAATTCATGTTTCCCTCAATTATTGCAAGTTGCCCAGGCCGTGAAGCAGCAAACATCCCCACACCATCACACTGCCACCATTATGCGTGACTGTAGGTATGATGTTCTTTTAGTGGAATTCTGTGTTTGGTTGTGTCCCTGTCTTGCAGACAGTTCCACTTTCATCTCATAAATCTACAGAACATTCTCCCAAAAGGTTTGAGGATCATCACAGTGTGTTTTGGCAAAATTCAGACGAACCTTAATGTTGATCTGAGATAGCAGTGGTTTTCACCTCACCACTCTTCCATGGATACCATTTTTTCCAGTGTCTTTCTGATAGTGGAGTCATGAACAGTGATCTTTATTGATGCAAGAGAGGCCTGTAGTTCCTTTGATGTTGTCCTTGACTCTTTTATGAATTCCTGGATGAGTTGATGCTGTTGCAGGATATTTGGAAGGTTGCCCACTTCTTGGAAGGTTCACTAATGTGCTGAGTTTTTCCATTTGGAGAGAATGTGGTCCTTTGGAGTCCCAGAGCCTTTGAAATAACTTTGTACCCCTTCCCAGACTGATGTATTTCAATCACCTTCTTCCTCATCATTTCTGGAATTTCTTTCAAATTTGACATAGTGTGTTACGGGGTAAACGCTTTTAACCAGCTTCATGCTGTTGAAAAAGTTCAAAGTGTTGATTTGATTGAATGGGGTTTGAAGTAATCTGGCCTGGTTGCGTCTAGTCCAACTAAACCCCATTATGAATGCAGTTTCATAGATTTGGGGAGACTGTTTCATAGACTGGTTCGTTTCTGAAACAATTTAGTATGAGATATGCATGAAAACAGAATAAATCAGATACTTTTTCACAGCACTGTATACTAGCTGCATACAGGTATGTTTCATGGCCTTTCCTGATTTTTCACTCTATTGACTTGGTTAGCAGATGAAAAACAGCAGCTAATGATTGAATTCATGATGCCATCGATTTTCACAAGAGCCCCTGAACCACTAGCTGAAAAACATCCCCAGAGCCAGAGCTGTTTCTGGCCATTTTGGCACCCTAGGTGTGATTCCTATTGGTTCCTCCTGCCACCCAGACAGAAAAAGCATGGATGTTCCTGGCCCTCTACATCTCTCTCTCTTTTCCTAATAGCAGCATCCACTATCACCAGGGATACAAGATAATCGCATGCAATCAGAAATCGTTACTGGATTAAAGATTGAAAATAAAACTAAACTAACTAATTAATAACAACAACAACAACAACAACAACAATAATAATAATAATAATAATAAAAGATGTTGTACTCTCTCTTTCTTGTGGGTGGGTGAGTCGGGCGGGGGCAGGGGCGCCCTCTGTGACAGCCTAGTTTACCTATGCCTACAAAAGGCTCTACCCAGATTTATAATGGTCCACTATTTTACAGTGGTTACATGCACTTTTCCTGTGCAGTCCCCCTATCACACTAACATGGTATTGGCGTTTATGGCCACTGAGTTTGAATTTGGTCTCATCTGATAACAACACATGGTTCTACAGTTGCAATCAAAATTATTCAACCCACATTACAAATCAGGTTTATTGTAGAAAAAAAATTGAATAATTGAATAATTATGAAACTGGTTGAATAATTTTGAAATTGGAGAAGGCATTATAATTTGCATTTTCAGTTGAATTTGGGGAAAGCTTTCGTTGTGTTGAGCTATCTCAATTGCTTTTGTCTGATTTGTTCATTGCAAATAGTCTGTACATTTTTTAAACAAACCTGATTTGCAATGGGGGTTGAATAATTTTCAATAAATTGCATCTGTATGTGTGGTTCCCATGACAAAGTTTCAATAATTTATAAATGCTTCAATTTGTGTGTTGTTCATTAAACTTTGCTTTCTTCTTTTCCTCCATCACCAGCCTCCTGTTTTCACCTGGATTGTACATGTGTGCAACCTCCTATTTATGAGGTGTCTACTTGTCAGTTGCTGCATGCAGTTATAAACACCTGTCTGACCACAAAATATGCAGCTAGATATTATGCAGTCATTCAGAAACAGTCAGAGAAAGTGCTGGTGGCAGAGAGAAAAAATGTTGTTGTTGTTTTTTTGCTTAATACTTTTACTTTCTAGCATTTCTGCAATCCAGTTGTATTTACCTTTTTTGGATCATGTAGCTGTTGTAATGCATCTCCCACAGAAACATTCATCTGGAGCATCTAAGAGTCAAGATGTTTACCTTCATTCATTCATCGGCATTATCTGCTTTATTCTAGGCTATCAGTATATCGTATATTGTTCGGGCACTGGTAAGCACCCTGGCTCGCTACATAGTGGATCACTGATAACTGAATTTCTGGTGACATGACTATGTACTTACATTGTAAAATGTCACCAAAAATTAAAAACTTAAAAGTTTGTTACAGTATTGTTACAAATTTGTTAGCTTAATCACATGCTTTTCTGTCATAATATGTCAAGTAGGATCATAGTCTAGCTAATGATTTTTTTTTTTTATATAAACACTTAAAAGTAGTTAGACTCAAACAAACCGTAAATAGTCAAATAAAGTTAACAACAACAATAACAAGCAACAGTACATACATTTGCAGCCAGAAGTTGGCTGAGTTCGTCCCCCATTTTATTTTAGCTGAGAGGCTTCAGTAAACATGACGTCATTTCCAGTAAGGCAACATAGTGGACATCGATACTCATCAGTGCATTGTGGGATTTTTTAGGGAGTGAACGTTCCTGTGCACTGTAAGGATTTTGTGATTGAGACAGCCCTTAAAATGGTCGACTCCCTGATCAGCCCCCTGACTACTGAACTAAGGAGCTGATTGAGACACACCCTTAATCATGGTCATGGTGGAGCCTAGCCCAGAAACACTGGGTAAAAGGTATTCCAGGTGGGATACCAGTCCATCACACACTGCTCATTCAGATCTACTGTCATGTTTCTGGGAGATGGGAGGAAACCAGAAACCCACACAGACATGAGGAGAATTTGTGAAACTCTGCACAGACCCTGGAACTGTCAAGTGATTGTGCTACCCTCTGCTTCGTCACTGTGCTGCCCAGGATGCTTAGCACAAAATAAATTATTTAGTGATGGGCTCATTTGCAGCCTTCTGCGATATCAGTACTGCAAAGGTCAATATTTTGTTGCCTAACAAGCAATATTATTCTGTGTCTCTCTGCAGTGATGTGGCTCACCAGCAGGCAGATTGGAATAGCATCCATGAGAAAGTGTGTGAGCTGCTGAGCTCTATACGAACCCCTGCACCATTCTCCTGTTTCCAGGCTGACAGAGACATCCATCATATGCAGACTCTGAAAAGATTGGTACACCATTGCAATAGTCTGTGCTCAGATTGCAATTTGTATATACACCAACAGTCTGTCCCCTCAGTATCTCTGTAGTGATTCCCTGCTTCTAACTGCAGAAGGCACATTTTAATCTGGACGTGTGTTTGATTGACATTAGGAGCACATAACACAGCTCTCCCATGCTGCAGCTAAGAGCTGGGTGTCAGAAGGGAAGTACAGCGAGGCAATGCCAGCAGCTCAGCTCTCCCTGCGCTGTGCTATTGACATTTACGGCCGTGATGTTGTTGAACTGGTGCCAGCCTACTTGCTGCTTGCCGAGGCCAGTATAGGTGAGCCAACACACACAAGTCTCATCCTGATCCCACAGAGCACGATTCTGCAGCTGGCGCTACTTAATGTGGATTCTGCTTGTTTTTGTCTTATTCCTTATGTAAATTAATCAGGACAAATTACATGGTTGCAGTTTATAACCAGGATACATAGAGCTCTCCAGAACTACAGCCTGTGTCTGATTACTGTCATGGTCTGAGCTGTGTTAGTAATAAGAGGTCTATAAAGTGCCTTGCATAAATATTTACTCATTGAAATTTTACACATTGGAACTGAAGCACTTAATAGTGATTATATATCACAAATCGACACAAAATAGTCGATAATCAAATTTTAATATTTGATTATTTTATTAAAATTTTAAAATGTAAAAGTGTTCTTGTGTAATTATTCACTCACATTGCTATGAAACCTCCAAGTTAGTTCTGGTACAACCGGTTGCCATCAGAAGTGGTATAATTAGTTGAGTGGAATCCATATGTGTGTATTTAAAGTTTCACATGATTGCAATATAAATACACTTGGCCCCAGCGATCATACTTATGCAAAAACCATCGGTCAAAACAATTCCTGTACAAACTTCAGGAAAGGTATCAATTAGAGTTTGGGTATCAGAAATATCCTAAACTGTACCACCCCATGGGACACTATTAACCCTTGTGCGTCAATTAAAAAAAGTTACACACAGGTCCATAGAGGACAAAAATGTCCATGTCCAAAAATTGTCATAGAATTATTATATATTCATATTTTTTACACTTTCACTGACTTTGGTTTTTTACCAGCATCAGTTCTCATCATAATTACCAAATGTTCATTCATTCATTCATTTTCAGAATATTAACCCTTTAAACATTACATAAGGCAAAAATCTTCCAAACTCATTAACCTTCTTTGACTTCTTTGACATATATATGGGGTGGGATTTGTGATTTCCAGTTCAATATAATTTCTTTCTTTCAAACTGTTCACACACACATAAAATTTTCAGTACACACAGACACAACTCTGATATCCATACAAACAGAAACACCCACACAATTATCGCTGCATCATTTATTCAGCTGGTCTGCAGCGCTCTATAATACAGCAGAATCAGAAAAAAGGAAAAGCATGTATTTTCCCCAGAGGCGAAACCTGAGAAAATACTACACATTTCAGAAATGAAATGAAAAATTCAATGTTTTGAAACCTTGTCAACAAAATAAAAGCCTATTAAGACAGATTGCATGATTGTATTCTTAAACGTCACAGGGATTAAATATTGCAGTTTGAATGGGTTTCAATGAGGACATTTTTGTCCTTAAGGTCCTGAGTGTAACTATTTTGTGTAGCTAGTTTAAAATAGATTTATGAAAGCAAATGAGGGTGACATATTAAATATACCAATAAAAATATACACCTTTTGCAAAATTTATGCTGTTTTCATTAACACAGACAAAATTATATATATATATATATATATATATATATATATATATATATATATATATATATATATATATATATATATAAATAAATAAATAAAAATTATGAAAAAGACAGAAATGTCCGTAAGGACACACAAGGGCTAAATCTGTTTTTAAAAAATGGAAATTATATAGAATTCACAACCACAACCAACTCTTTGCACCTCTAAAGAAGTTGTTTAGCAAAAGTTAGTCACAGGGTATTAATCAGAGACACAACAAAGAGGCCAAGGGTACCTCAGAACATGATGCTACCACCACCATGCTTCACAATGGGGATGGTTTTCTCAGTCTTGGGTTTCTGCCAAATGTAGTGCTTAGTGCCAAGGCCAAAAGCCTTTTTCCACATGTGTGTATGTTATTTTCCAGAACTTTGTGCCAGAATTTTTTTTGATAGCTCTTTGGTCTTCATGGAGTTGTTTGTTTAGTTATTACGTTTTACAAGGTTTGAAGCCTTCCAGGAACAGGTTTATTTATACACATGACACTCAAGTTGCATAGGTAAACAATGAACTGTAATAGACCAGAACTAATTTAGGGATTTCACAGCACTGGGAGTGAATATTTATGCAATCGCAACTTTGTAAATTCTATATTTGTAAATAATTTTGCAAACTATATTTGTTTTATGTTGTATTTCATTTGAAGATCTAAAATGATTTTGTATGAGATATACACAAAAACAGAGGAAATCCTTTTTCACAGCACTGTATGTGAACGTGTCTGTGTGTGTCTGTTTTTCCTCAGGTTTAGGTTCTCTGTCTCAGGCTGAAAGCTGTCTCTCACAGGCAGAGTGGATGGTAATGAAGAATCCGGGCTGCAGTCGGACAGTTCTTCATCTGCTCCACAGAACCCTGGGCCACCTGTACTCGGCCAAAGGAGACTACAGCTCTGCCCTACTGCACTTCGCCAATGATGTTAGTCTTCACCTGTGTGTCTATGCTATATAGTTGGTTTGTTTGTACATACAAGTGTGTTATGTAAATTAGGAGTTTGCACTGAGTAGAGGTTTGTGCATGCAGGTGTACTATGCGAGTGAGGAGTTTGGTTTGGACAGTGTGGTCACAGCTCGAGGCTATTTCTTGATGGCAAATGTGTTCATGAAACAGGAGAAGACAGATATTACAAACTCACTCTACTCAGAGGTACGTCAACACCATCTGGTAACCATCCATAACATTTTCCCTTTACGCTTCTGCTTATTGTAGTGTGTGTGTGTGTGTGTGTGTGTGTGTGTGTGTGTGTGTGTGTGTGTGTGTGTGTGTGTGTGTGTGTGTGCATGCAGGTTGCCAGTATCTGGCATGCTCACCTGTCTAAGTTGATGGAGTGTTACAGTCAGAAGGAACATGAGGGAGCTCAATACTTTGGTGAGCATGATCTCTCATCTCTCTAATCTCTAAGCTCATCTCAAAATAACCAATCAGAAGCAAGATAATCACAAAGATCATTAGGTCAATTTCTGTTTGTCACTTTCTCTCTCTTATCTGTTTTTACGATTTGAAATGTGCTTCATTTGAACTAAATACATGGAGAATGCTTGATTTTTCCTTTCATAGTGTCATAATTTTGCAGCTCATGGCACAGTGTTGCAGCAAGTTTCTGTGCATATTCTACCCGTGTCTGCACGGCTTTGTGTTCATAAGGCCCTGTGATGGACTGTCCTCCCATACCGAGGATATTTCTGCCTGACCCTGACCAGTATAAAATAAATGAATGAATGTATGAATGGAAATAATTTTAGATCTAGTTATATGTATAGGTTTTATTATGTGAACAGGGTTAATTTAACTGTTAAATTTGTTGGTTGTGCAAAAAAAGTAAATGGATATGTTGATAAATATTTGCATCTAACAGTCTATGAAGCCAATATAACAGCTATGAATGTTGCAACAAAATTATCAAATTAAAAACTGACATTTAGCTAAGTAGCAAGCATTGTTTCAAGGCATTCCGAACCAGGATCTACCAATATTGATACAGCAGTATTAATGATGTAGCTCCTTCCTATTAAAATGCATTTTATTTGAAATTTCTGTAATACAAATCCAACATAAAAGTTGCCCCAATGCTCGGCGACCTGCTAAAAGACAGTTTGCGTCCTCTGTACATGCATGAGTCATGCCAGACATCACATACATCCACAGCATAAAATACATCAGATGCATCCATATTTTGGATCAGAAGTCAGCCCTGGTACTAGTAGTGCATATCTACTCCTAATCTTTCCTGGCATTACTTGTATCTTGCCATTACTATAGGGTTATGGCTGAAAGTGTTTACCAATCCCAGCTATGACCTCATTCCAGATGACCACTATTAAATGATTTCATCCAGCATAGCACCTGGTCTCATTTGAACCTCAAAGCGGGGCGAAAATAAGGTGACCAAGACTTTATTTATCACGTTCTGATGCAAACCCAGCAATGCAGCACCATACTGATGAATAAGCAAAACCTACCCTGACACAGCTTAATTCCGGATGCAAATATGTGTCCCTTGTGTGTCTTTCCCTGCCCCATCTGTCTCTCTCTCGCTCTCTCTCTCTCTCGCTCGCCCCCCCCCCTTCTCTCTCTCTCTCTCTCTCTCAGCACAGTTGTTGCGTGGTGCAGTGCCTCCCACAACCAGGCTGTGCTGAGGTCAGTGTGTGTTCTATACGCTCAACCACTCCCACTGCATACCCTGAGCTGCTGATACTGCATAAGCTGATCCTCAATCAATACACACTCAACACACTCTGAACTTTGGTGGATGATGTGCCAAAAATAATAATACAATACAATATCATGCAACATCATGTTCTCATGATACTCAACATGCATGACAGTTCATTTTTTAAAAATCCCATTTTAATATAAAAATAGTTTTAAAAAAATTATAATAATAATAATTTTTTTTTTAATGAAGTATTAGAAAAAGGACAAAAGGAAAAATGTTTGCGAGCAATCAGGTACCACATGGTCGTCACCCACCCTTACCTGAAAATTGGATAAATTGCAATTTTATGCTTTAGTATAAATATTTACAGTGACTCTCCAATTTTCAAAGGGTCACTATAAGCTCCTCATTGATTTCTAATGAGAACAGAACTACCTGACTGTGAGATGATGTTTTACCCCAAAACATGAGAAATACTCTGTTTTATGTTATGGCTGATATTGGCCTGCAACGCTTGAATTACACTGCATCAGGCTTAATGTATTTTACAGGGTTTTTTTGTCCTGAAAGTATGTGATGATGATGCAAATGACCCAGATCTTGAGTGTGAACAGAGGACACAACTTGTCATCAAGCCTGGTGCTATCACACCTGCAACATTTTGCATAACGTGGCAACCAAACTTGCAGAGAGCCTGCCTGGTTCCTAAGAGGAGATCAGTATCAAGTCTTGGCCAATAGTCCGAGCTCTGATCAATATAATACTGAAATTAAAAAAACGTGGGTTTGCCACTTCTCTAATATACTAGAATGTACTACAATACAGCATATCTGTTCTTCTATTCATGGCCTCTTAAAGCTTTTATGACAAGAGTAAGTAATTACAAGAGTTTTGCACTTATGTAACTGCCATTGGCTTTTATTGGTATTATTTAGAATCGTGGCTCATGTGTGTTGATAGAGTACAGAGAGATGACTTACCCTGTGAAACTCCAGAACAGGAAATAGCTCTGTCTTGTGTCACATTGTATTTGCTTGCCTAGTGATCTCATGGTGTTTATATGGCCAAGCATTCATGTTCAGCAAATAGATTCATCATTTCCTTACTAAAATAAAATCACATGTACAGTTCATATCAAAAGTCTACACACATCTGTTAAAACTGAAGGTTTTGTGAACATTAAATCATATCAGATATTTTTCCACCTTTAATGTGATATAGCAACCAACACAAATCATCTAAAAAAAAATGTTTTAAGAAACATTTTAAGAAAAGAGTGTGTACTCCCCTTAGCTAATATTTTGTTAAAGCATATTTTGCTTGAAATACAGCACTCAGTCTTTTTTGGTAAGAGTCTACCAATTTAGTACATCTTCATTTGGCAATTTTATTCTGCTCTTCTTTGCAAAAATGTTCCAGAGCTATCAAAGGGGATCTCTTGTACACAGCACTCTTCAAGTGGTCCCACAGGTTTTTTTGATCATAGAATTTTTATTGGAAATCTGCATTTTACACATTATAACACCACACCCAACAACCCCAACAAAACAATCACAGTCAAAACCAAGAGAAAGGGGGAAACAAAAGACAATAACAAACAAACATTCGAAGAAAAACACACATAAAAAAAAAGTAAGATGATTAGTGTTCACCGTCTACCTCTCCTCAATCCACCTCCAGGGTGCGTACATCATTGAAGTAGGTAATAAATTGTTGCCATTTTCCCAAAAATGAGTCACCCCTGCCTCTGTTGTTGTATTTGATTTGATTTTTTCAAGTTTTAAAAAGAACATTAAGTCTTTAATTAATGAAATTATGGGTGTAAAATTCGCTGCCATTAATGCAGAATAGGAACGGGTGACATTAACTCAGAGATATTTGAATTTTGAATCCTCCAAATGAAAAGGTATTTCAGTCTGTTTTATCTTTTGGCCAGATTGGTTTATGGGTAAGCATTCACTTTTTTGTAGGTTCAGTTTATACCCTGAAAATTTCCCAAAGTCATTTAATACACGTATTATCTCTGGAATAGATGCAGTTAGCTCTGTAACATAAAGTAGTAAGTCGTCAGCATACAGGGCTAGTTTATGTTCAATTCCTTTGCGAATTATACCCTGAAATACAGGGAGAGTTCTAAGCGTTATCGAGAGAGGCTCAATCGCTATGGCAAAAAGTAAAAAAAGTAATATTCAGATTTAGCATCGTTGGTATATATGGAGGCTTGCGGTTCCACATATAATAAACGGATCCATGATATCAGTCCATCCCCAAAGCCGAACCTCTTTAGCACTATAAAAAGATATTCCCATTCTATCCTATCAAACGCCTTTTCTGCGTCCAAATAGATGACCACTTCAGAGGAGTCACTGTTTTGTTTTGAATACAAAATACTAAGTAGAGTACGAATATTAGAAAAGGAATGCCGTCCTTTTATAAATCCGGTTTGCTCCTCTGAAATAATGCTAGGAAGAATCCCCTCTAAACGAGAGGCCAAAAGTTTGGCTAAAATCTTGACATCAACATTGAGGAGGCTAATAGGTCTATACGAATTACATAATGTTGGGTCCTTCCCATCTTTGAGCAGTAGAGTTATAGATGCTTGTCTCAATGTTTGTGGCAATGTACCTAGTTCTAAGGATTCCTTGAATACAGCCAGAACTAATGGGGCCAATGCGACATGAAATTTCTTATAAAATTCGGAAGGAAACCCGTCCGGGTCAGGTGTGGTTCCACAGGTTTTTGATAGGATTTAGATGTGGGCTTTGACTTGGGCTATTCCAAAACGTTGAACTTTTTCTTCTGAAGCAATTCCATTGTTGGCTTGGATTTGTGCTGTGGGTTGTTATGCTGGAAGATGAAATTTCTATTCATTTTCAGATGTTTAAGAAAGGTCTGCAATTTTTTGCCAAATAAATTGGTATTTGGAGCTATCAATTCTTTCCCTCTTGAATAAAGCCCCAGACCCAGCTGCAAAGAAGCAGCCCCATAGCATGATGCTGCCACCACCCTGCTTCACAGTGGGTGTTCTTTGGGTGATAAGCTTTTTTGTTTTTGTGCCAAACATTTCTTTTAGAATTATGCCCAAAAGTTCTACTTTGGTCTAATTATTATTATTATTATTATTATTATTTTGCCATATGGTTTTAGAGTCATTTCCACAGGTTTGTATTTATTTATTTACTTTGAAGAAAAGCTTTCCATCTAGCCACCCTACCCCTATAGCATAGACATGTGAAGAATACACGGGATTGTTGTCACATGCAGGGAGTGACCAGTACGTACCAAATAATTCCTGCAGCTCCTGTAATATTTTTGTATTGATACGTCCATGATACGTTTGTTTTTGGGTTTTTTTTGTCCTTTCATCAATTTTGGTGGGAGGTCCTATTCATGGTAATGTCACTGTAGTGCCCCATTCTCTCCACTTGTTTATGATTGCCTTCATGGTGTTCCAACTAAAGTTTTGGAAATTCTTTTGGATACCTTTTGACCATGATATCATATATATGCTTTATAAGCTCTTTGTGGATCATGGCTTCAGCAGTCGGATGAAACCAAGATGTCAAAAAAAATCCTACAGAAACAGCTCATCTTTATTTGGGGTTCATCAGAATCACTTCATTGATGATAATTTATGATATGTATGATAATTACTTTTGTACACAAGTTTGAAATGTGATACGTTAATTCTGAGCACAGTCACTTTCCCCATTGTGATAGGGTCTGTATACTTATGCTACCAGGTTATTGTATGTTTGTTTTTTTTGTTGTTGTTTTTTTATCACTTGAATTTTGTTAGATGCTATATCAAATTAAAGGTGGAAAAAGATCTGACATGATTTATCTTGGTCACATTACAAAAAGCTGCCATTTTAACAGGCGTGTAAACTTATAGACACTGTATCACTGTGTGTGTGTGTGTGTGTGTGTGTGTGTGTGTGTGTGTGTGTGTGTGTGTGTGTTTCAGCTGACACTTTCACTTATGCAGAAATGTGATGTTTCTATGTATTTAGATGTGGCACAATGTGCAGAGGTGAATCAGATGTTGAGTGTGATGTTGGAGGCTCAGCAGCAGGATGTAAATACACATCCTGCTTACAGCACCACCTCGTTTAACTCTCTAGGTCAGAGGGCTTTGCTGTCTCACTCCCTCGCCATACTCTGGTTCCTCTGCAACGACCACAAGAAGGTAAACTGCTGGCCATTCATTTTTGACTTTACACAGGCACACACCTCTACTTAGAATAAACAAACACACACCTGTACAATCAGCATATTCATATAAACTCAAATGTAGTCACATGCCCTGTTATTTTCTCTCCAATAAACCATACTCTATATTGACAGGGTAAGCATACAAAAGAGATTATGAATCAACAACTATAAGCATGTGTGCATGTTGAAGAGCATTTATAGACAGGTCTGTGATGTGTAGGAGAGTGTGTGTGACACACTCTAGACCTCTTGGGCGTTTTCTGCTCATGTTGCTGACTCAGTCATCTCTTTTACAACTTTACAAGGCTCTACATAGGCTACTCAGGTGCTTGACATTGCACTAATGTAGCTAGCAGGTCTTTTCCTCTGTGCTATCACATCCCTGTCACTGATCCAGAATGAAGCTGTATGACATGTTTTCAATCGCCAAGTTCTCCCGGATCACTCCAAAAAGCCAATTTATGTTAAAATAAATAAATAAATAAATAATCAATTTATGTATTATATTTCTGATACTTTCTCACACTGCATGTACCCCTCTGTGCAGCATGTTTTTCAAAAGCATATAACATGATAATTGCAGTGATAATGAAAAGCCAAAACCTTATCTTAACTTAAGCAATCAAGCAAATCTCTTTAACCTCAGGCACTTTATTTGTTAACATTTTGTGCAGTAACCCTCAGTGTGATAGCTTTTAGAGGTTCTGAAACACCCCTAGCTTGTATTACTGACTTTGTGAAAAAAAATCTGTAAATGTATATTTTTTTTCTTCCTTTTGTAAATTAATTAATTTATTTTTCGGATCAAATTATGCAGTTTTTTTTTTTTTTTTACACTGGTTGAATCACTTTTTCAGTGCTATGTCACTGAGTAACTGTCTTAAGCTTAGATATATTTAAGTGGCCTCTTTCCCTTAGTAGTCCTGTATCTTATCTTGTACACCATTACTATATCCAGCTCATTTGGCATCATAATCCTCTGCTCTACCTAACTGAACTCACTGACATTCCTCTTTGTCCCAGACTTCTGTGTCTGGAGCTGTTCTTAAGTACAAACTAAACGTTTCCTGACTTCATGCCCCAAGATAATCCCTACATAAGGAAATACATGTTGCAGTATTAATGAAAGCATCTCCATAATACACAGCAAGGAAAACATCCCAAATCCACCCAGTTCAAAAAGTCCGTTTGTTTAATACAGTAGCTGTATCTAATGTTTTGTGAATGAACTTGCCTGGGCTAGTGTAGGGATTAGCAACAATTGATGAAGCTACTGGCAAGTTCCTGTAGAGGTGTGCATGGATGGGGCTGTTTTTTATATTGCACTGTAGACGCCTGTGATATTTTCTAATAAACTGAGATTTCCCATAGTATAAAGCAAGTCATTTAAACCTGAGCGACCATTACAACAATAAAGCAGACACTGAAGATGAACGAATGCATTTAGGAAAACGTGGGCGCCATCCAATATGCTCCCATGTGGCCTTTCTTGAACTTTTAACAATGCACATTGTCAAAAAGCAGCTTTACAGAAATATATAAAGTCAGGATATCATTTTTTTTTTTTTTTTTTTTTTTTTTTAAATGTATCGCTAATGAGCAAGCCAGAGTTGCAAGGAAAAACTCACTGAGACAATATGAGGAAGAAACCTTGAGAAGAACCAGAATCAAAAGGGAACCCATCCTCATCTGTGTGACACCGGATAATGCAGTTATAAATAATTCCCTTTTATAACTGCAACATGGTCAAATAGTGCAATTGTGTAACCAGGAAATTCATTATAGTTTTCACATGAAGTCTATTTAATATCTGATCACCCAGGCGAGAGTAAATTCTGTTTACTTGTATTTGTATAGCGATTTTAACAATAGACATTGCCACAAAACAGCTTCACAGACATCTGGATATAGAATTGTATTTGGATCACTGATGAGCAAACCAGAGGCAACAGTGACAAGGAGAACCTCTTAGACGACATGAGGAATAAACCATGAGAGGAACCAGACTCTTCTGGGAGACAGGATAATGTGATTATAAATCATTATAGTATACAGGTTTACTAGAGTAAAGTCAAACAGTATCAAGTGTGCTAAAACTATGTTCAATGAGTACATTGTGATTAAGAGTCATAGGATGAGAACAGGAAAACCTTTTTGACTACAGCAGCAGTTCTTAAAGCTTCCATGAGGGTTTTTTTTTTTGTTGTTGGGCCCCATGGGATCCCAATCCTGATGTACACTTCTAAGGTCAGGTGCGCTGATAATTCAAATGCAATACAAATTTTAGGTCTCTTAATCTCAGACAAATCATAAGCCAAATACGACCACCTTAGAAATTGTGCTCTGCGATGGGTCGGCACGCCGTTCAGGGTGTCCCCTGCCTTGTGCCCCCAATTCCCTGGGATACAAGGACACCCTGTAACCCCCTGCGACCGTGAAGGATAAGCGGTATGAAAAATGGATGGATTTCCAGTATTTACATTTGTGTGTGTTTGCTTACAGGCACTGGAGTTTTGCAGGAAGGCAGCAGAGTTTAGCCAGCAGTGTGAACACAACAGTCTGGCGGACTCCATCCAGGATCTTATACAACAAGCAGAAACACACCTCAACACAGAACAAACACCCATCATTCACCACTAACTAATACATTCAACACTCATATACTAACACTTAATAATAACCAGTACACTCAACACTCAACACACACCCCTGACTAATCATAATGCACACAGAGCCGACACTTACTCATAACCTCAATATAAATGTGATGTGCACAGCATTCACACACTGTCCTCAAATATACAAATAACACAATAAAAAATTACTATCATAAACATCTTAATCATGTGTCTGTAGATGTAAAGATCGATTGATTAGTAGCTGATGGTGTATTGTAAGTCAGAATGGTGTTAAAGAAGAGCACAAGCCTCTGATGCATGTTTCATATTCCAGACATTTTTTAAATGTCTTTTTTTATTATTATTATCGTAATTATTATTATTATTATTAGAATATCGTAACATACAACATTGATGTTAGAGTTCTAACACTAATAGGTTCCCTAGTATTATATAACATTGCTGGTTTTTGGCATTCAGGTGGAACGTCTAACTTGAAAAAAAAATAATAAAAACAAACAAACAAACAGATGACGAGGCAATGAAATGTGGTTAACATCTGAAATCTGCTCATTTTCCTTTTTTACATCCTGGAAATCAGCAGAACTGAACATTAGCAGCAATTTGACATTATTACGTAGTGAGTAAATGTCTCTTGTTAGTCAACTGGGCAATGGAGTGGTACCAAAATATAGTGCTTGCTTGGGTTTGGCAAATAAATTATTGCACCAAATTCCTCTGTCCTTTTCATATCACAACATTTCTCTGATCATGTTTACTTAATACTAGATCATCTCTAAAGTCTTGCCACTCCCTTTAATCACATGTATTGGTTTGGAATCAGACAGGTTTTTAAACAAAAACAATAAAAAGCTAAAGGAGCTCTCCTGCTCATGTTATTGGCTCGCATGGCAGACGGAATGAGCGAGTATGTCCGGTCGCTTAATTACCGTTCGGTCCGCTGATGGATGATGAAACACATCACACGTGGTACAGCAAATCACTACATGGAGGATGGGGAGAGAGGGGTGTGTGAGTGTGTGTGTGTGTGTTTCAGCTGTTAGATGGCTTTGTTGAAGCAATCCACTAAAGCTCACCACCAGTCAGAGATTAGTGCACACAAACCAGTTTTATCATAAAAAAAAAGAACCATGAAAACACTTAACAATAGAAAACAAGCCAAAATAAACAAAAAGAAAAAGTAAATGATTACATTAATGGTACAAGCATTTCTTTAGTTGTAGGTTCATACACACTAAAAGCAGATCTGTTTTCGGATGGGTCAGGGGAGGAATTTGATCCAGGCTGCTTCCCTGAGTTTAAATCAACCTCAAAATGTTTACTACAACAAAAATTCTACTTCAAGTTTGAAATGTTTCGAATTCATCAGGATTTTGACTGTTGTGTAAATGTAAACGACTTCGTCCGTATTCTGACATGTAAACATAAACCGTGATCCGAGTTCAGACTAGGAGTTTGGTCCGTATTTTAAACGAGTTAAACGCTAAGACTCAGTGTGAAGTTGAACTCTTGAGGTAAACAGTAAAAAATGGGATCTGAATTCAGAGAATTGCTTCCAAAAAACGCAGACGAGGAGGACATTTCCAGCTTTACCAAAGCACCAGTCTGTACACCACTGGGTTGGACCCATTTCAGTTGATAGTTCATTTTATTGTTGATGTCGTACAAAGAAATTTCAAACAGCTTTTAAGATTTTAGTGTTGGCAAAAAAAAGTGGTCATACGGTGCAGTACACATAAGCCTAATAAGCATTCATCATACATAATACTTGTTCTATGTAGCTCACTACTCAGATGCTAAAGGTCAGAAGGGGTGAAGTAAACATAGGGAGTGGTGCATACTGCACATGCATGTCTGTACAGGTATCGACTAGACGAGAGAGTGAACTTGGAGAGAATTTGCGGTACATTTTAAAACACACAGTCCGTCAATGCAGCCGCTCCCTGACTGGTTCCAACACTCCTGTGTAAAACGGGGAATAGTACTCTAAAATGGCTGCCTCGTTACCCATGCTGTCCCATAGAGCCACTGAATTGGGGAGGGGTGGGGAGGATGCTCTTCTTAAAGGGCCAGTTAAACATTTTCAATTTAGGTGTTATCTTCTACAATCTACTTTGCTTTCTGCATACTGTAAGGAGACAGTACAAAGTCAGTCATCCTGATACCCATTAAATGAGTTCAAAAATAAGTGAACTGCCAAAGTGTTGGTGTATCCAAGTGCTGATATAGCACCTGGTCCGATTTCTACCCACCTTCTATATCGAACAGCTAAAATAGAAAAACTTAAGGCTTGTTCCAGGTCGGTAATTAAGAGTCAAATCTTAATTACCTAAATTGACACCTGTGCTTGTGTGACAAGACGTTTTATTTTTTTAAATTATTACTAGACAAGCGCTGAAGCTAAAAACAGTGAACGCATTACTTTGTACAACTGTGTACCAGTCCACTGCAATGGGAAGAGAATATGTACAGCGTTTCCAGTCCTTCTTTACATGTGTTCATGCTGATGTGTGAATGTCTGTGCGTGTGTGTTTGGGACGGTGAAAACACACCCATTCGGAGCGCACATAAACTAACGGATTAGGGATATCTTCCTTCATGTTAAATTGATGCATCACACTGCACTGCATGCTCGAGAAGCCTTCCAATAGTGTTGGGCTTTCACTATAGCTTGGGGGAGGGGGGTTTGGGGGGGTTTCGTGCGTGTGTGTTTTCAAATCTTTCCCAATCTAAAACCACTCTCCAGTACAATGCACCCTGAAATACAGTGGCAATCACTCACTCACTGTTTGCACGCCTGTACTAAAGCTCGGTCAGAGTGTACACTGCACTATTGCAGTCCCTGTCAGGGGAGCAGCCTCAGATCATCATCAGGTTTTACAGGATAGGTTAGTACAAAAACACAAATGTGTGTGTGTGTGTGTGTGTGTGTGTGTGTGTGTGTGTGTGTGTGTGTACGCATTTGACCACTGTATGCTTACTTGCATGTGTACATGTACTGTATGTGTATGCATATGTATGTACGGTGTGTGTATGAGCACGTTTGTGCATGGTGGTTGCCATTTTCTCTTCAGCTCACTCAGTCAACAGTTTAATCTCCTTTGCGAGGAGGGAGTTGATGTTGTACGCGGGGTCGGGAACACTCTGGGGGTGGCTCATCTCGGCAAGCTCCGCCTCACTCTCACTCGAGGTGGAGCTGGTGCTCATGGTGCTGACGCCGTCAGGGATGGCGTCGGGGATGGTGCAGGGTGGGACAGGTGCGCATGCCTCTGGGGGGATACACACTTCAGGCTCACTGCTGGTCTCGCTGGCACTGGAAACCACGGAGAGCAGGGACATCTTGCGGCTGAGGCGGCTGGGCAGAAGCGACAGGGCGTAGTCTGCCACGATACCGGCCACGTCCATGCCGCACGCCTGGTCAAATGCAATAAAGCCTACATTGGCGTTAGCCTCACAAACTACGAACGAGCCCTCGTTCAACTGCAGCAGGTCGATACCGCACACGTCCATGCCCAGGATGTTGGACACCTGCACAGCCAGCTGCTTGCCCTGCTCGCTCAGAGGGCACATCACACCCACGCCACCTGGAGAAAGAGAGCTGGGCTTAGTGGGTACTTCATGAAGCACACTTTCAACCGCACACTCGCAGGGCATTTTAGCGGTTATATAGATTTATTTGATGAACCATACAAATATTAGGCTCTTTATACAAATGTCTACAATATTCTCACCATTTATTGAAGCTTTTTATTCCTGAACTTTCCACTGGCAAAATGAATTAGATTCACGTTAACGTTATATATTTAGGCCTACTCATTAAGGTTTGGCTCAAACCCATTTAATTCAAGTCAGATAGTCTGATAGCTAAAACCCAATACAACCTTTATACAAAGTTAATGGTGCATGTCCACCACAGTAACAAAATTAAGCTATGATCTCCAACATCGTAATATGCCCAGTAACCTAACTGGGAACCACACACCGAGAGAATTAAAACATTTTTACATTATTCATGAAAATCCGATTAGATCAGAAGAATTAACATCTCGGGGAGTTCATTATGTACCTTGCCTGACAGGCACCAAACTGTCTAACTGCAATATAGACACACGTCCTCTTCCAGGTTGATTCATACCATTTCCAGTTGACTGGAACTTCTTAATTATCGCCCTGATGGTGGAAATGGGCATTTTCAATGCTTGTGCTATTTTCTTATAGCCACTTCCCATTTTGTGAAGCTCAACAACCTTTTGCCGCACATCACAGCTATATTCCTTGATCTTACCCACTGTTATGAATGACTAAAGGAATTTGGCCTATGAGGTAACAACAACCTGGAATTGGATGTGGGTCTATATTGTCTCAACGCACTGTGAAGAAGGTGGTTCGAGTGACCAAAAATTCTCCAAGGATTACAGCTGGAGAACTGCAGAAGTTAGTTGTGTCTTGGGGGCAGAAAGTCATTTTGTTCGGATTCATGGCATCAAGGACCGTCAACTATCAAACCTAACTGCCTCTACCAGAAAGCTTAAAATGGGCCGTGGTTGGATCTTTCAGCAGGATAATGATCCAAAACATACATCAAAATCAACACAAAAATGGTTTACTGATCACAAAAATCAAGGTCATCTGACTTGAAACCCATAGAAAACCTGTGGGGTGGACTGAAGAGGAGAGTCCACCAGTACAGCCCTCAGAATTTGAAGGATCTGGAGATAGTCTGTATGGAGGAATGGTCTCAGATCCCTTGCCATGTATTCTCCAACCTCATCAGGCATTATAGGAGAAGACTCAGAGCTGTTATCTCGGCAAAAGGATGTATTGACTTTTAGTATTGACTAAAAGGGTTGCACACCTATATTTAACAAAGATTTTTTTTTTAGATAAACCTGTGTTTTGTTTGCTATCCATGAGAGCAGAGTACTTTTGTGAATTTGTTTAACAAACGATGAAGAGATGAAACGATAAAGACAATTTTTCACAGCCAAATATTGACACATATTTACCAAAGGTGCCAATATCAGTGGAGGGCACTGTATAGGGATTACTTTGTAAAAATACATTAGTTCATTAATTTTCAGTAATTCCAGTCAGTATTAGAGTACTGGATCTGGAACCAATCCCAGGATTACAGTCACGAGGCGTTGATGGTATACACCCCGAATGGGATGCCAGGGCACCATGTGTGCACACGTTCACAATCACTCGAGCCTTGGGGCAATTTAGACTAGCTAGTTCACTTACAGGCATGTTTTTGGGGGGCATGGGAGAAATGCATTTCTTGGTTTTGGCTTGTGGTGTTTTTGAACGCGTGCTTTTTGCAGTTCGTGATCAAACCTGTACCTGGACTACAGCGAGCTAGACAAATGATACAAATGATCCAGGTCGGAACTAGTTTAAACTAAACTGGCCTATTACATTAGAAATGAAGGCTCACAGCACACGTACCGAGGGAGCAGTTGCTCTGCATGCGTCCGTCTGTTGAGCAGCGCAGCATAGAGCCGATCACTCTGCCGCCCACGAGCACCACACGCACGTCTCGCCCATGGCTTTCCTTCACGTACTCCTGGAATAGGTACGGAGCATCGTGCCGGATTAGGTGGCACAAGTCAGAGAGGTGGTGCTTATCCCGTGCCAGAAACACCGCCTTACCTGTACAGTTGAACATGTTCACACATCGGTTACATCACAACTGAGTAAACTTACATGCAGATACTTATAAAGTCTTAACTTGTCTTGAAGAACAAGTTTTAAATGGTTTTAAAACATTTCCACACACACACACACAGTCTTGCATTTTAAGCTCTTTAGGCCATTTTGAATCTGTTGTTTGTTATGAATCAGACTGAACTTGTTTTGAAAATGCTCGCCAAGTCAGGTGTGCAAGTTAAACCGGGACTATTGGTAGCCACACGCTCCTCTACAGAAGAAGAGAAGGGATGTGTGTATATAAATAATACTACTGAAGACCTTTTAATGCCACTTTAAATCCAATTTTAGTCAAGCACACCTGCAGACACTGCTGAAAAGAATGTATTGCTCACCACAAGGTGGAATGATGCTGGCATTTTAATTAATGCTGAACGAGTAAGAGAAGCCTCAGAGTGCGTGTGTGTGTGTGTGTGTTCAGTATTCACCCTGAGGCCAGGTTTAACATTTAAACCCTGCCAGAAGTCATACTGTGCGTTTGTGTGCAAATGCCCGTTTCCTAAATACTGCACCACACACTGCTGAAATCTAATTTTCCCCCAAATCTTTTCAGATTATTCAAGACAAAAAAGATCAGTGAAAGCTCCAAAGTTAAACACCAACTTTACAATGTTAGTGACCTGTTTGTTGTTTTTTTCTTTTTAAATTCAATAGCAAAATAAAACTGGTCCTGGCTCACAATATACAGGCCCATTTTTCAGGCCTACATTTCTAGCAGGCAGCCTTAACACCAATGACAACTATGCAATCCTTTGGTGGGAAAGAAAATAAAACAAAAAAAAACAATCTGGTGTGTGTGTTGATCTGGGTTTGAAACAGCTGCTCCAATCACCACGAAGCAGCCACTGGAGCTGATGCTGCAATTTCTCCCTGGACCCCTGTACAACCGTTTTCCCAGCATGCTCTATTGTGTTCTAATCTCACTCATGTGCATGTGGAATGTGAGACACACAGCCACTCCCACGAGGAGCACATTAGCTCTCTAAGCCTGCCCTCAGACGCAAAAAACAAAAAGTGGCAGGGCAGGTTCGACATTCACCTCGGTGTCCACGAGCATTTTTCACCACAACCGGGTAACCCAACGGCTCTGCCTCATCAATCATCTTACGGAAGTTGTCATGGCCACCTGGAGAAACAAACACGCAAAACAACATACACACATTACTAACACTGTAATGACCAGACTCTCATTTCCACCGTAGTATATGTGAGATTACTGGCCCATACTGGAAAGGGACAGAGTGTTAATGTGGGAAAACATCCTAACAATTCAGCTCAGTGCCATCATACATCATACATTTAAACAGAAAACACACTTAAACCCATCACAAAGCTCAAAAAGTACCTGAACAACTCCAGGGATATTTATTAAAAAGTCGTTTGTTTAGTCTTATCTTCATTTGACTGCAAAATACCACGATCATCTGATTTATAGAACTTTTTCTTTTGACCTAAGTCCATCTTTATTAAAAAAAAAATTTAAAAAAATCTTAATCTAAATAATCTTTAATAATCCGTCCCCCGCCTTGTGCCCCGAGTCCCCTGGGTTAGGCTCCAGGATCCCCCGTGACCCTGTGTAGGATAAGCGGTACAGAAAATGGATGGATAAACACAGTGCCCTGGAGAATTATTGGCACCTTTCTTGAACATATTTCCTGCCACCTGAGAGCAAATGAAAATTTTGTATTTAAAAATATTCCTATGGGGAGTACCAATATAACAATTCTGTATATATTTGAAAGAAAATAATGTTATTTATTATTATTATTGTTATTCTAATGAGAATTGCTCGTTTTTTTTTTTACAAAGGGTGCCAATAATTCACAAAGATGGAGTAGAAGAAGAAGAATTGGCATGGAAAATGTGAAATTTCACAATTGCACTGCATTCTGAAATTGGGTGGGTACAAAACACTGGTCCTGTGAGGAAATAAAATTACACATGTGTAAACTGTTTAAATAATTGTAGTGGGGGGTGGGGGGGGGGGGGTATTGGGGTCCAGATGAGTGGTGGAATGGGCATCCAGCTAACATTTTGAAACAGAATGTGTGTTCAATAGGGACCCTGGAGTTTTGCAAGAGAAACATTTTAGGATAAAAACACAAATGATGCAATGGAACACTTGGGGTTACATACACATGATCGTTATGGTAACATTGACACTAAACCCCGACATGTTGCTCAAAATGACATGGAACATGCAACAAAGGGACAGATTTGCAGTACGTAATATTCATTCATAATTAACAGTCAGAATGAATTCTGAAAAGAAAAGAAAAAAAAAAAAAAACAACAACAAAGCAATTCCTTAGTATCAAAACACAGCTGGTGATGAGATGAGCCACAGTGCTGCTGAATCAAATGACAAATCACTGCATCGTTATGTCCTAACGGTCTGGAACCCTCGTGCCTGATACTAATTAATACCATTTGGTCTGAGTGCTGAGGACCAAATGGAGAATTGGCTGCTGAAGCAGTGTATGATGTGGCACTGTTATGAAGGCGTTGGAGACAGATGTGCACTGGACTGCGGAACGGAAAAAGAAAAAAAAAAAAAAGATGCAGGAAAAAGCGAGTGATTTGTGAGGGCCAAGGGGAGGAGTGAAAGCGAGAGAAGCAGGGAGAAATCTAATTATAACGGTTCCTCTGTCTGCTCATCTAACTGAAGAGGAGAGCAGTTTTCAGATATTGCAAGGCATCTCACACACACACACACACACACACACACACACACACACACACACACAGAGAAAACACTGCATTGGCTGCCCAAACTGCTGGAGTCTCTTGTTTTTATGCAGTCCTTGCTGCTTCCTGCTTTGGTGCAGTGATTGATCCCTGTTTTCAGCTGCTGCAGCTTTTTCTAACATCTACCGTCAGAGAGAGAGAGAGAGAGAGAGAGAGAGAGAGCAGGAGGCAGAGAGAACAGGGGAGCGCAGGAGAGAGAGAGAGAGAGAGAGTGCACAGGAGAGAGAGCGAGCAGGAGAGAGAGAGAGAGCAGGAGAGAGAGAGAGAGAGAGAGAGCAGGAGAGAAAGAGAGAGAGAGAGAGCACACAGGAGAGAGAGAGAGAGAGAGAGCGCAGGAGAGAGAGCAGGAGAGAGAGCAGGAGAGAGAGAGAGAGAGAGCGCAGGGGGGAAAGAGAGCAGGGGAGAGAGAGTAAGAGCAGGAGAGAAAGAGAGAGTGAGCAGGAGAGAAAGAGAGAGCAGGAAAGAGCAGGAGAGAGAGAGAGAGAGAGAGAGCGAGAGCAGGAGAGAGAGAGAGAGCGCAGGAGAGAGAGAGAGAGCGAGCGCGCAGGAGAGAGAGGGAGAGAGAGCGCAAGAGAGAGGGAGGGAGAGCGCAAGAGAGAGGGAGAGAGAGCGCAAGAGAGAGGGAGAGAGAGCGCAAGAGAGAGGGAGAGAGAGCGCAAGAGAGAGGGAGAGAGAGCGCAAGAGAGAGCGAGAGAGAGTGCAGGAGAGAGAGCGCGCAGGAGAGAGAGCGAGAGAGAGCGCGCAGGAGAGAGATGCTATGGAACACAGGGGGGGAAGCAAACACCAAACATCAGAGACATGAGCCTCTCCCTCTGTGTTTTCATTTAGATGGTCATGAGTTCTCCTCCCTCTCCCACCAAATGCTGTTACATAAACCCCTCGAGTGCATCTGCGCATGTGCGGACGTGTGCGTGTGGAGAACTTGACTTGTCAGTCAAGTCCGACATGCTCACAGTGTTCGCTTCCACACCGTGTACGCATAAATATGCAAAGAAAATCCTCTATTTCCTCAAGACGTCCGTCATCCATGTCGCAGTATTTCTATAGCTGCGTTCACCTATACATCAGCAGTGCCTATAGCAGCCCTGCACTATAGCTCTACTTCCATCAGAACTATATACAACCTTACACATCAAGATCCCTGAAATACAGGGCCTCACAAAACTTGAAGACTGAAACGTGCGAGACTGATGTCCGAGCCAAGCCTGAAAATAGAACCGTTTCATTTCAATCTAACTCACTGTCTCAGAATGGGCTTTATTTTTACTTACTCCCATACTGACTTTTGCTGAACTAGCAGAAGGCTTTGTTTTTTCTCTCTCTCGCTCAGTTCTCTTTCCACCGCTGATCAGGCAGAGAGGAGGGAATAGCTGAAATGTAAGCGAATGTGCTGGTCTGGTTACACCAGCAGAGAGCTCTGGGCACCTCGTATACACGAATGGGAAGATAATATGCATGGCGAGAGCACTAATAGTAGGAAACACTAGTGATCAGAAGGATCAGAGTTTAAATGCCAGGAATGCCAGAGAGCCACTGTTGAGCCCTTGTGCAAATCCATTAGCTTTCAGCTGCAGGGATTGTGTCCCGTCTTAAATGTAAGACACTTTGAATAAAAGCACTGGCAAAACAAGTAAATGTAAATGCCTCTAACTGTAGGATTGTTTGTGTGTGTGTGTGTGTGTGTGTGTGTGTGTGTGTGTTAGTTGTTAATGCTGAGCTGACCGTAGGAGTAAGTATCAGGCAGTGGGACTCCATGTCCAGCAAGCTCCTGGAAGGTCCAGAACTTGTTGACACAGTTAAGGATGGCCTGGGGCCGGTTGACCAGACGGCAACCCATCTTCTCCAGATGCCTCAGAACGGTGATGTCACTGTCCGACTGCACCCACGGAGTAGGAACACGCACCACAGCCACCTGCGGGTACGACGTCACCACCTCCTGCCCCACTCGTAGACCTAAAACAGGAGACAGCACAACAAGTCAATACACACAGCAACTGTGTAGCACTTGGAACTTAACTTTATAGTCCTTTTTTTGCTGTTTTTTGTTTGTTTTTGCTTCTTGTTGCTGCAATTCGGCCATTTTCTTAGCAGTCATGATGAAAAAGATCCTAGAATTGAGTGCTTTATGGGTGTTAATGAGATATGCTGGTAAAATATCACTTCCTGTTGCTCAACCGTGATGGATTATGTCTGGTTTCTATTACGTTCTTTACATAATATTCACCAAAGAGTAGTAACAAAAATGTGTGCGTAACACTCTGGCCACCACAAAAGCCTCCATAACAACCGAGAACATAATCATTTTGTCTTTTTGTATAAAAATAGGTTTTACATTCAGCTGCCTCGGTGCAAAAAAAAATTAAAAAAATAAAAATCAGCTGTTGTCAGAACTAGCTGTTTTTAAGCCAGAGTAGTCTGGGTCACGACACCTTTTAACTGCAGACTATATCTTTTTTTTTGTACCAGCACTGCTAAAACGAAAATCCTTACAGGCGGAAACACACAAAAAAAAAACAACAAAAAACAGATTTACATCACAAATACCCCAGGGCGCATACTGGTTTTTTTTCCCCCCTAGACAGAAAGAACAATAGAAAAATAACGATGCCCCTCCCCCAGCCCCTCTCTGTTGGCTCACAAGTTTGGGATTCGCAAATTTCTCAGGTCAAATTTAAAATCTACATAAATTTGTCACAAAGCACAAAGTACCAGCAGCTCCATACACGTGTGTTTCACATCCAACTTCCTTTACCATTCAAGGAGTTGATCTCTTTTTTTTTTTTTTCCTTTTTTGTGCTGGGCAAATTTTACTCCTGTTGACTGACCTCTGCTTCAAAATTTTTTCCAAGTTTTTCCCACCATATCGCTGTAGCAAGGGGTCAAAAAAATGCTACAGTAAGTGCTAGAATAAAACAGAGGCACCTCTGCTGTATATTTCACCACAATTAACAACAGGTTGGTTCAGAAAGTTTGGTTGGATTTCACTTGAAGTCTAAAAGAGCTTTACAGGACTTTTCTCAAGCCATGGTTTACGTACGGTTTACGGTTCCATCCAATATTTTGAAAACACCAGGAATACCAGACACTGGCTATGTTGCTAATGTCTCCTGATGACCTACTGCAAATTATACAGCTGTGGGAAAAGAAAAAAAAAAGAAAAGAAAAAGTATCTATAGAAAGACAATTTGGACTAATACCCTACTTTGCCAGTAAGACTGTATAAACGAGACTGGCAAGAACACAAACGCAGACAACATCCCATCCATGTTGACCTCCTGTAAGTGCTCACTATCACCAGATCAGTTACACAACACCACACAAACACGCGGCCTTCAGCTTCACCGTTTATCTCTTCAGTGACCCACTAACCCATATGCTCCTGTTCTCTCTCCCTGTTTTCACGCTTTAATTACCATCTCAGCTTTATTAAAACACCAAATATTCACCAGCTGTTTGCTTTAATTACACACTCACTATTGTACTATTTCCCAGAGTGACAGGATCAAACATCGCGTGTTATGAACATCATCTACTGTAATTCCTGTAAGGTTAGAACCAAATTCGAAAAGAAACTATCTATGCCGTTGCGTGAACTTGTATGGCGATGAAATGGTGGTTTTATATGGCTAACAATTCTGTTGGGTTTTTTTTTTTTTTCCCCCCAGTTGCTATGACTCCTGACATCACGAACCCGTCCCATACAAACAGGTCTTTAACAGTACAATAACTCTATTGAGGAACACAAATGGTGTCAGCTATTGTTACTTCTGTCAGCTATGTTCTGTGCTATAGTTATGGCAAGTTAGTATGTCTGCTGAAGAACCACCAGACACACATACACACAACAGGGGACTGACCTGAAGAGAAAGCGAGAGAAAGGAGGGAGGGAAAGAGAGAGAGAGAGAGAGAGCGAGAGAGAGCATCTGTAAAACCACCTCCTTTCTACCTCACCATTTTAGAAGAAATGCATGCACGGAGATGTGACTGCTTACGACATACAAGCCGGGTTAACAAGTTCACTGGGGTTCAGAAAGAATCAGAAACATTCATATGGTAAAGTCATCTGTGGCCACAACACCCGCCCGCCTTCTTTCTTCCTCTCTCACCAGACCTTCTTCTCTCCCGCTCCCATTCCCTGGACACTTCTCTGCACTACTGATCTATAGTTCAGGGGTAAAGTCCAGGCTGTAAATGCCTTTGGGATGGCTTTTGTTTAAAATTCGAATTGTTTCATTTGCATTTACTGTATTGCAGACTACCTGCATGCACATGTACTCAAAAAAAGGGGGGAAAAATGCATTCAAGCCTAAACTATGTACAGCTCTGAAAAGAGCATTTCCTCGCCAGGAAAAACACTCTGTGGGCCACGTATGCACACAGAGTCACATACAGAGGTCATGCATGTGCAATATCAAGCACCTGAACTCACAGATCTCAATTTTTGTGTTTATAAAAGTAAAGAATGAAAGAAAGAAGTGTCGTGTCTACCATTATGTACATACCTGCACGATCTATACGT
The DNA here is from genome assembly GCF_023375685.1 of Ictalurus furcatus. Classification (NCBI taxonomy): domain Eukaryota; kingdom Metazoa; phylum Chordata; class Actinopteri; order Siluriformes; family Ictaluridae; genus Ictalurus; species Ictalurus furcatus. The sequence continues at coordinate 23,479,663 of NC_071259.1, read as the reverse complement.
TTCCATAACACATAAACATGTATGACCCGAGTAACATTTACAGAGATGAGTCAGTTTTGTTGTTTGGAATATTAGCGGTATTTTAGGATAGTAGCTGTAGCACTGTACTCTGCATTCGTATCACAGAAATCACACAAAAAAAAAATTCCTAAAAGAAGAAAAACCACAAGGAGGTAACTTAATTTCATGCCTCAGATTCATTTCTAGGTACCAACACTGACATTAAGCCAGATTTAATATTTCCTTCCAACATAGGTGCCACATAAAGGTAGTAATTCTTTTAATTTCAGCTCCAGTTAGGTGAAACCCCAAACAAGGACAGGGGAGGAAAGATTCAATCTAGAATCTCTCTGGGAAAATCTTACAAGTGTGTCACGGTGTAGAGCGTTCCAAACAGGAAGCCAAGAACCCTTTTGCTAACAGAGTGTATAACAACTGCATTCTAGTGCCTATGTACAGTGCCCTCCACTAATATTGGCACCCTTAGTAAATATGAACAAGGAAGGCTGTAAAAAAAAATTCTTTATTGTTTAACCTTTTGATCTTTTGGTTTAAAAAAAAAAAAAAAAAAAAAAAAAAAAAAACCCTCACAAAAATACTCTGCTCTCATGTATTTCAAACAAAACACAGGTTTATCCAAAAATAACAATTTAACATTTGTTAAATATAGGGGTGCCAATAATTGTTGCATGAATTCATATGAGAAAAATATACAGGAAGTATATTCCCATTGATATTTTACATTTTTTGTGCACCTGGGTGACTACGAACAGGAAATTGGCACTTCCCATTTTGTGAAGCTCAACAACCTTTTGCCACACATCACAGCTATATTCCTTGAATTTATCCATAGTTAATACTATGTTGTTCATACCTGAAACAGGAAGTCATGGTTCAACAATTTCCCGTTCCTAGTCACCCAGGTGTACTAAAAAAAAATAATTAAATATCAATGGGAATATACTTCAAATATATTGTTCTCACATAAATTGATAGTGGTCCCAGTAATAGTTGTGCACCTGTATTTAACTACTTATATATATATATATATATATATATATATATATATATATATATATATATATATAAACCTGTGTTGTGTTTGCAATCATTTGATATCCTTGAGAGCATAGTATTTTTTTAAATTGTTTTAAACAAAAAAAATCAGAAGTTTAAACAATAAAGAATTTTTTCACAGCCTTCCTTCCTCATATTTACCAAGGGTGCTAATACTCGTGGAGGGCACTGTACCAAGAGTGCACTACATGCCCAAGGCCATTTACGATTCAGCTACAGACAGAGTGACATCAACAAATGCATTTTTGGTAATTAGTTATGTACATGTTTGTGTTCTGTATCTAAATAGAACATCGATACATAATGACACGAAAATATTCAGAGTCATTATCAAAAAGGATCATTTAGCTAAAAGGTTGAGAAATTGTGTGTTTTGATAGACTTTTCTACACGATTAAAATGCTAAATGTTGTATTTTTTTTAAACACTACTGTGTGGATTTTTTGCCTTTGATTTATAGTGTAAAACATTCATGCAGCCCTAGGGTGTATGCACTACCACCGTATCCCTATATAGCAGATGCACTGTGTACGTGTATGACGAGGTATTAAACTCATGACTGGAAGTCCTCATTTGTACTGGTCTAGCAAAGCAAGCAGTGACAGCAAAACCACTGTGTTACATTTCTCATCTGTTGGAGGAATGGCCAGTGCCATATTGCAGCCCGCTTGTGATGCGCCACGCTCTCCCTCGATCGCACACACTGCGGGATGTGACATTCCCACTGTCACAAGTCTCAAATACATGCCGATTGCTTCATGTGGCTTCCCAGCACGTCCCATCTATTCTACCCATCACACAAGCAGCATGGCTACAAAAGCAGCCTACAGCTGGGATTCAGGTGCGAATGCTGGCGTGCCATGCGGATAGGGCAGGACTGCGGTGTCACTTTCCTCTGCATAAGAAATGCATGGTCATGTATGGCATACCCTGATAAAACCATGCCTACATTCAAATCACTGCATTTGAATTTCATTCACCTCTATTAGCCAAATGATGAATATTCATTATATTGTGTTGGTCCTTACTTTTTTCAAGTCAAGTCAAATGTCCCAGTCAAAAGGTGTCTTGAACCGATGACGCAACTGCAAATCCCAGAGCTGACCAGCTGTCCAAAGGCCTAATCTGAGCTCTCCAGGATTCAGGCTAGAAGATTAACCTCACACACATCCACACACAAACCTGGCCCAGCACACACCTCCTCCAGCTGTGATGCCACTTTATTTGAACATGTGTAAACCCATGAATCATGTTGAGGGACATAATGCATTAGAAAACAACTCCAAATTGAAGAGTGGTATTAGAAGCAGTCCAAAAGATACGATCACCTGAAAATAGAGGGCTGAACACTTGTTGCTCATCTTCAACTAGCACTACAACCTGCTGAAATCCTGTAAAGAATTATACTATGAAATGCCAGGAAATAATTAGCTCTAGTTAATATCTGTGTAACCCTCTGAAAAAAATTTATATGTTTGACATTTTTGAAGGTCACAGTACACTTTCCCCAAAATGTTATGACTATTCAGAAGTAAACATACAGCTATCAAATTTCCAGAAGACACCACAAAGCGATTACAAGTTCTGAAGGATTTGGACTGCTTTCAGAAAAGAAATTTACTAAATACTTGTATTAAAAAAAGAAGGTAAAGGATTACCGAACCATCAAACGTCAATAACTTCAAGCCCCTGCCCCCACCATATCCACCACCCCCTAAACTGCAGACTGAACAATCTGCCAATCCTCCAGATGGCAACATGCAAGAGCCAGGAGACACCAAGCTGACGGTAAAGAACTAGCGTCAACCAAGGCTGACTGATTTTCTCCCATCGCCTCACATCTGTGAAAATCGGCATTCAAAAACGTCTCGAAGATGACAGCTGGCACCTAGCATATATACACACATACACATTTCTACACCTGAATGAAAGGAAATAATGAACAATCAAAGGCATCATTTACAAAAGAATTTCATATAAATATCCATCGCTGTGTACCACATTGACATACCATTTACTGCAGTAATATGCAGCTTGGGACAGACTAATCCAGCTTGTATTTCCGTGCCACTATAGATTTATTTACAAGGTCTGATTGGGATCTAAACGTGCTGCTCTGTCTGCCCAGCCATCTTGTTTTCATAAAACAGCTACAGCTAGCGTGTACGGTTTGTTTGCTTGGATGACTTTGGTTTCTTTTTGGTTTTCAGAACCCCCAGCCTCACATGCCAATTGATCAATATGCTCTAGCAAGTGACAAGGACAGAGAACAACACGGACACACCTCTAAAACTACGGCCCGACGTTCATTAGTATACAATGGTTGATGCCGCGGTGCGTCATGGCCCCGAGACACACTCATTCTCCTTTAACTGGCCATGTCTCGCTCTTCTCCACATTTTCCTTCTGCAACTAACTGAACTACGTATTTTCCCTATCATACGTCTATTCCCATGTGTATTCCTTCTGCTAGATAACAGCAACACACACACACACAGTTTTTCCATCTCCAGTTTGTGAGAATTGGCAATATGTAGAGTGTTTGAGCTGTGGGATGAGAAGTACAACCATCACACCTGTCAAACCAGCAAACCAGTCAATCCTGGGAAACCATCTTACATAACAGAGACCACAGTGTACCTACATCACATCTGCCATTATTATTTCTATCTAATTTTGGCTCAGCAGGCCAAAATATAAGGCTCTCAATCTTTAATGCATGCGCCACATTAACCTAGTGGAGAATATTTTTTAAAAAAATAATAATAAATAAATAAAGGTGGAGAAATACCTCGGTTTTTTTTCCTTTTTTTAACCCGAATGTATTCATCAGTGAATATCAAACAGTGTGATTTACATTACTGTGTATAGGCTGAATGGCGCGCGCGCTTTAAGTGTCGATAATGAGCCGCGCGACCAGGCGCTCGTGACCACGCACGCGAGGCAATGAATTGTTCATTGACGGTGGCTAAATAAAACGACACGACTTACGCGCCTTCTCTCTTAATTTGGTCACAAAAGACCATTATAATGTGATTATGTTTCAGACAAAATGGTCACCAACGAACATCCACGGTGGTCTCGGACATACTGACTGGAGGAACTGGGTTAAGCGGTCACTGTCACACAGTGAAGCATGAAGCTAACTACATCTCATAAGACCCATTCAGCAAGTTATCCATTACAAAACAAAAACACACACACAAAGGCTTATAAATCCTGACTCGATCATTGAACAGTTTATACATAAACATGTGTGTGTTAGAGTGTGTTCGAGTTACCCAGCTGTCCGTCCATGATGGTTATAACGATCTCATCCATTAAGAGATAGCGGAAATCAACGTCGTCTTCGGAGCATCGCTCCTTCAGAGCGCGCAGGATCTGAACTTGAGGATACTCCTGGCTAATGCGCCGGTCGGTTACAAACCACACCCGAGAACACATTTTTAATATCGAAATAAAACCGACTGAACACTAAAAGAAAGAAAGAAAGGCTTCTCTGGTGATGGATAGAAGAGCGCGCGGGATTCAGGCTCGGGTGGAGACGGGACTCAAAACAATGGGGGCGCAGCCGCGGAGCTAACTTAACTTAGCGCCTTCTGTTATTCGTTTTTTTCCCCACCGACTGCCAGTTTCTCCCTTCTCACCCGATCCAGGATCCCCGCGAGATACACAAACGAGGCAGCCAAATCTCAAATCTGAGATGAGAAACCGAGAAAGGCTGCGCTCTGCTCTGAGGTGACCGAGCGAGAGCTCCGAAAGAGGGCACCGTTTAACTGCCCTGTCACGGAGCAAACAAAAGCCTCCACGCCGGGGCTCACTACACTCTACACTCACGCGCTAGCGGTATGGCTGAAAACTTCAACAAAATGGTGGAGAACAGACGCAGTGATGGAGAGAAGGCGGATCATCGGCTCCCTAGTCTCACTGGTGGACTGAAAGGCGGTAATGCCAAGCAGTAACCAGGCTTGACCCAGGCCGCGGTGCTGAAGAGATCGGAAAAGACGCACGCTTTATTTTCCACCCTGCAATTTTGTTCCAGCACGCGTTTCGTTTACAACTCTCGTCCTCGCGTTTGTAAAGAAAAAACACGCAGCCAATGAGAATCGAGCACTTGCTCCGCCGCTGACCAATAACAACGTTGTCGTCGTCAGCAGGAGGAGACCGGCAGCCAATTAAAACACAGCGTGTGCGGAGGCTCGAGTATTGCAGTAAGCCAATGAGGATGTGGACACTGGCGTAGGTCGCGCGCTTCTGTGTTTTGGCGCGTGACAGGAGGGGGCGTGACGGGAGCGCGCGCTTCCCCCGAACCGGTTCAGACCGGGCATAGGCGGGTTTGGTGGGTATTGATGGTGCGGTGTTTCTGTCTCGCTGCACTGAAAGGCGAGGGATCATTAAAAAAAAAGTTTTGCTTGTGACGCAGTGCTCTTTAAAATGTCGCAATTCGTTTTTGTGATTATTAATCATCATTCTAACGCTTTTATTGTTCATAGCAGCTTCATTACAGTAACACAGAAGCGCCTTTTGTGAAGTGCGTGCGCTACTTAATTTTTCAGATATACGCCACTAAAAATATAAAGATAAAGACTACAGATCTCTGCTAGGTTTGTGTTCTCGATAATGATGGAGGGGAAAATTAATGCAGAACCACCTGGTCTTCTGCGGCAGATCCGACACCATGAAAGAGCCTTGCTTTGTTTATGCCGCGTGTCCGCGTGCAGTGTTTGTGCGCGTTGCGGGGATGGATGGGGGCGGGGCTTTTGATCATGATGTCACCTTTGGCCAATAGCTAGCCGGAATGAGCTGGCCCTTTTTAAGGTTAAATTACCTCAGTAACAATGAGAAGACAAACGGATTTCCCCAGGATTTATTCTCAGGATTTATTCCATTTAAACAACTCAAAATTAGACCAAAACGGCTTCATTAAATGAAAAAAAAACAAGTTAATTAAGACCACATAAATGAGTTCTATAGCATGGTTTATTAGCAAAGCATGCTTTGTGGTTCCTCTGTAAAAGCATGGCTTATAGTGCACACACAGAGACTGACCAGCTTGGATTCACTTTCTGTGCACATTTCATGGGCTTCCGTTGCTCTTCGGGTCACTGACTCCGCCCCTCCCCGACAGGGTGCATCAATCAAACACTGGTGCTAGTCCCCTCAACCAATCAGCTTTGTCTGTCGTTTATGACCGGTACATCGTGTCGGACTTCACGCTTCTAATACCTTTGCAATTAAATGAAGCACGTTGTATTGTGCCCACATTTGACTCATGTACAGAGGGAAAGAATTGCTTGCTATTTTGGACTCCTTAACAGTAGTGTACAAATTATGTCCAAATTGATGCTTTATTAAGTTTGATGCAACATCTGCACCTGCTCAAAGCTCACAGCTGCAAATTTATACTCAGACACACAGTGCTCATCCTTAACCAAGCTATTTCATATTCTAAAAGATTTTTAGATCAAATTATTAAGACTTTAGGCCTGACCAGATACGGTAGAATCAAAACGTACTGGCAACGCAAGAAAATGCTGCTAATTCATTCATTCATCTTCAATAACCCTTTTGTCATGCTCACGGACAAAAGGCACGGACGTGTCCTGGATCCAGAGTTTATCCAGGACACGATGTGGGAATGCACTGTAGGAATGCCAGTCCCATCACAAGGCACCATGCTTGCACAAATTCACACATTAACACAGAACAATTTCGCATAGCCAATCCACCCACCAGCTGGTTTTGGGAGGTGGGAGGAAACTACAGATCCCAGGGACACAGGCTAAACATGCCCAATCTTGCAGAAACCGTAACACGAGCTTAGGATCGAACCAGGGGGCCCAGGAGCTGCGAGGTAGCAATGCTATGGCCTCACTGTGCCACCTTTATTTATTTATCACTTTAAATAAATAAATAAATAAAGTGAATGCAATACTAAATCCACTCCAAACTTTGTAAATTGCAGTTTGCTGCATAATGTGTTGATAGATTTTTTTCCTCAAAAGAATCTTTCAAAACCATCAAAAGTGCTTGAAGCCCCTCTGAGAGCACTTGAACATAGATGCAGATACACCCTAAGCATTAGTTTACGGCTATCTGGGTGTGTTCTGTTTTGCCATGATTGATGACGTGCAGCCCTCATATCTATATGTAACTCGATAGTATTGTTATTATTGTGTATTGTTTTTGTGATTCCAAGTTAGCTTTCTTTGACTCACATAGTTATATAATTTGTTGTGTTGTGGCTAATGTTTGTGTAATGGCTGTGGCTATCACTTCAGTAATGCTTGTGGTTTTGTTGCTGCTGTAACTTTCATGCACTTGGTTCTCATCAGATGGTGGAATCTTAACTTTGCATCATTTGTATCATTCTGAGCTCCTTTTAAGCATCAACCTCTGATTGAATTCTGCCTCATCTGTAAGTCACTTTGGTTAAAAGCATATGAATAAATGTAAATGTGTAACTAAGCCAGATATAGGACTGTGATGTTGGCTCAGATGTTCATCAGAAAATGGATGAAAGTGGTTTCGGCTCCTGTATATTACAGCAATGTAGCACGCCATCTGTTGGTAAAAAAAAAAAAAAAAAAAAAAAAAAAAAAAAAAAACATCCTTCAAAGGTTAAAAAAAAAAAATTCATATAAAATCCTTCACAGCGTCCATCAGACATTTAAGAAATGTTGCCAAGGGTGGTCATGTTTTTTTGTTTTTTTTTACAAGTAAAACGGATTAAAATTTTATTTTATCATCACAATTGTTTGATTAATCTTATGTCTTGCTCCTAGAATGTCGACAAAGAGTTAACATGCCATATAAACAAACTCTGGTCTTCCTGAGCATTTATCACAGAGCAGTTTATTTTAACATACATAACAGCATTTCAAAAGCACTGTGGCTCAAACAGAGACATGCTTTGGATGTTAACATTAGTTTCCACAGACATATCACAAGTAAATGAGGATTTATAGATCCTTTTTTTATTCACAGCTTCTCCATCAGGTTAAGTACATGAGTGGTGTGATTTTAGTTTGGTAGTATGAGAGCAGATATTTCAGATTCATGGTATATGCTGATTTACAAGGTGCAAAAATGTGTTTTAAATTAAAACTAGCATTTGTGAAATGAATCGAGTCATTTCGTTTGCAAGTTAAGGATTAAGTCTCAAACCACAATCTGATTAAGATTACTGTTTAATAATTAGCTGTATTCAAGTTTGAGACCATATGCCCATGCTTATGTACTTTGATTTTACTAACCTTTTATTATATACAAAAGCTAATCTTGTCAGCTAATCAGCAGGCCATTTTTATCTGATGGGCCCTAATGTAAACATATACCCGTGAACCCTTATTACCGTTCATTTACCCATTATAACTTAAAAAAAAACAACACAAAAAACAGTTAGTGATATTTCCTAATCTAACAAATCTAATCTAACACCAGTCCTTCAGTGCTGAAGCAAAACATAATTTATCATTAAAGCAGCTTGCCTCAGCAAAGCTACATTCTCACCAGAAACATTTAAGGCTGTTCTTCTAGGTTTTTCCCACAAATGGTATTGACAGTACTGTTCCCAAAATTCAATACATTATAGGCTTATAAACATGGATTGTGCAAATCACAGAACAATTGGGTTTTTTTTTTAACATACACATATAAGGACACCAATATAATTAATAACCCAACAAATGCTACACAAAGCTCATCGTATGTGCTTAATAATCTTAAGAGTCTCAGCATGTTTCCTGTCTCAAATGTTGCCTGTTTACAGTGATAAAACACAGTGTGAAAGTGATGTGGTAGAAGTGGCATGTTGACCCAGTTTTTCCTCATCGTTTCATTTTTAGTAACACAATGCCATACACTCTTGCCCATTAGGAAGTGCACCTTTAAATGTGCAGCAAATCAAATCTAGCAGCAACATTTACATGTATGAAAACAAGTATCAGATATATGCCGCACTAATAATTAACAAAATTAATATACTCCGCTTAATGAGGAGTATATATTCTTGTTTGAATTGACATTAAATAATATTCAGTAATTCACTGATGTCTTCAAAAATAGCCAATTATTGCAGTCTGACAAGCGATTGCGATAGTGCGTATAGAAAACAAAATAGTGTCTGAATATAAGTCTGTTTCACTTAATTTACTATGTGACGATGTTTCAGACTGAGAAGGAGTACTGTAGCAGCTGTACTGATCATATTATTGTTTTACATATGGAAACAGTTTGAAAGCTGATGTGGATAAACCATACAAAATAATGGTATTTTATAGATAAGGGGTATTAGGATTAACATTAGACATTAGAGGACAGGTGAACATTATATATCTACAATATTCTATATGAAAAATTACTGGAGGCCCTCATTATCAGTGCATACATATTCATAGATATATTCATGTTTATAGGAATATTTAAACCCAAATTAGTGGCATGAGTTTGCATTATGCAAATAGGATCATGAATTAAACTTGATTAACTTTTGTTTTGGCAAATGATCTCGTTGTAATGCCTTGATCTACTTTTTTTAAAAATAATTATATTATTATATATAGCCAATATGCAAGGATTTTTTTTATATACAGTATGAGAACCTTGTCAATACACAAAATACTGCTACCCAATTGTAGTCCAGTTACTTTTACACTGCTTTTTTACACTGCTTTCCTCCTCTCACCATATTTACTATAAAGTAATATGTAGTTTGTTAATAAGACAGGAAAACAGTCAAATGTGCAGTGTTGGGTATTTAAGGACTAAGAATGTGAAAACAGGTTTTAAACTATTTCACATGATATTTATGAATGTATGAATGTATGTATGCCACAGATGTTGTAGTGCTAGTTCACTATAAACAGAAGTTTAAAAGGACACTGCAACTTTGAGCTCAGTTAAGAAATCTAATTCACAACCATTCTCATTCATGGTCTCCTTATAATGTTAAAGTCTTCTATTAAAAAACATATAACCTTCAGTGGATAATATTTACAGATAACCTTGGCATAGGTTAAGATCAAGAGTTTCATTATTAATGCCTTTTTTGGCCTTATTTTTTTGTCTTTTGATTTTATTTCTTTGACTCTGCAACTGCTTGATGTTCAGCGACATTCTGATCATCTGTCTGGACTAAGCATTTGGCTGGATTAGTTGAGTTAGCCTTTTTGTTAGTATTAGATGTGACATTAGATGTAACCTGCTGCAGACTGCGGGTAACGGGACCTCTCACTCGCAGAGAGAACTGCTCCTCTGTGCTGGGCTTCAACTCCACATCTCTTTGCTTTATTTTCCTCTCCATACCATGTACCCCATTGCTCTGCAGCTGAGATTTCCCTGTTGCTACTAAAGATTTTGATGCCAATGGTGACTGAGTGGCTTCCATCAGAATGAGTCTATTTTTTTTACTTATGTGAACTGCCGAGCCTGAGAGAATATAAGATGTTTTAGGCCTATAATTGCGCACAGTAATTTTCCCTTTGCCAATTTGAGCCTTGACTGGTAGATTCACATTGCTGGCTGAACCAGTCTCATTGGTCTGTGTTTTTGCTAAGGATTTCTGTCCTTGATTTAACCTTTGTGGTTTCATTATTACATCTGATACACGTGTGCGGATACGTCCATGGTTTTCCTGCGTTGGTGCGATGCTACCTTTTCTTTTTGGAGGTTTCCTGCAAATCGGTTTCATTGGGCAGCTGAAAGCCATATGTTTCTTCAGGCTGGCATGGTAAGTGAACTCCCTACTACAATGAGGACAAACATAAACCACCAGCTCCTCCTGTGAACTCTTTCGCCCTACTGGCCTCCCTCTTTGTACCCACATAGATTTCCTCTTACTATGAGCGCTCAGCTTTGTCTTAGCTTCTGCCTCATGGAAATGGAGCTTTTTTGGTTGTCCAAGCTTTTGAGAGATATTCTGTCTAAGGTTGACTCCTCTAGCAGGCAACAGAACTCCATTTTGCACTTTTGCAAATTGCTTGAGTGGAATGGGGTTCTTTTTCGGAGTGTAGCGTTTTTTGTCGCTAGCATTAGCACAGGCTAATATGTGCTTGTGTAGTTCGGGCATGTTGTCAAAGCCCCTGCCACACTTGGTGCAGCGAACTGTAGTGCTGAAAGTCTGTGGGATATTATGAGTTGTGAAGTTAGTGGCTGTGGTGGTGACTGGTCCAACTGGTGTTCGGTTGTGGTATGGAAATGGAGGTGGCTTAAAACTTGGGTAATGCTGGTTAATGCCAAGCCGCACATCTGTACCTTTGGGTTTGACACCTTCAGATGCCATAATCTTGATGGTAGTGTATAACTCCTCAGTAGTGTTTTCAGAGTTATTGTCAGCCTCTGGTTTTGGAATTGTTTGGTAGGATTGGCTAAGTTTGTCTTTTCTAAGACACGCTTTAGTAAAAGTATCAGCTCTTACTGGACAATTATGGTTTTCAGGTCTTAACTTACCATTTTCTACTTCAGTATGTGAGCACTCCTGCCCAGGATGGAGATCTCGATGATGTTGTTCTAGGTTGCAAAGAAAAGCAAACTCTTTGGAGCATATTCTGCAGACATAGATTTTACCAATGCCATGGTAACTGGATCGGTGCTCAAATAAACCAGTGTCACTCTCAAATAGCTGGACACAAAATTCACACTTATATGGCCAAGTGCCTGAGTGTTCACCAATATGCTGACTCAGACCCTTCATGGAATGGAAGAGCTCATCACAGGCATTACACATAAAGCGCTTGCATAGAGGAGGCAAGGGCAATTGCTCCTCACTCATAGGATTCTGCTGTATGGTAATGTCTGAGCTTTCCACTTTGAGATTATCAGTAGAGGATGAATTTTCTGCAGGCTCCACTGTTGTCTCTACTTTCTCTGAAACACTGGGACCAAGTGACGGCAGTACTGCTGCTACTGAATTCTCTAATGATTCTCCATTAGAGGATGTGTCCAATACTTGATCTTGAGCCTCAACAATGCCAGCCTCTGGCAGTTCTGAAACTGATGGCTCGATGTTGGCAGCCTGTAGTTGAGATGAAGGCTGGAGTTCTTGTGCTTCAGTGTGATCTGGTGGTGTTTTATCAAAGAGCGAGTGAACAGCATTAGCTTGGGGAACAGGGGTGGGATTAGAGGACTCCAGTGCAACAGTATACTCAATAACAACCACATTTGGAGAAAAACTCAGGGAACTGATGTTTGACTGGTTCACCAACACAGGAGAAATTAGATGTGTTTCAGGTGACAAGACAGAATCAATCACCAAGGTCCTTTGTGCTAGTTCACACACAGATGTATCTGTAAGATACTGAGGACCTTGTAAGCTTAGAGCTGGGGTTGTGGGGATGAGCGCATGGGTCACACTTCCAGGGGCGGAATTAAGCCAATTAGGAAGAGACACATTAAAAGCTGCCAACGAATTTCCGACAGAGAGCTCCACAGGAGTGTTGAGCGCTACAGTACTGGAGGACTGAGCAGTGGAGCAGATAGGTTGAACCTCTTGATTGGTTATGGATGTTTGCGCTGGTAGTAATATCTCTGTGGGCTCTGAAGTAGCTGAAAGGGGCTGGGCTGGAGAGGCAGTATGCAGTGCAGCAGAATTTGGCAGAGAAGGGGTTGCATCCAGTGCAGGAGGAGAGGGTGGAGGCAGCTCAGACATAACACTTTCAGGGTTAGCAGGAATTGGCTCAGACACAGCCATTGCTGCTAGATCTGTTTCTAAAGGAGCATTGATAGTTTCATGTGCTGGTGTAGGAACATCCACTACAGCATACTGGCTTAGCAATACTTTCTCCAACATGCTTGAGTTGGGTTTAGTCCTCCTAACTGATGTCTGGAAGGCTAAACATGCAGTTGAGTCAGACTCTGTACTCTTTCTGCTCATGCTCAGATCCAGAACACAGTCAGCTAAGACCTCACTGTCTCTCTTACCGACAGCACTGGAGAGATCTAGTGGCTGCTGATTACATGACCTGCCACCAGTCCCCGATGCAGAGCAATCCAATAGCAGACTTTCCTGAATGGTTTCAGCTGGATGATTTGTAGCTGGATTTACAGTTTCTATTTCTCCATTTTTAGATGAGCTCATAACAGCAGATGTGCAGTGACTGTCTATCTTTGGCACTTTAGGTGCAGAAGAATCAGTTTCCTGTACAACGGTAGATTTCAGCATTGGCGGACTGCTTTGCTGTGGGGAGATAGGAGGGGATGTTGTCCTTCTCTTAAACCTGCTACTTGTTGCAGGTAAAAGTGTTAGTGATAAAGGTGGGCAGAGTTTTTGGCCTTCACTGATCAGAGAAAATGATGACTTACTGCTATCCTGGTTCTGTAGAAGCTGCTTTAGCTTGGGAGACAGATAAATAGTTTTCTCCTTCTGTAAAACAATGGTCTCTAATGTCCGGGGGAAAACAGTGCCAATCAACGTACCTTCTGAAGCAGCGGAAGGTGTTGTTAAGATAGATTCAGACTCCAGTTCAGTTTTAATTTGTGGCAGTAAAGGTGGGGTAGATGTCCTCCTTTTGCCAGAGGATTGACCACTGAGGTCAGAGGTCATGTTGCAGTCATTAGAATCTATTTTAAGGGCCTGTGTAATTTGAGCTGGGTTGACGATAAAGGCATCCAGACCAATCACAGCAGCGGCAGAATTCAGCTCCATCACTTCACAATTAGTGACAGCACTGGTGGAGATGATTTTCCCATCAATGTAGAAGCTGAGGTTCTCAGAGATGTTGCTGGAAATATCGACCATATACTCCTCTTCTTGCCTGACTGCATCATTGCGTTGTGTATTGGAAGAGGTTTCTGGCGGACCACCAGAATGCTGAATTTGAACCTCATGAGAGTTTACAACTTTCTGACGGACTCCTCTGGGCAATAGACGACGTTCATGTATCCTGCGCTCATGCCTTCGCAAGCTGGTGTGAGTTCCAAATGCTTTCTTGCAGTACTTGCAGGCAAAAGAGCATTTAGTCTCTCCAAATTCATCCGCGTCACCTCTTCCTTCCACATCAGGCACAGGAGAGTTGCTGACTGGCTGGGCAGTCAGGGCAAGCTGGTCTTCCTCTTGTGAAGAGACCATTCCCTGAGTCTCTACGACAACCTGTGGAGCAGGGCTAATTATGAGACCACCTGCCCTTCTATTGGTGTTACTATGTCTTCTCTCATGTCGACGTCGGCAGAACTGTGTACTGAAGCACTTTCTGCAGTAGCGGCATTTAAATATCTGTGTGTGGCAGGATGACAAGGCATGCATGTGCCGTTCCAGGCCTTGCTTGGTAGTAAACCGTCTTTGACAGTGCTGACAGAAGAACATGCATGAACCCTTATGGTTGCCATCAGGGTTAATCTTGGGGTCATAGTCTGGGTCCAGGTCAGCATCTGCTGATTTATTGTCCTGTTTGAGCATTTCCAAGAGTTCAGTCTCACCCGTCTTACAGGGTATATTTTGATTTATTAAGTCAATGGTTTGCAAGGGTACTGGTTCCATGGTTGGTTTACCGATCCTCTGTGCTGGCAAGATGTTTTGGTCCTCCTCAGACTGCTCCATGATGTCATCAGTCCCTCCCTCTGGCTCTCTCTCTTTCTCCTTCAGTGAGTCATGTAGAGGGGGAGATTCCCCAGTCAGAGAATGCTGATGACTATCAGCGGGGCAGTGCAGAATTACATACTGCTGCTGCTTCTCTGACGAAACGAGCAGCTCCTCTGCTTTCACTAATGCAACAGATTAAAAATGCAAATCAGCTCCTATCTAAAATTTCTAATAAACTGATATGCTGGGAACATGATAAAGCTTATTTCACACAGCAATTATATGTACCACTTGGATTTTTATTAAAAAAATCATTTCCTATGTGGTATTCTATTGTTGTTGACATCAATATAAATGTTTACCGTTCTCAGAATCACCCATGTCTGCCCCACTGGCTGTTGTCAACCACCTGTTTGGTTTTACTCCTCCACCTCCTTTGTGCTTTTATTGATATTTCCTATTACCTGGGAGACAGAATAATTATCATTAATATCTCGTGTTATACTTCACATATTTCGCACAGACAGTGTAAGAGAATATATTTGTGCATGTGTGTGTGTGTGTGTGTCTCAGTGACAAACAAAGTAACCTATACAGAGTCATTACACAGCAGAATACACTATCCCAGTCCCTGCTTGGTAGTTAATATGCTAAAAAAAAACTACCATCCAGGGTTTGACAAGATTTGACAAATCCATAGTCGCACCCTTTTATTTGTTCCAAACCTCAAAAGCCTCATACTTTAGCCATTTTCCTGCTTTCCGCTTTGAAACAAAATCCTTTTTTTTTTTTTGCCCTGATCTATCATTTATGCCTCATGTAACCACCTGAATGGTTTTATATAACATACTCATGCTCCATATTGAAATGAAGGTCTGTACAGTCTCCCACCAGCCAAACTCAACTGTTGATAGCAGATATAACATATTTCATTTCAATCCTACTATATTACCTAGCGGATTAAGATTATAACACAGTGTGGTGCAGGGTAAGGTGGTAAACAGTGTAGGCGCACTTTGGCATTCAGGGAGCAATTAATATGCGTTTTATTATGTATTATTTGAGCAGTGTGCGAAGACGCTTGCTCATAAATCTGACCAAGCTTTGTTTAGCTCTGATGCACAGAAACAGACTGATTTTAAACCACACGGTACCGCCATATTACCACGAGGGAATGACAGTATGACCAGGAACCAGTACCAAGCACGCATAGTACACTCGATATCAGTATTTCAAGTGCAGACCGATTAGGATGCGAATTTGACTGATCAGCCTACGGTTTTGTTTATACGCTATGACATTGGCAATGTGTTTACAAACTGCGTCGGCCCGCGCATTAAATATATTCTTGCAAACCTAAATGATCCACAGTCTTGCACGAGCTACTTCGAGTGAATGATGTTGTTGTTGTTCATAAGAGAAGAGGGTGGCTTTATTCATTCGCTGCAGGTGGAGCCCACATGTTGCGGTTGTGTGTGTGTGTTTCACACAGACAGCTCCTTTAAATAAACGCGGCTCTAGCACCGCAGTCTGGAAGGTCATGGTCTCTCTCTCTCACACACACACACACACACACACACACACAGGCGGGATTATCTGTTGTTTCATGCACTGCAAAATCCTCGAAAATACTGCAAACGTTATGAGTTGTGGTTATATAAAATAACGCATGATGATCGGAAAAGCGTCAGCTGGTCACGAAATGTCATCGTCGTGTGATATAAACAAGATGTTATTTCCTACATTAGCTCACAGCGGTGGGCGAGCCTGGTCTATTTATTGTTTATTATTAATAGCATTATAGTAGGTTAGGAATTGCACACCTGTGCGTTTCTTACCGGCTTTGTTGGTATCTGGACACATGTGGGCAAGATTTGGCCTGGACGGTGCTGCAGTACGAGGCCCGGTGGCTAAAAGCTAAACGCTGATGTACACTGTCACTGCAGCACGCAGCGCACGCAGAGCGCACGCAGAGCGCACGCAGCCAACTGCGCATGCGCGAGCGCTCATTCTCCTACAGCGCTTAGGCTAGATCTATACTGCATACTACAGTACTAAAGAGTGTGTCTAAATAAGCATCTGGCGTGTACTTTTGGCATACTGTTTAGTACAGCTGTAGACCTTTGAGAAAAGGCATGGAAGTACCTTTTCAGCTCATCGAAAACTGTCATAGTGCAAATATCACCACTGCAAATTGTTATTCTAACTTAAGTTTATTCAAGTTAGTTTCTCCAAGCCCAAATATTATTTATATATATATATATATATATATATATATATATATATATATATATATATATATATATATATATACAGTATCTCACAAAAGTGAGTACACCTCACATTTTTGTAAATATTTGATTATATCTTTTCATGTGACAACACTGAAGAAATGACACTTTGCTACAATGTAAAGTAGTGAGTGTACAGCTTGTGTAACAGTGTAAACTTGCTGTCCCCTCAAAATAACTCAGCACACAGCCATTGATGTCTAAACCACTGGCAACAAAAGTAAGTTTCACTTAGGGGTGTACTCACTTTTGTTGCCAGCGGTTTAGACATTAATGGCTGTGTGTTGAGTTATTTTGAGGGGAGAGCAAATTTACACTGTTACACAAGCTGTACACTCACTACTTTACATTGTAGTAAAGTGTCATTTTTTCAGTGTTGTCACATGAAAAGATATAATCAACTATTTACAAAAAATGTGAGGGGTGTACTCACTTTTGTGAGATACTGTATAGATAGATAGATAGATAGATAGATAGATACACCATGGTCTGTGAAAATACATATTATATATACCAACTCATTCACAAGCATTTATTACTGCCAGCATCAGCCACACAATGTACTTTATATCGGGCAGACAGTAGGTGAAACACCCATTAACTCATCAGTTAAGTATCAGATTAAATAGGTCAACCCTGATTCAGCTCAGCAGTTAGTGACCAGATTTAGGTCCTACCTGATTTCTCATAAATGGATTAACAACCTCAGTAGGTCAAACAGGATTTAACTCATCAGGTAATGACCAGATAATACCTCAAAGCTTGGAAGTCACCAGTCCATCACAAGGCACCATGTTCACATATTTAAACATTCATTCACAGCTAGGGCAGTTTTGCATAGCCAGTCCTCCTACTCACATGTTTTTGGGAGGAAGGATGAAATCGGAGAACCTGGAGAAACCCACACGACACCGAGAGAACATACAAAGCTTTACACAGACAAACCAGCAACTGTGGAGCTGTGAGACTGCAACGCTATACCTGTTCCAACAGCATACCGCCATCAGTTAATTTATTCTTATAATTTTGTACTTTCAAAAATCCTGTATGTATTAGTATTATCTATAATTTTTAATTGTCCGTTTTGTTACTGCTCAAATGATTACTTTTAATGCCCATCAACTTTTAAAGCTGACCAATGCATTCAAACCATGGTTATGTGCAAAGAATGGTTCATTGTGGCTTTTTATAAGTTAATAACAGATTAATCTAAAATTTTAATGTTGATTATGATATGCTGATTACTGTTTTGGCCAATTTATCAACCATCTATTACCCTAAAGCATTCTTTGATTTGGCCCTCTGGCGGACCATCTCAATAGAGGGTGCTCTTTTCAGAAAATGTTCTAAATAGAACCTGTAAAGATAACGGCAACTGTTGACTATTTAAAGAATCCTTGAGAAAGTTAATGGTGTGTGTGTGTGTGTGTGTGTGTGTGTGTGTGTGAGTGACTGGGTGGAGCCTGGGATGGGGGATTGGCTATTTGAGGCTGGTGTACTGTAGGGTGTGGATCTTATTTGAATTCTGTGATTCATTCATTCTTGTAATTATTACAGATGGCCACTGGAGGTCAGTCTTTCAGTGCTTTAAAGGTTTATCATGAAACCCTATTTTCTTTCTTCTTTTTTTTAAATAATAAAATATTTCACCATGTACGTCCATTACAGTCTATTCAGCTTCCTTAGTATCGAAAACTAATATTTGCTGTACTGTAAGCCATTTAGAGTTGATCAGTCACTGAGACTATTTTTTTAGTTTTCTGTAATATTTAGTTCAGCCCATGTATATAAGTATCAATAGGATCCAAACAGGCACCTACAGAGGGCTTGGGGTTGGGCTGTGGAGGCTTGAGGACAACCAGATTTTAAGTTTAAGGGGCAATTAGTTTTTCACATGGGTGATATGTGTTGGATAACTTTTTTTTTGCTTCAATAAAAAATAATAATAATAAAAACTGTATTATGTGTTGACTCGGGTTGCCTTTGTTTTATGTTGTATTTTGTTTGAAGATCTAAAACTATTAAGCATGAGATATACACAAAAATATACGCAAATACTTTTTCACAGCACTGTAGATCCAAGAATGTTTGATATCCATGAAAGCAGAGTATTTTTGTGAGTTTTTTTAAAAGAATATCAAAAGGTTAAACAATAAAGGCAATTTTTCACAGCCTTCTTTGCTCGTATTTACCAAGGGTGCCAATATTAGTGGAGGGCACTGTAGACACAAAAACAGAAGAAATCAGAAGAAAATACTTTTTCACAGCACTGTATGTCGGCTTTTTAGCATGACTTATGGACACCGCTTTTTAAGATTTCCAGATAGAATATAAATAGGAGGCAAATATCTAGCAATATATTGGCATTGAGTAATAAATAAGCAACCCTGTGATTATCATAGTTACTTTCCAGATATTGCAGTTAATGCGTATATTATGCTGTATACATGCATGATGGTGTACTAGGCGGTACACAGATAAGCACATTCTACACATAGTTGAGGAAGTATCTGCCTGGCACAGCAGCAGTTTAGTTATTTATTATGTAGGGGAGTCATGCACAATTCAACATTAGAACATGTGAAATTTATATCGGGGGTGTTCATTTGTTGCTTCTCTACTGTGAGGTCATGTTTTCAGGCTGTAATGTAGGGGCTTATTTGGTAAATCTGTTATTGAAGATTTGAACTTACATCTGTTGACATATGTGAAATGTTTTTGTTCCTTGTAGAATATGCTCTACTGTCAGCATTAGTGCCCTTTCATTGATTATGCCTTCATTCTGATAAACACATATTTGCCATTACAACAAGTATGTGTTCTCTTTCATTTTTCCACTGATGAATAAGTTAGTTACAGTTTGTAGATTTTATAGATGTATATTATATCCACTTTTGAACAGCGCAGAGTAGGAAAGCATTATAAAGCTGGTGTTGAGTCTGCTTGGCACAAGGCTTGCTGACCAAAATGACTGTGGAAACAGCATTTAATACTGGCATGCACTGGCTCATGTGAATTAAATCCAATTGTGGAAGTGACATACTTGTGTGTGTATGCTCTGTGTGTGGATTTGTGTGTGTGTGTGTGTGTGTGTGTGTGTGTGTGTGTGTGTGTGTGTGTGCATCTGTCTGTCTGTATTGTTCACATACACATCCACATACACATTCAGATACACAAACACATCCATACATCTAAAGCAGAATCCATCAAACAGCCAGTTTAGATATAGTGCTCTCTCTTTTGTGTGTGTGTGTGTGTGTGTGTGTGTGCAATGTACATATCACAAACTTCACTTAGCAAGGCTCTATTCTCCTCAACAATTGTGAATTCTAGTGACATCTCGGTGCTCTGGGTAAATGTGCACCTACACTCCTGCATCTGTTCATCCTCCCATACTCTCTCTCTCTCTCTCTCTCTCTCTCTCTCTCTCTCTCTCTCTCTCTCACACACACACACACACACAGACACACACACACACACATGTGAACCGCATGTGAACAGCATGTTCCAACCATGATGTTCTTATATGTTAATGTATACGAGCACATGTATAGTGGTACGCAGCTGATCGTGTGAACTCTGTGTGTGTGTGTGTGTGTGTGTTATTCTACTGTCACTACTGTGTGTGTAGTTTGCAGGACCACGTCAGTCTTTTTAAACGCATGCATACATGTGTGTGACAGCACACACTTATTAAACTGTTGTAATGTAATTAAACCAATATAATCATAAAGACTGTTCTGTGCCTTGTCCATTATTCATATTCACTTAACATCTTTTAACACACTTAGTAGTGTTTGACCTTGTAGTGTGCAGTTCCAGGAGTTCCAGTTCCCAAACGAGGATGGGTTCCCTTTTGAGTCTGGTTTCTCTAAAAGTTCCTTCATCATGTCGTTTTGTGGAGGTTTTCCTTGCTACTGTCACCTCTGGCTTGATCAATATGGATCTGAATCTATATCCTGATTTATAAATAAAATTGAATTGAATTAATATGTAATGTTTTTTTTGTTTGTTTTTTTTTTGTGCGTGTGCGTCTGTACATTTATGTGTACTGCATGTCATCAGGGTTTTTCTAGAGGATAGCTCCAGAGAAAAGAATTTCTTCACCTGTGGTTTATGTCAGTGGTAAGCAGAGCTGAACTCTGGTGCATTGCACTGCATGGCACAGAAGTATTTTTGATTGTACTTTGTAAATTTTTTTTTACTCATTTGTAAGTCGCTTTCGATAAAAGTGTCTGCTAAGTGAATACATGTAAATGTAAGTGCTTTGCCAAAACTGACGAGCAAACTGAATATTTCATTTCTAGCCACCCAAATGTACTTAGTTAAATTCGACCCTTTAGGACAGACAGGACACAGGACAAACTTTTTTCCATTTTTTCCCCCTTGATATTAATGTTGACACTTCCATATAATAACACGTATATTGATCAATGGTGTTCTCACACTGTTAGCACCCATAAAAGGTGCTCTTCCACCTCCTAAATTCCAGTTTAACCCCTGCATGTCATACTGCATCTTTGATGATACATTCATGATGCTTCCTCTATACAATAACCTAGGCCGGTATTTTAGGTGTAGGATGATAGGAAAATAGACAGACCAATGATTACTAACATCCTGTGCTGTTCATTAGGCCTGTGAATAAAGTGTTGCGGTGTGTTTCACATCATGTCATGTTTATAGCAAGTGTAACTGAGTGTACCTAAGCCAGTTCTGACATTCAGTGACTAACAATAACAGGTTCGCCGTGGTTTTACCAGAAAAGAGCACAGAATATGTGGACCCAGACACCATAATTTGAGTACAATTTCAGTTGCGTCGTAACAATTGGGACGTGGCAGGACATATGTGCGGAGTCTCTTTATTATAAAGAGAAGGAAAACCAGACATATGTCCAAAACCAAACCGGGTTCACAACAGAGGCAAAGTTAAGTCCATACTGTGCATCCAAAACACAGGCAAAATCTCAGGGATATTATTATCAAACATGAACATGAAAAACTATAAATATATATAGAATAAGGGGCATTAACAAGACAAATAAAGAGAAGCAGTCTAAGGAGATGAAGCATGAGGAGAACAAGGTGTATGTTTATAACCACACCCTTTTCACTATATAGTGCACTAGTGTTGCCACTTTATAATCATATCTAGCGTAGTGTAGATATCTGGTGCGTTCCTGAAAAAAGCACTTCAATAAGATAGTGTCAACAATGTTCTGGATCAAGAAAGCGGTTAAAAATGAAAGAACTTTTAAAGGAAAAATGAATATTTTCATATTTTAACGAGTTTTAATTTGTAAATAAATGCCATGGCTAAAATAATGAATAAAAATCTCACAAACTAACAAGCTATTAGTTGTTATTGTTGTTGCTAATAGTTGTTGCTTGGCAACAGTTTGCACACATATCATTTTTTGTTGTTTTTATTTAGTTATGGTCAATATTTAGACAAAAACATACCACATTATTATCATTGTCTTGACATGTATAGTTCATTACACAGTCGCCTTCATCAGTACAGTTTTACAGTACATTATCTGCGTATGGGTAATATACTGAAAATATTTATACTGCTTTTGAGTGGGTTTTAGTAAGTAATAAGCACAGCACACCATTTCAGATAGAGGCAACCAGAGCTTACTGATACTATACATATACATTATATATTTGACTGTCTTATGCCAAGATTTTTGTACAGTAGTAAACAATAACATTTAAAAACAGCACTTAATGGAACATTAGATTTGATAGATAAACAGTAGATATTATGGGGCTTCAGTGAGGTGTACAAATCTAAAATAATAAAATGTATACAGGAATTTATATTAACCTTTATTTATTTGGCATATGCCAATTTTATGCAAAGAGACCTACAAGCGAGAAATAAATTTAATCGAAACATTTATCTGAACATGCAATGATTCTAGCTAAAGATAAAGCTAACTGTTGTGAAACTCTTCATTTATTCTTTCGTCTTCAGGTCAGGGTTGTAGATCCAGAGCATATCTCAGGAATACTGGGTGTGAGGCGGAAATACACCCTGGATGGGACACAAGTCCATCAAAAGACACACACACACACACACACACTTATTCACACAATTTAGAGTAGCCAATCCACCTACTGGCATGTTTTTTTTAAAAGTGGAGGAAACCGGTAAAACTGGAGAAACCTCACATGAACACAGGGAGAACATTTAAAACTCCCCACAGACAGTAACCTGATATCAGCATCAAATCGAGAATCCTGGAGCTTTGAGGCAGCAACACCACTGTGCCGGTTTGAATTTTAAAATTCAGATATATACAACCCCTCCCTTCAGTGTTCCATCCAAATCTACAACCCAAAACACATGCACAAACTTTGCTTAGGCTACAGGTTCACAATCCTTGTCCTGGTGTACCCCTTATCCTGAACATTTTTGTGTTTTTCTTGCTACCAACATACCTAATACACTTAATAATCAAACTAACACCCTTCCTGCATTGATGTGGGTGTGTTAGAGCAAGGAAAACACTAAATTGTGCAGGACAGGAGGGAGTACTCTAGGACCAAGGTTGCAAATCTGTGGCCTGTGCCAGAATACATGAATGTAGGAGAAGTAGCAGCGGTGAGAACAAATGGCGTTAGGACATAGATCTTCCTGACCCCAAATAATTAAACATTCCCCTTTCCCAATAATTCATAGCTAAGCTTAATCGATTGCACTGTTTTTGCTCCTTCCTTCCTATTTTAGCAACAACACTCAATGTATCTAAAGCAACATCACAGGAAAGAGGTGCATGGCAAAACCACAATGACATGGGCACATCTAACACTGTCAGATTAATGCCTGCCAATGCTGGGCAAAGGACATTGCCAGGACATGATAAAGGCCTATGCCATGTCCCAGAGTACAGATGGTGAAGATCACGCCACACAATGCTACTTTAAACACACACACACACACGCGCGCATAGCAGGACAATGGACGTCTCTGATCAGTGTTATCACATGTAGGCAATCACATGTTCCAGCTGGGTCTCACAATGCAGCACTTACAGTGAAAGTTGGATGCAGCAAGAGAGAGAGAGAAAGAGAGAGAGAGAGATTCACATAACAACACACATTCACACACTACTCAGACATTCCTGACACTCAAATATAAGATTCTCCATTTCACCAGATTTCATCAATTTTACATTGAAGTGCATGTACTTTAACATACACCACAAAATTCATTCATGTTTTCAGACACGTGACCGTATACACATGTGATCTTGGGTAGCACTGGGAAGCCAGAGGCACTTAGGTGAAAAAATTTGCTTTACTGGGGTGATATTCTGAAGCATCAATCTTACAGGGTAAGATCTTACAGTGCTCTTGAAACAAACAAGAAAAACAACATTAGATGAACACTTACTTAAAAAACCCTCTTAAACAGGTCAGCACATGACATTATGTAACCGTATGAAATAGTTTTTTATTGGTCAGCAAGAAGTGAGATGGAAATGACTGTTATGACAAGGAAAATTGAAAATTAATTAAACAAACTGTGAAAGTATTAAATGAATAGTAAATGTAGGAGTGTAAAATTAGGAGGGTAAATATAAAACTACACCCCAGTTTATACTACACTAGTTTCTGTAGTCTGTGAATACTGGTTCTGACACATTTAGTTGATTCTGTTTCCCAAAATATAATGCAACTAGTAGCCTAATTTAAATTCAGTTTAATTCAGTTTTATTTGTACTGTGATTTTAATGGAGATTTGCATGAATTTATAAATTCAGGATAGAAATTTTACATTTATTAATTTATCCCTAATGAACAAGCCAGAGCTGACAGTGACAAGGAAAATTAATTGAGATGATATGATTAAGAAACCTTAAGAAGAACCAGACTCAAATGGGAACCCATCCTCATCTGGGTGACAACAAATTATAAATAATTATAACATAATCATAAATAATTCCCTTCTATAACTGTGTACTACATGGTGAAAAAGTGCATTTGTGTAACCAGGAAATTCATTACAGTTTTCACATGAAGTCTATTTTGTGAAGTCAACAACTGTTCACTGATGGAGGCTTGACTGCAAAACAATTTTGTGGCAATTGAAGTCCTAAAGCTATTATGCAGCAACTGTAGTCCTAAGTCATTGTCACAAAACTGTTCGAATCAATTTCAGTCCAAAGCCATCTTCAAGGTTTTAAAGTGGTACCATCCAAGTAATCTCACTGATTTTTAAATGACTGCAACACTGAACAAGATCGTTTGTAAATTCATGTTAATGAACATGGTCTTTGTCTTGTGATCTTCGTATCTGTTAAAAAACACTGATCAGAACACACTTCAAATCACAACCAGATGTGAACCTTTCTGATAAGGTTTAAAAAAAATCAATAGTGCACTTCCTATTCAAATCTGGTTTTGTATCTGTTTAGAACACATTATTATGTTCAATCTGAATAATGTGCTCATATTCGACTACATTTCTCATTAAGCATGTCCAGAATGTCCAGAATGGATAGAATGAGCAATAATGTAACCAACAAAAAGTGAAAAACACAACTCAGTAGTGCTGTCTAAACAGCAAAGAACTGGCATAAACAGTATACAGCGGTATTAATTCTGGTTCTGGTAAATAGAAACAGATGGAGGGGATAATCATCAGATAGTATAAGCCAAACAAGAGCTGACAAACAATCCTCAACATTGTGAGGGCAAATATGGCAGAACCTTCTTGACAATTTGCTGTTTGGGCGAGTTGGGCATGGGTTGCATCATTCCCAAGCTATCACTATAACGGGCACTGTTGTGGAAGTTTTTTTTAAGGAACCCATAAATTTAGATGCATGAAATATACAATTCTATGATGCTATACATAACTTGACCTTAATGAAGAAAATATTATATTACACGGACTATGTTTGGGTAATTTAACCACAAATAAAGCAAATTACTGAAAGTTTGAGACAACAAAGAGAAAAAAAGAAAAAAAAAGATTAGGAAAAAAAAGTGATAAACAAAACTCAGCACATATTATTAGGAGCATTAGGGCATGAGAAGGGGTTTTTACTGTTTTCCAAAAACATAGATGTATCAGTCTCAGCTGCCCAAAATCAATATGACCCATGAACAGTACACTGCTAAGTAGCAACTGGGAACTTTGATCAGGCATTGACTTTTCAGTCTACTCCATACAGCTCTGATGAAAATGTCTTTTTTTTTCTCTGATAATCATGCCCTGTGTGTACTGGTGGAAATAGAAAGAAAAAAAACAGCATCTCTTTCAAACCTAGACATACTGGTACCTTAAAACATACAGTGCACTCATTGAATTCATAATGTCAGCAGAGCAACAAGATATCCTGTTTAGCCTGTTCCAGGGAGTCGGAGCTCTTAACTCCCGAGTGTGAAAATTGTCTTTTTGGCATCTTCAAGCCCCAATCAGGAGTCACTACAGCTTCTGTGCTGAGTTTAGATACTCCAACAACAGGTTCTTTCAATATGAATGTGATGCTAATGGCAGTTGGAAAGACATACTGTAGCCGTATGTGATTTTGTTGTTGTTTTTTTTGTTGCTGTTCAGACCTATATTAAGGCCTTCATCAAGTATTATATACAAATGGATGACAAATTAAAGGAAAAACACTGGCTGTGTCATGCTGTGTGAGGCGTTTTGCTGGAGTAGATTGGGTCCACTTGGCCTCTTAGAGGGATAGATCATTCCGAATCCATACAAAGTTATATCCTTCCAGTACCAGTCCAGAAACTTGTGCAGACTACAGTATGCCATTAATGCATCTTACTAAGGCACTTTATTTTGGTTTTGAAAATTTTGTCACTTTGTACACTACCCAAAAATTGGTGTCACAGTCAATCTATGATGGCAAGATGATAGAGTAATCAATGAACTATCAATTTCTTCTGCATAATAACATTATAAATACAAGTTAGCCCAATATCTGTTGTTTCACAGGTCAAGTTGAATTTGGTCCCACTAGTGGTACAACCAGACTGATAGTACCGTCACATTTTCTTTTTTCTTTTTCTTTTTTGCATAATCATCTCATTTACACAATCACATGTGAAAAGCATGTTATTATTTTTTTCAAATGGGGTTAAGTGAAATAATATTTACAGGCTCCAAAAAAATTTTTTTAAATTGAGAAGTGACATCATGCCTCAATGTTTCTGCAGTTTCTAACTGTGAACAGTTTAATCGGAAGAATTAAGCTCAGGTAAAGAGCCATTAGAGTGAAACTAAACACCCTCACCAGTTTCTACGTCATGCTTGCTCAGCTTCAACCATAAAGGGCAGGAGTCCAGCACAGTTTAGTGATTCGACACTTGATTTATCCTGATTCCAAACTGAGCTAGATTCCAATCCATCATAATCCGAGTGGAGTTGGATACTAATGGTCTATAAAATGTGACTGCTTCTGCTGATATAGTACACCAAGAGGGCCATTTGTGTTTGTGTGTGTGTGTAAAAGGGGGGGTAGCTAGTTTTCAGGCGTTCATTGTGTTGGACTCTGAAGTACACATGAGCCTGACCAAAATACCACCGATTCTGCACTCAAAGATTAACATATATGAAGTACACAGGAGGGAGTTGGTGTCAAGTCAAGTTTATCAGTAAGTATTTGAGTGTGTGCGCGTGTGAGAGAGAGAGAATTTATGAGCATGTGGGAGAACTTAAAATACATGTGTGTATATATATATATATATATATATATATATATATATATATATATATATATGTATGTATGTATGTATACATACACAAATATACACAAATTGATCAGCATGGATGCGTAACTGATATATATGTGTACCTGACACTTCATATATTATACTATACCTTATATCTTACTATATGATCTCTAATCAATGTGCATAAGTTGGTCCTTGTTTTCCTATCTCCTGCCATCATGGGTGCTATAGTGCACATTCAGGAAGTGTCCCACCCGTCTGAGACATGCAGAAATTTTTCGTGGGACCTATATACTGTAGCTGAGGGTCTGACTGAGACTCCGTGCTATAAGAGCCCCATTGTTCAATCCAGAGAGAGGCGAACTGGGCTGCTGCCTAAAACCACATGGAAACGCGCACACACAAGTGCCAGTGTTATGTGCCTCACATTACTTAACTGACCAAATCTAGGTAGGTACCACGTAGGTACAGAGAGAGTGGGACAGAGAAATGAATGAGCTGGTTATGACGTGATACCAGTGAGGATTAGCATAATAACGGTAATAACTGTAGCGTGTTATTGATTATAGGCATGTACACTGTTACCTGACAACTTTCACAAAAACATCATTACAGAAATGCTCGATCTCACGCATGTCAGAAAGCTTACTGAGGCACAAAACACACTGAGATATCAATTTTCACTTTTTAATCGAAACAGTATGAACATCCAAAAAGAAAAAGGAAAAAAACACTGCAATTAAATAAAATGACTTAGACAGCAGACAGTAAAGTGAGGACCTGGCGTATAGACTAAGCATAAAAAAAAGGCATCGTTGCAAACTGTTGCTGTGTCTCAAACCATTTTACATTAAACATTTTTTGTCAGTCAGTGCACATATTAAAGCAAGCACCGCATAACACACACCCCTTAATTACGCAGCAAAAAGAGTCACTTCTTGTCCAGTGAACCTGAGGTTAAAGCACAAGTCTGGTAGCCAGACCACATGATGTAAAAGGCTGATGAGACCGAGTGTCTCTAAGCTTCTTAAATGTTTTCCAGATTGAACAGAATTTCCAAAAATGACCCTGGTTGAAAAACTTTAAGCAGCATTCACACTGGCATTATGCTGTGGAGTAAAGTAAATATGAAGTAATTACTGCTGAAAAGGGAGGCTGTTAAAAACAACCACGTCAATTTGAATTCACATTAATGAACTGCAAGAGTTGAACATAGAAAATACCCGAGCCGTTAGCCATTCCATTAATGTTCTGTCAAAGTTTTATATGTCAGGATTAAAGCTACTAGTTAAACCAAAATATGAAAGATATTATGCAGGCCCAATTTGTCCTGACATCTGATCTGCTTGGGAACGTTTACAACATGTTACAATCTCTTTATAAAATGCCTATAATCTGGTTATAAAATGCTTTTTATGTGTCATACTACTGCAGCACATTAATGTTTGTCATGCCACATGGAATTGATTGTGGATATAGACTCAAGTACTGCTGGTGTGTGTTCAAGCATGCTTTCGATACATAGAATGCAATAAAAAAAGAGAGAAAGTTAAAGGCTGGTGAGTTATGGCCATTTTTGGTGTTATTTACATATGTACTATTTCGCGTTTCTGTACTTTACCTCATATCTCCCCGTTATTTTAAAAGATATTTTAGTTTTTGTTTTTTTTTAACTGGCTGTTAATGTGTTTGCTCATTAGGTCTGCATAACAACCCAGATGTGTTGTAAGTATATGTGACACATTCAAATTCTTCCTCCTCCTTTACTTCCTGTCTGAATCTTTGGCAGCGGTGGGGGTTATGGGGAGGGTTTTTTGTTTGTTTGTTGGGGGGGGGGGGGGAGGTTAGGGTGATGGGGGAAGTGTCCAAATCAATGGTTCTAGGGATAGGGTAAGGCAGGATGCTGCCCTAATAGTCCTGGATGATTAGAGTGCTCCTGGCTTGCTTATTTAATGACAGGAAATGACATCAGTTCAGTAGTTCAGAATTTCCAGAACTTCTTCTTTTTCTTCTTTTCTTCCTGTCGTGCCACCTTCCTTTTCAGGGGCTAAAAAGAGCAACAACATCAGACAGACTTTAGTTTGAGCAAATGACACACACCTACTATCAACACACACACACACACACACGAACTTCCCCACATCCCCTTACCTTGACAGAATTATGCGAGAATTCAAGATTAATCGGGGTGGGGTGGGGGGGAGGGGTTGGGAATAAGAGGAGGACATGATTACTGTAAAGTTTTGGACATTGATCATCTAGGGTAATTAATGTCTTGATATCAATATTATATTAATGTTATTGGCATTAAATCCACATTTATCTTTGTTGTTGAATTATTGTTAGTAACACAAATGTCTTGTATAAGTTGATGACACTTTATGTTGCCACTCCAAGTGCCCTGGGTTCGCTCTCTCTCTCTCTCTCTCTCTCTCTCTCTCTCTCTCTCTCTCTCTCTCTCTCTCTTTTTACACAAAACAGGCTAATGGCTGCAGTCTGGTGCATAATGACATTCTAATCACAGCACTTTGGGGAACACAATATGTCTGCTATTCAAGTGATTAAAGTTGTGAGAACCCTGTTGTTAGGCAGCTGATGAAAATGGCTAACTAATGACAATTTACCTAGTTAACACATAGTCTTTACCATAGGCTTGTTTGTAAATTATTAAAAACAGACTACATATGATTAAGATTAGACTGTATTAAACATTAGATGTAGACATACAGAAGTAGAATACCACAAGTGGACTGTGTGTGTGTGTGTGTGTGTGTGTGTGTTTATATATATATATATATATATATATATATATATATATATATATATATATATATATATATATATATATATATATATAATCTTCCCATAATAGTGAAAATGGTATAGGGCAACATTGGAGTTGCAGCATAGTGTCACATCATTTTATCCGTATTAGAATTATAAGTGGGTTATATTAATAAATAATTGATCAACGCTTGGTGATATTACAGAGAATGAGAGGCCATGTTGTTTTTGAGGCTTTTGTTTCTTTCCAGTCCTACAACACAGAAAATCATTTAGTGTTAGCATGCAAATGTTTCCTTCTCCTTGTTTTGGGATTTTTGCTCCATTTTCCCAAACTATTTAGTCTCAGTTCAAGATTTAAGATTCAATTCCTACCCACTAACAAGTTCTCCCATATAAAATGACAGCTACCAGCCTGGGAGGGCAAAGGTTAACACGTGCTTCCTCTGCGACATACTATGCTATCTACACATGAGCTAATAATGGCTTGTAAAACTGTAAAGTTACTGTGTTAACTGTGTAATATCTGTCTGACTGATAGGGTTTTGATAGTACTGCAAAACAATGTATATAAATAACTTAATCTGCTTATTCATAGGCCCTGACTTATTTGTACTAGTATAAGGCTAAGTTTTGATGACGGCTACAAAGCACTACTAGAAGTCCCTCTAGATAAGGGTCTCTGCTAATGCCATAAATGTAAATATAAATGTAAACTCCTCCCACCCTGAGATTTATGTCCTATTTATGTCCTTTTGGACTCAATTCAAAATCAAAATTCCATGATGGTGGATAAATACTTATAACCATTGCACCACTTGCAAGTGCTATTCAATCCAAATGTTAACACAGCAACCACATGCATTTTCCACAAAACAGTGATGTAGCTATTGCACTTACGAGTATTGTCCCATCCTCCTGACCACCACGACTATCACTGCAATGATGATGACCACAGCGACCAGTGCACCAAACACAATGCCTACCACTTGACCCGTGCTCATACCTACAGAGAGAAAGAAAGAGAGAGAAAGAGATGTACACTTAATAACTAATGTTTACATGTGTATATGAGATTACAAAACACATTTGTAACTTCGCTCAGGATACTAGTATCTGCCAGGTGTTGTAAATGTAAGTCTGTGTCTCACCCTCTGAGTCCTCCACTTCCACCTCATCCCTCTCTGTTTCGATCCCTTGGTCAGCCTCTGCGTTTAATACTGTCTCTGTGATTGACAGCCCTGTTTTTGGAGCTTCAGTTTCACCTGCTACCTCAATAACTTCAGGTGTAGCTTCTGTAGCTGCAGCATCCTCTGCCTCCACAGTTGTTTCGGTGTTTTCGGCAGGAGCTTCCGTAACTCCTTCTGTTGCTTCTGCTTGCGCCGTCTGAGCTGTAGTATGAACTGATGGTGCTTCTGTTTCCTTCACAGGAACTTCAGTATGAACTGATGGTGTCTCTGCTTCCTTCACAGGAACTTCAGTATGAACTGATGGTGTCTCTGCTTCCACCACAGGAACTTTAGTATGAGCTGATGGTGTCTCTGCTTCCACCACAGGAACTTCAGTATGAGCTGATGATTTCTCTGCTTCCACCACAGCAGCTTCAGTAGCAGCTGGTGCTGGTGCTTCGGTGACAGGTTCCTCCACCTCCTTTAATGTCTCTGCAACCTCAGTGGGCCCAAAGGCCCCTGTCACTTGTGCCAGCGCCTCATCTGTGGGTACCACAATAGTACCTGTGCGAAAGCCAACCAATGTAGAAATGTTATGGCTTAAACAGCATTTTAACAAATGAATCATTTGGTATGAGGTTTACTTAATGTCACTCAAATGTTTTTATGATTAGATCTTCTAGGGGAAATTAATTAAGAGTATGCATAGTGGTTAAAGTGTGAAAATGGTTCATTTTTCTTTTTTCTTTCGTTCACTGTTTTAAATGTGGGGCTTATAATTGACAATTGACTGGAAAGTGTTACTGCATCATTATATATAATAACCTATCATGTTTCAGTACGCAAACAAAGGCCAAGAAACTCTACATTACCATAAAAAGGGGTGAATACATATTATCGGTGTTTTCAATTTGCATATTAGTCTAGATTTTTAATACTTAGTACTTTTATAATCAACTATAGATCTTGTTTTTGTCTGCTTCTCACACGCTCTTGCTTTGGTAGTTGGAGTGGTAGACTGAGGAGTCAAAATTTTCTGAAACAAACCGTCTCTGTTAAAATGACACAAAATACAGACACACACGCAAAATATCCTATCCACACCTCCAAGGCAAGGCCCCTCTTAAACCCCACCCTGACGAGCTCATATCCCGCCTGCGTCATCACTCATTCCAAACACGTCGGCTCACTTCCTTTAGATGCAGCTGGAAAGAAGCACGAGATCCTTGGGAGGAAATAAGTTCAGTTTTATCATTAAAACTTCGTACTCTTTAAAACTGAACTGGACTGCAAGTGTCTTCTCAGTATCTTTTACTAGCGCAGATGTTCTTAGCGTAAAAAAAAAAAAAAAGCCAGCTGGAGCCCATATGGGTGAGGGAACCACCCTTTACAATAACATCCCTGATCACCAGAGAACAATGCTATAACCTAGCGGTAGAGAATTTTTACCACAAAGTTTCAGAGCAGTACGAGCTACACTTTGTGGTAGTAATCAATGTGTAAATAATGGCATAATGATTGTACATCTCAAATTGTGTGTGTTACTGCTTTGAGCTGACGGACACTTTTGTGTCTACAAATCTGTGAACATGTGCAGGCATTATGCGCATAAATTTACCAGCATACTTGCATTGACACTTGAATAAGTGCACTGGGGTTAGTTTCATGTGAACTTAGCCAGAACTTACAGAAAACAAAAAAACAAAGAAGGTTATTTGTGATAACATTACACTGAATTTTGTCACACATTGACTTTTTCATGTTGTTTAACTAAGAAAAAAACATATAATCATAACTGCTACAACTTTTTTGACATACGTTCAACAAACTAATAGGTTATAAACAGTTTTTCAAAAATAACAATGTGTTGTCCTTAAATAAAAAACAAATGCTTATCACATTGCCACACATACCACTTAAGGGTGATAACAGTAACTCCACTTCACTTCATATCGGGTCGCACTGCACCCGCCCAATTCTGAATATTTTCCAATAACACCACACCTTGTCATGCTTTATAGCTCATAATACATTTCATCTCTTCTGACAACTAATCCTCAAGCTGCTGTATATTCAGTCCCTCAAGGATTTCATGATTTTGCAAAATATTAAATAAACGCTGCAATATTCTGAGGAAATTTCTTTAATTGTTTAATTTAGATTTTCTTCAGATTTGGTCGCATCATGTGACATCATCACAACACGCATTCAGCCAAAGCCCTCTTCGAGTTGTATGTTGAACATGAGTTCAGCTAAAAAGTCTAATTTACCAACAAACATCACTGCGAAAGACGTAAATTCAAGTAGTTTTCCGCAAAAAAAATCCCCACACACAAAAAACTGCACAAGTTGCATCGCAAATTTTGAAGGAGAAAATAAAGCCGTAGTAAAATCAATCCCAAAAATCCTGAACGGACTGACTTTTGCTTTAGTACAAGTTCCAGTTCTCGTCTGTTAAGTATACCATTTAAGAAGTTCCCACTCAACCAATCAGAATTTGCTAGACACACAACATAACAGATGTGCACACATTGCATATTGATGATGTGTTATGCCTACCCATGCCCCTACAGTCTTTGTAATAACTCAAACTAACATATAACCAGCCCATATGCTTTCACTGATGTTTACAACACATACAGTATTTCTAGTCCTGCCATGCCAAGATGGTACAAAGATGCTCCAATGAGTATGATTAGTGAATCCTCATCCAAAGCAATACTTCTCTTTGTAGATAGTAAGTTTAATTGTGTTGCCCTGTCACTGGGGAAACCCAGAACTGCAGAAAGATGTTTTTATACTGGCCTTTCCCCTTTTATTACTTTCACATGACAAACGAACAAGCGATGTCGTGCTGTTCTGATGACATTACAGATAACTCATTCATTTGGCGCAGGATTGCCATACATTGCAATCGGTCGGCATATATTCGATTTGATTTAAGTTCAACAACTTCACTGGGCACGTTTTTAGCTTTGGATGAAGTAATAAACTGACAAAATTAAAAGTAAGTTGAGATAGAATTTTGAGATTTTTCTGTGGCCTCCTTGGTGGCAATCTAAAGTCTTTCCCAATAGTTCCCTGATGTGCCGAGCTAACACCTGGAATCTTCTCTAGTACATAAACTGCATCTGAATCAATCCTAATCAATCAATCAAACAACGGGTAACATTCCAATAACCAAATGTATCACTACAGAATGACGCTTCGAATACACCAAACTATTTTTATGCAACATTGCATTGCTCCTCCGATGAATACTCTAGTTGGTTAGAATAGTAGGTTGTAATTTTAGATTTTTATAGCCTTTTACAGTAAACGTGGGTCTTTTTTTAGTCTCAGATAATAGAGTATAGTAAACTGAATGCACGAAACCAACTTCAACGTCAGACTGCTCTAGGACATGATGTCATTTTGTTCTTTCTCCCTTCCCTTTTTTTTAAAAAGGTCTTCCATTGTGTTGCCATGGCTTTTGGGCCGGAGAGGGCATTTGTGCTATCTTTATCACTGCAGGCCACGCATGCTATAAGGCATTTAGTCAAAATCACCATTAGCAGCAGACTGGTACAAAAACACACACAGACATGGCTAGGAGGGGGTGGTCCCTGAGAAGAGAACTTTGTGTCCTGTTGGTTCACAGAGAGAGAGAGAGGAGAGAGAGAGAGAGAGAGAGAGAGAGAGAGAGAGAGAAAGAGGATGATGGAAGAGTTGTGTGTGTGTGTGTGTGTGTGTACTTTATGCCTTACAGACATTGTTAACAATTGCCTCATTATGTCGTGGTCTCAACAATTAGCCTTAAGTATGGTTTCCTTCCCCTGCAACAACTTCTACACACACAGGCATGCTTGTACACACACACACACACACATATTTACACACACAGAGAAAAATGGCAAGGAGTGTTCTCTCGCTCTCGTCCATGCTTTTGCAGTTGAGTCTAGCTGAGGATACTTGTGCCTCATCTTTTTGTGTTTTTTTTCTATCAAGACTTTAAAAAAAAAAAAAAACCACACCCATCAGCTTTGTGCAAATTTCAACAAATTGTCAATGTGTGTTTTCTGTGTGTGTGTGTGTGTGTGTGTGTGTGTGTTAATTGATTGAAAAACCAAAACAATTTCTGCATTTTGGTCAATGAGCGTTGAATATAAATGTGCTGTATAATTAAAATGTACTGTACTACTCCCCCTACTCCCCTACACACACACACACACACACACACACAGCATATAAGCTCTTACACGCAGATTTGGTGAGTTGGGTTCTAGGCGTGGCAGCACAGCTGCAGGACATGGATAGCAGAAGCAGCTTTAGGAGTATGAGTGGTTAGAAGCAGAGACACAGAGGAGACAGAGTAGCACTGGTGCACGAGGCTGGCAGGGTGTAGAAATAGCAGGGCTGTGTAACAGAGTTAACAGGGTATAGGGTTCCTTTATGGCCTCAAGCCACAGGATATTATCTGCCATCGGGTGTATGGGATAATGGAGAGTGTGTGTGGGTGTGTGTGGGTGTGTGTGGGTGTGTGTGATTGAAAATCATCATGCCCAACCTACAAAATGAGTAACTATGACCAAGACTGAAAATTTCTCTAAAGCTAAAAGAAAAAGTACCATAAAAGGGAAAAGAAAGACTGCGCAGAGGGGTGGGATGGAGCGGGATCAAGCAGGAGAGAGAGAGAGAGAGAGAGAGAGAGAGAGAGAGAGAGAGAGAGAGAGAGAGAGACTGACCCAGAGACAGAGAAAGAGAACGCGAGAGACAGAGACACCATCACATCCATCACCATATCACAATCAGCTTCCACTGCACATTATGATGATTGGGGAGCATGGAGGGGTGTTAGGTGAGGGTGATGAAGATGTTGTCGTTTCAATCAGAGCTGTGTGCACGAGGGGAGTGTGAAACTGGAATGTTCTTGGTGCTAGGGAGGCCCAGAAACTCTCATAACATTGTACATACTCCTACACACACATTAGAGTATTAGAGTAGAGCCAGCCAAAAGATGATACAGTGGTGTGAATGTTGTTCTTATCACACAAGCCTTCCTTCATTCCTTCATGTCCAGAGAGAGACTGGTGCAATGATGAGTCATCTAAATGTTATTACATATGCAGATCTATGGAAGTGTTAATAAGTTCAGCCACTTTCTGCTCTATATACACAGCCCCAAAGAGTTTAGACTATAGTAGGAAAGAGAGAGAGAGAGAGAGAGAGAGAGAGAGACATCTCTGCCATTGTCACTGACATTTTCCTGAAAAATGTACAACTCAACTCCAGTTATAAAAGTATTTGAATGACAGGCATCCTCCAAAATATACCACATGTATGCTATCATTCAGGTCCTCTAGTCTAGCATCCTGGTTGCCACTTTGACAGCTGCAAACATAGACTCAGGCTTGAAAATATGTCTCAGGATAAGGTTAGGAATAGGAATTGACTTAGTGTTTCTATCTTTTCTTACAACTTGTCTTGAAATCCAACCACATTGCTTTCATCTGTTCAAATTTGTCTGAATTTCTCATGAGATCAGGAAACAAGTTCATGGCTACATATATCTGTTATATACAACACTAGACAGCTTTTTTGATCACGTACTCATCTGAATGTACAGTACTGTGCAAAAGTTTTAGGCAGCCAATTTTTTAGTACAAACTTATATAGATTTAGTTATAGTTATAGATTTTTTAGATGCTCAACAAAACTTACCAGCTAATATCCTTGTAAAACTGCACAAATTGTACCAGAGACTAGTATTTTTATTTTAAAAATTTTGTCACACCAAAGATTGATTTTGTTTCATTTACTACAGCTTACTGCTCTTTACGGTATTTTTTAAAATGTAGAAATATTTAATTTCATTATATTGAAGCCATCTTTGCTCTACAGCATTTCTTTGCATGTTCCTAAATCTTTTGCACAGTACTGTACTTTTTTTTTAACCAAACACATGTCCAAACACACGTCATTGGGGTGGAACCCTCAGAGGTATGCTTCGTACTTTTAGCTGTGGGACAACACTGAGGTGCATAATTGTTTCCGAGAACATTTACACTGTATGTTAGAGAATATATAAATGTACCTGTACAGCATATCGTTTTTCTGACAGTGAAAAAACATGATAATTCGTGAAAGTAGACATAGTGCCTCATGGTTGGAACAAATATCTGTGCACACGCCTGTGCTAAATATTCATTGCTAAAGGCTTAATATTAATGATCAGTAACCACAGTTATTATACGTATACACGTTAACAGTCTAGAACACGTTTTTACTTTTTTAATGACGTTTTATTTACTAAATTAAAAAGCTATGCCTTTTTTTTTTGTCTAACACAGCTTTCAAAAATCTCTAATTATCTGTAAAATATCTATTACATATCCACTAAAGATAATATTATTAGCATTAATCGCAGATCATTGTTTCTTCTCACATTATAAAACTTTAATAAATATAAATGGAATCGTCATAATGTTATGGTTGATCATCGTTAATGGATTTATTACCACTTTTATGGGGGTTAGTTACAGATAAGTACAAGTGACTCATTGCCAGGTCTGACAGCTTTGTTTAACACACCTCCTTAAGTGTCATGCAGTTGAAATGAGGGGAGAAGCGGAGTGTGTTGCAAGACAGCTTTTTAGCTAGAGTTTGTTTATCCTGCCGGGTTCGTGGGATTGTAACAGGCACTTGATGTGTCACTAAAGGTTGCATTTTAAAAATAACACGTACACAAGACCCTGCGGGGGTGAAAGCTTGATACCCCGCCAAAGAAGGTGACATGTAGGAGTGGAGTGTGCAAGAGATGTAAGGCGGGGGTACCCGCCCTGAATGGGCATAATTTGAGTCTCTCTCTCTCTCTCTCTCTCTCTCTCTCTCTCTCTCTCACTCTCACTCTCACGCTTCATAGCTTGAGACGAAAAGTCTAACCAGCCTGTTGACTGAACACCGAATGCTATTCTTAAATATAGGGCCA
This sequence comes from Ictalurus furcatus, assembly GCF_023375685.1. Lineage (NCBI taxonomy): Eukaryota > Metazoa > Chordata > Actinopteri > Siluriformes > Ictaluridae > Ictalurus > Ictalurus furcatus. Next base: position 23,441,153 of record NC_071259.1, on the reverse strand, counting down.
GATCTATTTATATGCTCACATGACCCTGCCCAGGCTGAGAGAAAAGAAAGAGAGATCTCCCTGTAAAAACTGAGCCAAGACACATGGCACCATTACATCATATTCTTAAAAGTGCCTCAAATGAGAGAGAGAGAGAGAGAGAGAGAGAGAGAGAGAGAGAGTTTAACAGTACATGACATAATCTGTGGCTGTACCACATCTACCAAGTTTAAAGCAATTACTTGAAATTTCCAATACTCTCGAATGGATTAAAAAATGGCAACGAAGTAAGAAAGTGATTTTTAAAATACACAGATTCCATTAAAAAAATTTTAGTAGGAAAACTTTTTGTCAAACTGCTGAACAAGACAATATCTTGCCATTCTTAGAGAATGTCTGAGTCAAAGAAAGAGAGCTGGAGAGGTTCCTGAGCTGAAGACTTAACTAAGAAGAAGAAGAAGAAGAAGAAGAAGAAGAAGAAGAGGAAGCTTTCACATGTAGGAGTAAAGGAGCTCCTGAGTAGGACAGATGAAAAAGGAAAATAACATAAAAGTCAAAGAATGAATGATGAATGAACAAATGATAGAACGTGTACTCTGTGTGTGTGTGTGTGTGTGTGTGTGTGTGTGTGTGTGCGTGCATTGACTTACTTGCATGTGTGATGGTACAAAAAGACCCAACTAGGGCAAACAGCAGCAGCAGTTCAAACTTCATGATGTCTTCAGATTTCTGAATGAAACTCACTGAATGCTCTTGGAACTCCTGAGACTGGTCTCAGAGGCAGACGTTATCTCACACACAGTGGAGATGAATAGAGAGAGAGAGAGAAAGAGAGAGAGGGAGGGAGCAGGAGCAGCACACACACAGCTCTGAGAGACACTGGAAAAAAAGTCAAAGAGAAAGAGAGTGTGTGAGGAACAGTGTGTGTGTTTAGAGGATGGAAATGGGGGTTGGGCACACGTGTTAGGTGGTCCTGCCCCTTGTGCCTTCTTTAACTTAGTAAGTGAGACGCTCTCACACTCCCTTGCCTCTCAGTTCACACCATATTCCCACAATGACATGGACAAGCAACGAATATAGGTGCAGTTTAGACACACTACCGGTCAAAAGTTTGGAGACACTTGACTGAAATGTTTCTCATGATCTTAAAAATATTTTGATCTGATGATTAAATGTTCGAAATCGGTGTTGTAGACAAAAAATATAATTGTGCCAACATGTTTATTTATTCCATTAGAAAACTACCATTTTATTTACAAAAAAAATATTTTTTAATGGATGACTTGGAGCGAAATATTCCAAAAAGCAGCCAATAAGTGTCCAGCATAGGTGGGAACTCCTTTAATACTGTTTAAAATGCATCTCAGGGGGATTCCTCAAGAAATTAATTGAGAAAATGCCAAGAATACATTTCTGGAAATTCTAGGCAAAAAGGGTGTCTACTTTGAAGATGGTAAAATATTAAATTAATTAGATATTTTTTTTCTCACAACATAATTCCCATAGCTCCATTTGTGTTATTCCAAAGTTTTGATGACTTTATCATTATTCTAAAATTAAAACATAATGAGTGCATCTATATATATATATATATATATATATATATATATATATATATATATATATATATATATATATATATATATATATTATTGATAGATAGATAGATAGATAGATAGATAGATAGAACATTAAGCATATACGAACCACACACTTTAGAGGTATTGTTGCTTTGGTACATTGTATTTGATGTTGTTTTAGGGTTGTGTCTCTGTGTGTGTGTGTGTGTGTGTGTGTGTGTGTGTGTGTGTGTGTGTGTGTTGGGGGGGGGGGGGGTGTTAAGCTAGGGTTACATACAACAGAGCATCAACAGCGCCACCTACTGACTATCCAGTGTAAGATTCAGTCGGTTTGGGTCAGGCAACTCAACTCTAAATTTATTTGGTGCTGATCCGTTAGATCTTTGCATACACTCATACGCTCAACACATTTGTCTAATTATTCTTGTGAGGACCTTCTATGAACATAATGATTAACACAGCTAATTAATGTTAATTAACACCTAGAGCTAACCCCAAGGTTAACTGAAGTAAACAAAAGGAAATATTGCTGCTCTTCTAGCTTATTTTTTCTTTCTTTTTAATTGTCAGATACTCCTATCCATTTAGTTTATGAATTTGGTCCCCAGCAAGTTCTAAAATCATGAGAGCTGCCTGAGCCCCCAATCCCCCACACCCCCCACCCCCAACTGATGATTTTATTAGAAAATGAAAGGTGAGCAAATGTTTTTGGTAATTTCAGATGTAGAAGGATATTACAAAGGAAAAGTGTCTTCCAGGGGTAAATGCACGCATACACACCACACACAAAAGGCCATTCGTCACAGCATGACATCACAGCTCAATTCCAGTGTTATTCAGATGAACTGTTCATGGGCCATTGCCTCATTTCCTCATTCATCCACACCTATTTAAATCCATCCGACCTACAGGGGGGCTTTGTGACTTTGTTAGAATGAAGAATAAACATAGAACGTCTGGTCTATTCTCCATAAAACCCCTAAACCCCATTCAAACGTCATGAACAGATATCTACATTATAATGTGCTTGAACTGTTTTCGTTGTCTTTTACCATAAGCCTTAAACAAACAAAATTGACTGTTTCTATTTGGATTGTATGCTATTGTGTTGTATGTATATACTGTATGAATACAATGTTCATATACATCAGATTTCTTTTTTCTTCTTCTTTTTTTTTAAAGAAAAATTATCTGTGGGATGATCAAAATCCCACTGTCTTATGTCACTAAGACTTAAATGGCATCTCTTTTGAATATCTGACAATGTTTCTTTCTTGCAATAGTTAAGGGAACTTAAACTACTGCAAGCAATCATTATCCAGTTCTACACAGCTATTATTAAATCCATTTTATTGACATCTGAAACTGTCTGGTTTGGAACTGCTTCAGCACAAGCCAAGGACAAAGTGAAAAGATTGCTGGGTGCAGCTTTCCAGCCATCTATCCAGGACTTGTATCCAGACAACATAAGGAAATAAGCATAGAAGATCATAACCGACTCTATAACACCATCTATAAACAAAATCTATACATTACCACAACAGCTTTAATCTAACCTAACCTAACCGTATATGACACTTTCTTAATTTTCCTACATTTAGCAACTTGAACATTATATCATGGTGTGTATTTTCTACTGTCAGATACTGTGCTGTTTCTGTATGTAGTCAAATACCTAGTACAATTTAGAGTAAACAGCACTAATGTACACAAAACGAGATACATAAAGACATGGTTTGCCAAGGTTGGTGTGAAAGAACTCGAGTGGCCTGCACAGAGCCCTGACATCAACCCAACTGAACACTTTTGGGATGAATTGGAACGCTGACTGTGCACCAGGCCTCCTCATCTAACATGAATACCTGACCTCACTAATGCTCTTATGACTGAGTGAGCACAAATCCCCACAGCCACACTCCAAAATCCAATAGAAAGCCTTCCCAGAAGAATGGAGGTTATAATAGCAGCAAAGGGAGGACTAAATCTGGGATGGGAAGTGCAACAAGCACGTATGGGTGTGATGGTCAGGTTTCAGTAAACTTTTGTCATATAAACATTTGGGGCAGCTGTGGTTCAGGTGGTAGAGCAGGTAGCGCGGTTTGTCTGCTAATGGTAGGGTTGGCGGTTTGATTCCTGGACCACATGACTCCACATACTGAAGTGTCCTTGGGCAAGACACTGAGCCCCAAGTTGCACCTGATGGCAAGTTAGCGCCTTGCATGGTAGCTCTGCTACCATTGGTGTGTGAGTGTGTGTGTGTGAATGGGTGAATGAGACACAGTGTGCTCCTGATGGCAAGTTAGCGCCTTGCATGGTAGCTCTGCTACCATTGGTGTGTGAGTGTGTGTGTGTGAATGGGTGAATGAGACACAGTGTAAAGTGCTTTGGATAAAAGTGCTATATAAGTGTGCCATTTACCATTTAAACATATAGTATTATCATACTGAGTACTGACTTCATAGATTTCCACCATATTAGAGATATGTTTATAGCTACCTATTCCATTTGGTGTCCTGTGGCTCTGCCATGACAGCTGATTGAGTGCAAATATATTGTATATGTAAATGAAATCTCAGTATCAGTACACCAAATACAAACATCATTATAGAACAGTAATTTCAAACATAGAAACACAGTTTGCATATTACACATTATTGTACATTTTTATTCCATATGTCTGGGCAATATTGGGTGGATGACTTACGTGACCGCACTTGCTCACTTCTTCACATTTTCCTGCAGGGTTTCAGTAACAGCTGGTCTGAGAACCTCTTTGTAAGTGGAGGTCCAATTCCAATGAAAATCCTGTCGCTAAAATGGCAGGGGGAAATGAATGGCCTTAAAGGTATACCATATTAAGATTTTTTAAAATCAATATTCCTATTCCATTATCTATCTATCTATCTATCTATCTATCTATTGCAAATCTTTGTTTGTAGCAAAAACAGACATAAAGAGGTAAAATACTACAATCCGACCAATAATATGCAACAGCAGTAGATCGATGCAACATGGACATCTGCAGAATATGCGTGGATGCATTCCTATTTCTATGTCAAGCATGCCATGCCATTGATATATTATGCTAATGCATCAATGGTTTGTATGGAGTAATGGTTTGTAATGGAAAGAATATGTGTCAAAGGAATGTTCCAGCACTTTTTTTCCCCAGATTAATGTCTATCTACCACTGTCACTAGCCACGGCTCCTCTGAACAGAGAAGAGCCAGTTAAGGTGTTTTTGGACACCTTACAATGATGCCCAATCTCACTGGAGCCCAATCTCTCTGTGTCGAACATGTCCCACTGGAGGAGACCCAGGGACAGACCCAGGGACAGACCCAGGGACTTGCTGGAGAGAACATATCTCACAGTTGCCTTGGGAAAGTCTGGGAATCCCCCAGGAAGGGCTGGAAGCTGTAAGTTGGTATAGAAAAATCTGGGCTGACCTTCTCCTGTTTCCATCGAGACCCACACCAGGAAAAGCAGAAGTAAAATGAATGAATGAATAAATGAACAATTCTAATTCTCTGCAATGCAAAATGAACTGAGTCCAATAAAAAACTCATTAAACTGAACCTCACTTAAAATTTATTAAGGGCAGGTGTTTGGGTAGTCAATAAACAGTTAAGAGAAAACAAGTATTGTAGAGTTCTTTCATTAATGGTGGTGGCACAGTGGCATTGCAGGTACTGCTGCTGCCTCACACCTTCAGGGTGGCTGGTTTGAGCCTGAGCTCGGGTGACCATGCAGAGTTTCTGTGCATGTCCTCCTCAAGCCCACATGGGTTTCCTCCAATCTCCCAAAAATTTAATAAAAGTTTATTTGTGTTGTGCTTTTGACAATGGGCATTGTCACAAAGCAGCTTTACAGAAATCCAGATATAAAATTTTTATTTAAATTTGTCCAACATGCTGGTGCTAGATTTGCACTGGCATCCAATCCAGTGTGTATTCCCATCTCACACCCACAGTCCTGATCAGAATAAAGCGGTTACTGAAAGTGAATGAGCATGATCTTTCGTCAATTCTTTAAAGTTGTGTGTAGATTAAGCTATAGATCTATATTGTATACTTGTATATTCTGTATACTTTTCCATCCCTTCAGAGATGGAGCTACTTTATCAGAGGGAATCATTTGTGGTTGCACATTACCAACATAGACATATGAATATGGGGGGAAAAATATACAAAATTAGGATGTTGGATAAAACTACATAACAGTTTTGGTAAAACATTCTCTCATTTCTGTCTCATCCTAAAACCGTTATTATCAGAGTGGTTTTATATTAACGTCATATACAGTAGTTGTTAAATTCAAGAACCCCACTTCCAGATTTCCATTATAAGCATGTTCCCAGTAAACATGTTTTCTTTTCTCTTCCCAGTACAGGAAAAATGTGGTGAATTGTTACCTTGGTGATTGAGCTAACCAATAAAATCTTCTTGAACTGAATCGATTGTGTTAGCGAAAGAAAAGAAAACTAACAGAACTGTGACACTTCAGCACTGGTTTCTGGTAACAGGGCTTTATGAGGTGTTTCTTTATGTGGTAGGTGTAATGTTTCTCAGCTGCCTTGTGAGACCGCAGTCATTTCTCTCAGGAGAGTTTCAAAACCATTCACTGCCCCTTTGAGTTTAATGGTATGAAACCAATTCGTTATTTTCCAGTCATGTACAACACATGCTTAGCTGGAGACTTTAGAAAAGGAAATATCTGGGTTGTGTAGTAATTTGTTTCACTATTAAGCCTGCAGTACGTGTTTTACAAAAAAAATTGTCATTCATATGTCCATGACTAATAAGGTGAACAGAAAACAGAAGGTATTTGAATGGTAATTTGTACATTACCATTGCAGGCTGTTACTGTGGTTCTGAGTGGAGCATAAATACAATGAACCACTCAAACATTAGCATCAAAATCATCAAAATCATACATTAGCATCTCTAAGCACCTGACACTTGCTGACACATACTTGTTTTAATGAAGACAAAAGGCTAGTTAAAATGGTCTGCTTGAAGTTCATTGTAATCACCTATATATAGTATGAGTGTATGCTGAAAATTAGGACTGGTGATACAGTAAAAAAAAAAAAAAAAAAAAAAGACCTTTGTATTATGTCTATTTAATCACATTTTTAATCACATTTTTATTATATATATTTGAAATTTCATATTAATATTTTATTTTACTAACAAAGTGGAAAATGTATTATATAGGATGTATATATATTAAATGTATTTAATAGGAAACGGAGGATTTATTTATTTATATATTTTTAAAAGAAAGAAACTATTTGAAATTCTCTACTGGTTTCTTCTAGTACCTCATTAATACCAGTAAACCTCCACCACCACCAGCTGATCTGTCACTAGGTAATATCAGATAGATGAGCAAGTTGTTTTGAATAGGCAAGAACGATGATGCCTTTTGAAGGTCTGTCTGTCGAAAATAAATAAATAACTAAAGCTGTGCCCCAGTTAATGATGACATCACAGCATAAGGCTTAGGTTTAACATCATTTCCTATTTATTTGGGAGATGGCATTGTTAAAGGACTTCTGTGTAAATTCAGACAGGATCAATATGAGATCAAGTTTTAGGTCATGTTTTAAAATTTATAACAAGGAAAACAAGGAAGAATGAAAAATTGGCAGAAGTATACATTTATCATCCAATCATACACCTAGGGGCAGATTAGAGTCAGAAACCTACATATCAGCATTATAGAGCCTAAGATCTCTTAAGTATCCAACAAAACCTTAAAGAACCCTTGAAGAACCGTTTCTCTCCAGTAAAGTCTAGAGGACCCAAAAGAAAATCACACAGACATGGGAAGAACACCCTTCTGAAAACCCTGTATCTGTGAGGCAGCAGCACTACTGTAAACAGTACTACTGGACAGACATTTACATGTATCTGTAAACAATTTGGAGAGCTATTCATATGTATATTTTTATTCCTTCTTGTACACTGTGAGTTTATTGTGCTCTTTTAAAGTCTTGTGAACTGTTACGTCTTAGTTAAGTCTTGTGTTGTGGCTGTTGTGACAAAAGTTGTGATAAAGTACTCTCTATCTACCTGCTGTGCTACCCTGACTTAATTGGCTAGCCCACAGATTGCCAGCCCTGATCCTGGAGCACCTCCAGTCCTGCTGATTGGGTGTTAGAGAAAACAAATGTGCAGGATAGAGGGTAGTCTACTCTGGGATCAGGTTTGGGGTACCTGTGGCCCTTCCCAATTAAAATCAGAAATGTTCATCTCTCTGAACACCAGATGTCAGTATTCTCCCAATTATCTCTTTCCTAGCACTCTGCGGTTCAGGAATATATCCTGAAGCTTTTTCAATGAATCTTGAGCATGAAGCAGACAGCAGACACTGGGATAGATAATTTGGTCAGTGGCTTGCCTATGTTTACCTGTAACATGCAGTAAATCATATCCAGTGCATTAAATATGCAGCTTATAAACTGCACATCATGCTCTAAACTACAGTGCATTCACAAGCACATAGCACAGACTGAGAAGAGAAGAACAAAGGTCACTTCATGCTGTAGGGACTTCTATTTTTAGAAAGCTTGCTAGCTCCAGGGACTGGGATCCCTCTGGACGAAACAAAAGAAAAGTTGCCTGAGTTTTTTTCCTCTTCTTCTTCTTTTTTTTTACTTTCATGCTGAACTCTCGCGATAGCTCGTAGACAGGGTTGCCAGGTTTTTAAAAAAAATCCCCACACAACTGCAACTCGAAAATCGGCACAAAACCACTAGAGACTGGGCCAGAATGTTTGTGAAAATGAAGGAGAAGGTAGTTTGGTTTATTTCTGTTTCTCAGTGTTTTCAGGATAACCAAGTTAATAGCTTGGTTGCGCATTTCTGAGATGGCTACTTCAGTAACTCGGATAAACACTCTTCCACATTTGTGATGAGAAGAAAAACATCTCAGAATGCACATGTTGAACATTGAGGCGGATGTGCTACAACAGTAGAAGACCAGGTCTGTCAGCCATGAACAGAAAGCTGAGGCTGTAGTGGGCACAGACTCACCAAAAACTGGACAGCTGAAGAATGGAAAAATGTATCCTGCTCTGATGAATCTCAGTTTCTGCTGAGACACACAGATGGTACGGTCAGCAATGGACCCAACCTGACTTGTGTCAACAGTCCAGGCTGGTGGAATGGTTTCTGGTTTTTCAGGAATGTGAACAAACCCAAAACCTAAAGTAAATTAAAATAAATAAAAAATATTATTGGATGATATTGTTGTCAAAGAACGTAGTTAACTTGCTTTAGTCACATTAAACAGAAAATAGAAAGCTTTCCAGAAAGTTCCACAGGGGCATCTGGTTCATGACTTAAATAAAGTTATGTTCTGCAAATCACTATTTGTTGTTGTAATTTGTGAATGAAAAATGGCTTCTTTTTCCGGTTTTACCAGTGTTTCTAGGGCATAGTGGCACAGACCACACCCACTTCCGGTTTACATCTGTATACAAAAACAGCTATGAACATTTTGAGCTCTAAACACAAATTCAAATACAAATACAGATAATAGCATTATGTCATGCCCGCACTCTACACAAATAAACACGCAGAACAATTAAAAGGGATCCGTATGGGGTGTTCCCGGCCTACGAGGCCATTGTACCACGCATTAACAATAGAGGTGCTGTATAGGAATCCCTGACACATCAAAATCGAAGAAGTATTCAAATCTACGTTCAGCTGCCATCTTTAATTTGCTGATTCATTGCTAATTAGCCATTTGCAACTATGACTTGTGTGAACTTGCATAGAGTGTGTAAACAGCCTTATACAGTTCAACAGATGTGGTTGTAGGAACAGTGCGAATCACATAGACCTTACAACAAATTCACAAAGTGATTTGCTGTAATAATGCTGTATTTGTTCAAATATACGCTCATACCATGCCATGTCATGTTACTGTCATGCCGTCTTTCCATGGAAATTTCTTTGTTTAGACAAGGGAGCCCACAGAGTCATTCCTCTGTGACAGATGAACAGATCTGAGGACGGATAGTCACTGTTTGATGTGAATAGGATTGTAGGGTCAGTACCAGGTTTACCTTCATAGAATGCTGCGAGATCGATAGATTGGTTTGCAAAATTGTGTCATATGATCTTCAGCAAAAATCCCAGGTTCAACCACAAGGTCACTCCAGAGTCATTTTTACTACCAGGACAAGCACATAGCTTGGTGCTGGTGTGATCGAAATAGAAAAAAGGCAGTCTTTTGAAGACACCCATTTCAGCTCCCCATTTTGCATAGGCTTGTAAGGAGGGTCCTTAGAGATTTCATGCTGGGCTCCCAGGATCATGGAGAATGAAGTCACCTCACCCCTTTCAAAAAGGTTGTAACAAGTTTATTTAGCCCCAAGGAGACTATCCATGGTGCTGTAATGCAGTTCAGTGGCTGTCACATACAGCTTTAGTGTAGGAGTGAATGTAAGAGCCCCTAGGACATGGGTATTATGCCTTTAGGTGAAGGCTGTTCCACGAATAGTGCACTGGCCAATCCCCAAAGTAATAACTTTTCTTCAAGGACTCCTAGACAGAGCTAGACAGTGGCAAGTCCTCAGCTGATTCATCATGAAGGGCTAAACCCACAGGAACAGGACCTGACTTGTGTGCTAAAACTCTCCAGAGCATATATGATGGGGAGAAAACATGCCAGCAGTATGTAACATGCAAGCTAGTTGGTCAGTCAGTGGGGGATTAGAAAAACGGCAAGAAAAAAACTGAACTGGTGTGGTGAATTATGGCTGAAATTATTTCAACCTGGCTAACGTAGCAGGCTTAGTAGTGCATGCTGTAACATAGGTGTGATCATGGAGCCAACCTCATGTTAGTGATGTTAAACCACAGGCTTCTTGTTCAGTAGTCAGCAGTGAGAGTGGAGAAAACTGTGAGGAAAAACGTAGAGGGAGGACTCAACCCGGTGGAGAGAATGAGGGATGAATGAGGAAACATGACTCCACAATAGCTGAAACTAATGCAGTACAGTACAGTGAGGGGAAACCCACAACTCTGAGCCCATAACACTGAGGGAGGACCTGACCCAGGACAGAGAAAACCTGACTTCGGTCCCAGTATGCGCATTAGCTGGATCCAGTAGTTTCATGAAGAAACCATGCAGCATGGCAAGGGAGACCCACCCAACCACGCTAGCAGCACATATGCACAGTCTCTTTGGTCAGCTAGAGGGTGGGGGATGTGAAAATCTCTGAGAAGGAACAACCAGTCCCGGTTGGAGAATATGAGGTGTGTGCCGCTACTTAACAAATAACACAGAGAGAACTCACTTGCAGTGTGCTGAGTGGCTTTAATAATGCTAGTGCCACAGAGTCGACTAAAGGTAAGAAAAACACACTGCAGTGGTAGAAGAGAGGATAAGAGATGATAGCGGTCTATCACCTGCTTTGCAGTGCATCTCTGACAGTAGTCACAAGCTGTTCAGCAATATAGCTCCATACATGTGGTCCAGAAAGGAAAAGATAGCTATTTGATAGGTGCAAATACTGTGCTCTAGGTCACAGCTTGGATTTGTTGGAAGGTCACACATGTAAGAAGGTATCCAAGTGATTTTTCACCTCCCCCCGGTGGATATAAGCTGTAAAATAGAATGTCTGTTAGGTCTGTGTGTAAGAAAAAAATATTTTTTCTTTATTTAACAGATGGAGAGGGATATTAGCCTGTACCTGTATGAGCATAATTACAACAACATCCAAAAGCCATAATTATGCCTACAGATAAATGAGCTAATTTTCACAAATGTCCTTCAGCATGAGTCAGGATCTTCACAGGGCGGCTGAGGCACAAGTGCTTCCAACTGGATTGATTGCAAATTCAACCAACAGCATAATGGAAAACAGGAACTCTGACCTGCTGCCTTTTAGGGTGGGGGCGGGTCTGGCCTGACATTCACTGGGCTGTAAAAGCAATAAGTGCCACAGAGATGCCGGAGAGAGGCTGAATGAACAGCATATTATTATTATTTTTTAGAGCACAACATATTTGCAATAAAGGGAATTGCTCTCCTCAATTCTATTACAAAAATGAAACTAAAATTAATCAGACAAGATTAAACCAAATGCTAAGTATACCACAAAATAATAGTGTATGCTCTCTAGCCTGTGTGTGTGTTGGCAGACAGGAGGAGATGTTAAGAGCAGACACACCCTGTCTATTAGTATCACTTTAAAAGATTTTACAGACATTATGTATGTGTCCGTGTTTCCAAGTCAGAGCAGGTGATTTTGATGGATAAGAAAAAACAGTCAAATTCAATTTTCCTGTATGAATATTATATATCAATGGGGTAATGAGTGATAGCAGGAAGAGGCAGAGTGATGTAACTCAGTAATAGCTACATTAACTATTTAACATGAGCTAATGCTCTAGACTGCTAACCTGCTGCTCTCACTGATATGCTTCTGGGCTTCTTCCTACTGGAGAAAGACAATTATATGAAAATGATGCCTTAGTGATATTGTTTTGCATGCGTGTATCTAATCTTCTTCCCAGCAGCGCAGTCGATTTTGTTCACCTCACGCTGTGTGCAAGCTTCATCGTGTCAGCAGTGGAGTCTGTGGAAAGTAGGACTCCAGAGGATGAAGAGGTACAACTACAGAGATATCAGAATCTGACAGGATGACAAGTGCAACACATACAGGGACTAGAGAGCACACCTGCATATTTCACATCGTACTACACATCATAACTGCACAATCTCCATCGTATACGGTACACTCTTCACCCCGTTCCTGCATGAACCATACTTGGATACTTACCCACTTCACACACTCCGCATCTTACGGTGTCTTCACATTCACTCCAAAATCACATGTGGAAATGAATTCATTATGAAAATATCACACATGCAGATAAGTGAATGGTGCAAAACAATCAGGTGAAGATAAATTCATCATGAAAAATCATGTGAAAATAACAGAATCATGCAAAAAATCCCACGTGAAAAGAAATAAATCATGCAAATAAAAAATAACGTTAAAATAAATCAATCATGGAAAAAATCACATGAAAATAATAGAATCATGCAAATAAAAATAACATTAAACTAAATGAATTAACAAAAAATGACACGTGAAAGTAAATAAATCATGAAACTAAAAAATAACATGAAAATAAATGAATCATGAAAATATCATGTGAAAATAACCGAATCATGCAAATGAAAAAATTATGTTCAAATAAATGAATAGTGAAAAAAAAATCATGTGAAAATAAATGGATCATGAAAATATTACATGGGAAAATAATTATAAAAATGTACATGAAAATAAACAAAACATGCAAAAAAAAAATCACAGGTAAAAAAAAATACATAATAATGTATTGAAAATGTACATGAAGATAAATGAATCGTGAAAATATCGTGCGAAAAGAACAGAAAAAATAATGTAAAAATAAATGAATCGTGAAAAAAATCACGTGAAAATCAATGAATCATGCAAAAAAATCACAGGTAAGAATAAGTGAATGATGTATAAAAAAAGTATACATGAAAATAAATGTAAAAATCATACTGTATGTGAAAATAAATCACGCAAAAAAAATCATGTGTAAATAAACAAACCATGTTAAAAATCACGTCGAAAATAATCATGTGAAACGAAATTAATCAGGTAAAAAAATCACGTGGGAAAATTGAAATACATGCATTTCATGTGAAAAATATATGAAACAAAACATGTAAATTTTTGTGGCTTTTTTGTGACTTCATCTTACCTTTACATACCGTACATCTACAGCCTACCTTTAAATTTGCATTGTTGCACAAACCTGCACAGTACACATGTGAACTGAAGCGAGAGAGCATGTGTGAAGTTCATGTTAGCTCATAAGTCAGCTGTTAATAATACAGATCTAGGAGGTGTAAACACGCACACAACCTAACACACTCATTCACACACAGTCAACTATTCTATATGCAGTGTGTGCAAACATGCATCAATATGCAAACCTTTTCAGGCGATGGCCAAAGACACACACGCAATGCGTGCAACCAGTTTTTGAGAAAGCTGCATTTGTGTTTTTAAACATGAAGATTGAAATCCGATTTCTATGAAGGAGTATGTGATCATTTTTATTCCCCAAACCTGCAAACTGGAAGCGATTCAGCTGGTTTACTCGATTTATGCGTTAAACTCTCAGACGCTGTATTATACAGCAAAATATGCTGAGATATATTGTTTGCAGCAGCTTAAACTGAAATTCCTGATAAATGAAGTGTGTTGCTACGGCGTATTTGTAAACTGCATTTCAGCATATGCTTCAGAGAGCAAATGATGAAACACAGCGAGAGTGTTATACTGGTGCAGTAGGCACCAGTAATGCGC